>NC_060153.1:11336075-11431906 GCF_021292245.1 Micropterus dolomieu | reverse complement strand
AGACAGAGAGAAAGGTGGACTAAAAGACTGTGAGCCAGAGAGAAAGGTGAACTATAAGACTGTGAGACGGACTGTGAGACAGAGAGAAAGGTGGACTAAAAGACTGTGAGACGGACTGTGAGACAGAGAGAAAGGTGGACTATAAGACTGTGAGACGGACTGTGAGACAGAGAGAAAAGTGGACTATAAGACTGTGAGACGGACTGTGAGACAGAGAGAAAGGTGGACTAAAAGACTGTGAGCCAGAGAGAAAGGTGAACTATAAGACTGTGAGACGGACTGTGAGACAGAGAGAAAGGTGGACTAAAAGACTGTGAGACGGACTGTGAGACAGACAGAGAGGTGGACTATAAGACTGTGACACCGTGAGTCACAGAGACCCAACTGTTTCCAAGATGAGAACAGTGTGTGTGTGTGTGTGTCTGTTTGTGTCCCTCTGTGTGTGTTAATTGTAGTACCAGGTAGTAGGTGCAGTAGTTAGTGCAGTAGTAGTGGTTGTAGTAGCAGATGCAGTACTCTGGATGCAGTACACTTAACTATATTGAGGAAATAGCTTAACGTCTGTCCACCAATCAGAACACAGGACCAAGTGTGTGTGTGTGTGTGTGTGTGTGTGTGTGTGTGTGTGTGTGTGTGTGTGTGTGTGAGAGAGAGAGAAAGAGAATGTGTGTGCGTGTGTATCTCCCTTTGATCTCTCTCTGCTTATTAACGTCACCTGGGCAACCAGCTATCCAATATAGACTCTATATAGACTATCTCTCTCAGACTTTGACTCAAACAAACCCGCCTAGAGACAAAACTATAGGTCGTATCGGCGAAATGACCTGACCGTCAGCAGCAGAAGGCATTTGCGAACGATGTGATCTATTTTTTTTGTGGATAAAGTTGAAAAAAGGGACCACTTTGGCAAGTTGAAAAACTGGGACGTTCTGCTCTGGTCAAGAAAAGTTGAGGAGAATTTACTATTGAAGCCTATGGAGGATTTTCTGTCATTCTTGTCCTTTGGAAGGACACAGAGACAAATCTATAAGTCCGAGGGATTTACTAAACACATGTGAGGAACCACAACAAAAATACCTACATTTCTAGTATAATTTTATGCCTGAAGAGTTAAAATTGTGGTCAGGCCAGCGATTTAAAAATTATTTTTTATGAGTTCTCCAGCTGGCTGCCCTCAAGCGATGACATCACATGCTCTAGCTCTGAACATTCCGTCTCATCCGCTTCCATTATAAACTCAGAAAAAGCCTGAATTCTTTGCCAGACTAAAATCGCGATAGTGGAAAAAGTATAAAAGATATCAAAAAGTTGAATACAAGTTTAATAGCTTAAAGATTTCTCAACATTTTAAAGTTGAAATGACAAAAATAGCTTAAAGTTTGCAGAAGTAGTAGGCTTTGAAAGCTGAAGGAGCTTAAAAAGGATTTGAATATTTCCCCATCCGCTCCCCATTATAAACTCAAAAGAAAAGCCTGAAGAGTTCATCAAACTAAAACAGCTGTAGTGAAAAAAGTATAACAGATATGAAATAGTTGAATACAACTTTAATAGCTTAAAGATTTCTGAACATTTTAAAGTTGAAATGAGAGAAATAGATGAAAGTATGTAGAAGTAGTAGGCTTTGAAAGCTGAAGCAGCTGAAACACGATTCTCCATTGACTTACATTGTAAAAAAATTGCATAAAAAGCTTAATAGCTTAAAAAGTATAAAAGTTACAAAAATAGTTGAATATTTCCCATAATGTCCTTAAAGAGCTGAACATTATCATAGTTGAATGTATGCTGAAGTTATCGAAGGCCAAAAAAACGTACGGAAGAATAATAATAAAGCTTTGGATAACAATAGTGTGAATGCCTTCAGCAACTAAATGACACAAGGACAAAACAACTGATACCAAGAAAACACAGAGACAGGAAGTGAAGTAAACATAGACACAAGAGGAAAGGTTAAACAAAATAAAACAGGAAAAATTACTTAACCCACAACATGATAGTTCTATGTCTGTTCTGAATATGAAAATTGTCCCATATATCCCATAATTAACTGCAACAAAACTACCATAGCATCAAAATCTGATCAGTAATGGGACAGTGTAGAGAGAGTGGAAGGACCTCCTTTACCACGGGTCTTAAAAAAAACAAAAAAACATTTGTTTTCTACCTGATTCTGTGCTGGGATGCTACAAACATTTTTTTAATCAAATGACATGTTAAGCTCTACATATAGCAGGGCCTGTTTGGAACAGCTCCTATTAACATAGCATAGGCAGGAGTTGCATAGTTACCCTATGTGATTCAGAGATAAAGGGTGCCTAATCATTTTTCGCATTATGGTAATACCATGCAGCACATTATGGGAGAGTGATAAAATTCCTGGTAAGCCTTGCTAATCCACCCTAGTGCTAAAATAATGATTGCTTTTTGTCTGCTGTTGAGAAAGTGGTCCACACCATGTGGGTCATGCGCCGCCTGGAAAATATCTGCATGCTTCATTTTAATACCTCTCTCTCTCTCTCTCTCTCTCTCTCTCTCTCTCTCTCTCTCTGTATCTTGCAATAAAGCCTATTTGCCACTATAAGTGAGCCCTGGGCAATTTTATTAGCAAACAGTGTATAGACAGATGTGTGCATGTGCACATACAAACAAGCACACACAAACACAAGTGCTTCTCTTCTCTCTCACAGATGCATTTCCCCTACGCCTACAACACAGTTGTTGTTAACTTTTTCACAGAGAAATCTGCAGGAGCATAAAAAGAGCATGAGAAATACATGTAGGAGAGAAGATTTTACAGTTCTCATATGGTTATTTGCTTGTCTGCCAGTAGACAGCATATTGCAGCAAGCAATAATACTTGACAGGGACCCAGGGGCTTGTGTCCTGCTGCAACCCACTACAACCTCCACCATGGCTGCTGTTATGTTGGCTTGATTGTGTTACTCAAAGAACCACTGTCACACTATTGCTCATGTGTGACAGAAGGTAATACAAAGTAGTATTCATTTGCGGAATATTTATATTTACATACCTTTGCTCTCCTGCATTCAAAGACAATCCAGGAGAGAGAAATGTCTCTTTGTGTTTCTGTAGCTTTAAATGTGGTTAAAGCGCTCTAAAAAAAACCCCTAGAACCTCTCCAGCGTGATAAGACTTGGTTTGGAGGCTACTGTGTGAGTAAGCAGGCTAGCAGAATACAAAGTTCCAGTTTTAGCACTTAAAAATACATGTGTGCTTTTGCCACAGTGGCTCATGTTCATACATGGCTATCTGACCAAACTTAACAATTACCCAAGTCACAGGACAGAGCTTAAAGACTATGAAATGTTGTGTATGCGTTGCTACAATATATTACTATTTTTTGTAAGATAATGATATTTGCTGTGATATTTGGTAAAACTTACAAAAGGTTAAGACATGGTGTATAGGTATATGTATATATGTGTAAGTATAAGTAACTGTATCCATTGTTTTATTTTCATTTTATTATATTCAAAATAAATATTTGTTTATTATACTCTTTGTGGATGTAGCTTTGAGGGACTGCAGCGTACATTTCATTGTGTAACCCTATGTTGTAAAATGACAATAAATGAATCATGATACCTTGTAATAGAATAAAGGCGATATTTGCGTTCACAGCTTTAAGAGTTATAATGGGCCGCCGTATCCTTACTGGTACATAACATCAAAGCATTGTTGTTTTGAAAGAAATGAGAGTATATAATCCTAATGTAAATTGCCCCCTACATAAGATCAAAGCACTGCTGTTTCAAAAGAAATGAGGGGGATATAATCTTTATGGGAATTAGCCCATGTGTACAAATCTGTTCTTCTTTGTGGGGGTAGTAAATATATTTTGACTTGTCGTTACACTTTCTCTTCATGGACGCAGCCCACATTATGCATTCCCCGCTCCAACTTAATGCATAATTAAAAATAAGCATCTCTCTCCCTCTCATTTCCACGGCCAGGCAAAAGGAGCAGTCTCTATATACGTTAACCGCTGCAGTGTTGTGCAGTAGTCTGTTGCTTTGATAAACATAAGAACACATGCCATCGATTGCTCTTTACTCTGATTCCATGTGCGCGATGGCTGAGCTGCATCTATCTGTGAGGGGGCTGCGCCATGGGCTGAAACCACAGACATCAGCAGGAATGGAGGCCCCACAGAGAAACAGGAAGGACTGAGGAAATGGGAGGACATTTGCCAACTGGGAAGGCTAAGGGGGCAGACTGTTTAACAGGAGAATGGACGGGCTGGTGGTGTGGGGAATGTGGGGGTATGGCAGTTAATTTGATGCTACAACATGCTTTAAACGTTTGTTAAATCTTTGAATGTTGTTGGATCCATACGGTAGGGACAGTATAAACTATTATAGCAGAGGCAGAAACATTTATACTACAGTGCAGAACAGTGACTAAGTAGAAATAGGGGAACAACCGTGCCAGACTTCAGGGATTGAGGGAAGCAGCATTGCCTCAGCTGCTGGTTGTCAGCCATCCATCAGCTCCCTGCCAGCTGCTAGGTTGGCATGCTCCAGGGGCAAGAGGCAGAGATATGTGTTTGTTGGGTGGAGGAGGGGGGTTGTCATCACTAGTTATGCTACCTTTCTAACCATAGACATCAACAAACCTTCTGATGATGTGTTCTTAAAATCAATGTAAGTTAGGGGGCCTATAACTTGAAATTGGCCATGTGTCCTTAGTCCCGGTGTAATTAAACAGGCTTTTGCGATAGTTTTCGCTCTACCCGGACGAAAGATTACTTTTCTTTTAATCATAGTTGCTCCAGCAGGACCACTTGGAGGGCTCTGGAGATGGAGATGTAGAGTGCCATTAGACGGAGGAGCTAAATTAGAAGTTTCAGTGGGCCTGAAAATTCAAGCATTTGCTTAACTGTCCCATATGAGCTGCAGCCTGAGCCCAACTAGGCTTTAATTATCCGTCACATACTCATTGTGGTACGCTAAAAACCTGATTGCCAAAAATGAATGTGTATTTTCTTTCATCTGTCCTGCACCTGAGTCTCGAGGGTTGAGGAAAGGGCTTAGTGCATATCCACAAAGTGAATTAAAAACTATAATTCACCATCCGTTTTCCATTCAGTGTACCAGATTTAAATGTTGATATTGGTATTTAGCTATATCAGGTGCCTTTTATTGAAACATGTTCAACTTTTCATAAAATCGATGTGCTCATCAGTGTATCAATGTCATTTTTCATCAACTGACCAATCACAGCCTGGATGGGGCAGGACATTAAAAAAAAGTTTGACATGCTACAGTAAACTTTCAGTTGTTGAACTCCTCCTGTATGAATGGTTATGATTATTGATTAGATAACATTAGTAGCAATAACAAATTAAGAAACCAATGTAGGCCATTTTTCTTGCACAAGGATTTAATGCACGAAAACAACTCACAACTGGAATTATTATACCGGTGGGCTGTATAGTATACTATTGCATATAATGCAAATAGTTAGGTTATATAATTAATATATTAACATATTAACAGTATACTATTAGATTAAAATGTAAAACTTTTTTATCTAATGTTATAATATTAAATTAATACACTCATTTAAACTAGTAGTTTTTCCTACATGTTGTGGAAAGGGCCCCTGCAGTGGATGCCAGTGTGCCAGTATGTGCTCCTTCTAGCCTCCTCCTGAGAGCAACATGCTCCCCTTGTTCTGTTTTACATCTGTTTTACTAAAGTTATTGTAATACTGTTCAGTAGTCTTGTTTACAGTAGGTGAGGTGTGGTTTGTGTGGGTGCTGCTGGTGTCACAGTAAAGTTTCTTGTGATAAGTGATTAGTGTTTTAAAAGCTGTTTTCAGCCCTGAGATGGACTGGCGACCTGTCCAGGGTGTACCCCGCCTTTCGCCCAAGGTAAGCTGGGATTGGCTCCAGCCCCCCACGACCCTGTACGCAGGATAAGCGGTTGATGATGGATGGATGGATGGAAGCTGTTTTCAGTGTGTCATATTTTTAAAACATCTGTTTCAATATTTTAAAAAGCTTTGACAAAATTTAAAGGTCAATGTCGAGTGTCCAGATACAAGGGTCTTCACTTCCATAGTACTCCAATGCTTTCACACCATTGTTAAACACAAGGAGAAGGAGCAAACACGTAGTATAAATAGGTATATAATAAATAGTTTGTTAAACTCTGTGCTCCTAAATTTCTTTGTGTGCTCCTAACTTTTTTATATTCAGGAGGACATGTGCTCCTTGGGAAAAAGGTTAGTGTAGAGCCCTGCAACTTTAATCACATTTGGCTGCTTTGACAAACTGTGTACAAAAGAAAAATATAAAATAAAATAATAATAATAATAATAATAATATATATGTGTTTGTGTGTGTGTATATAAACAGTACGTGTGGAACATACTAAACTTTCCTGCAATTCCAGGAATCTAGCTTCAAGATTAGTCATGCACATACTGAATGAGTCTTCATACAAGTACAAATAGCATACACTTATGAATAATGTGAATTAACTGTGTAATGTATAGTACAATCTGAAAGCCCCTTTACTTAGAGGGTCCGATCACAGTGGTCTTTGACTTGAATAAAAAGTCCAAGCTAAATGGAAACTTTCGCTCATAAGGGAGATATTGAGTGACATAGGTCTGGCTTGAAATCGTCAGTGGAAACTTTCCCAGGATGTCAGATGGGGTAGAAAATGGGTTTCTGAGTAAGACATAGCAGTGCTTCATGTCTTGTGTTGACCATGATGCAACATAAGTGGTTAGCCAATAACACATAAAAGCACATAAATGTTTCATGTTAAGACTGAATAAATGAACCACTGATTGAACTGTTTAATAGGCCTATTAACTAAACTAATATTAGAAAACCCTTAGCACTGAGTCAATAAACTGAAAATGTAATGAAATAAATGTAAACCTTGTTTTACACAGGTACTGTACCTTACACATGGAGGGGCATTCGTTATAGTAGAAGTACCATGGATGTATTAAGGAGAACCAGATACCGTGCAAATCAGGCGGCCCATTCATTTCTACGAAAGTTACTTACTGGGCGCATATGCTGAAAAACTCTTTGCGGACTTCCTTACATTTCCAGTCCTTTTCCAATTATTCTGAATGGGAAAAATGCTTTTTGGGCCAGTGTGCATGCTTTCTTTCTGTCTGTCTTTCTGCGCTGGTGGAGAGGGGGACAGTTGGGGCAAGGGTAATCGGAGTTTAATGAACCAGGGAGTGGCATGGTTGCCACCAGCATAGATATGCCCTCACTCGCAACCAAAAAGATGCAAGATAGGTAATGTAATTTAATATAAAGAGACAAGAGTCAATGGTGAGTATTTGCTTTGATTTGTATTTGTTAGCAGTGCTTGATAGATACATATAGAGTGAGAGAGATAGCGTGTGTTTGTGTGAGTAAGTGTAGGCAGGTGCAGGATTTCTGCGTACCTTATTCATGGCAGGGTATTTTAGTTCCTGTCAGTACATGTGAGCTGAGTTGACAGTCCAGTTTATCTTCCTTTTTGCATTATTTATCTGTGATTCAATGGTGACTTTGTGCAAAGCATTACAGCAGTTGATACGATGAGACACTTATCCCTCCACTCGTGCCCCTCCCTGCAACAGACAAATACTCACAGAGAATGAAATCACAAACGGAGCAGCAAAGGAACAGGGAAGGCAACAAAACATAATTAGGAAAACAATTTGTCCCTCTCTATTTTCTTCTTTCTCCCTTGGCTTCTCTCTCTGACTTTCTGTCTCGTTCTCCTTCTCGCTCTCTCATCATCTAATAACTCTAAAATCAAATTGCATTACACTCCACTTTACTGGTCATTTGGTACCTTCCGGACTGCCTTTTCCGCCGGCCAAAGGAGAACATGGCTAATGACCCATGATGTATTAATTGAATCATCCCTCTCTGGCCAAATCATTCTGACAATGTGACCACTAAATTCCATAATTGCTCAGAGTGGCACCCTTAATTCTTTTGAGCTTTACTGGTGCTTCTAGGTGGCTGGTTGAGGGCAGGGGTGCAGTTCTGTTCTGTGCTGACATTTTTGCACTGCAGGTTCTCCTTGCAAGAGTGGCAGCGATTTTACTTTACTTTTCCTTTATGCCATTTATCACCTGGCATGAATGCCTCATTCATATCAGGGACATGGATCACTTGTACATACAGTATGTAAATAACAAATAAGAAAGTACTGTTTCAGAGCTCTGGTGTTACTCTTTATCCTGGTGGAGCTGCTGTCAGTGAGTTTAGGTTTTAGGCTCCAGCACAAAATACAGTTTCTGTGACTGGATAACAACTGAGTTTAGTTCTTTGATGAAATCCAAAAACTAAAAAGAAAGAGTAAAAAGAGTAAGCAGCTGATGTAGATCATGTTTTGAGGGCCTTGAAAAGACATCAAATAACAAGTTGTGATTAAACTTAATAAATACCCTAACACCCTATGCCCTATAGCTTACATGTAAGAAAGTCTAATTATTGTTTCAAATGTAAAAACAGCATCCATCTTAAAAAGCAATTTAGCATCTGTTTGAGTCTGCTTGTTTTCTTAGTAGTAAGCAGAAATTGCGCCAGTACAGATATGCTAATAGTTTCCCCCAGTGCACATCTACATGATTCAAGTGTTTTCTGGAATCAAGTGATGTTACATTAAAGAAATGATCTGTGTTGTATTACACATAAATTCTCCAAAGACTAATTTGGCATTGGGATTAATGTTATTTCAGGTCACTGTCATATTTTCCTGTTTCAAATGAAGCACTACTTAAACTATCTGGTATATATATAATCACATATAGATGTGATTATATATTTAACACACATCTGTGTGTATGTATATGTGTGTATGTATATGGCTAAATGGTATCTGCCCACACTATATAACTCTGCCTGCTTTGTTTTAGTTTATATTTATAACCTGTAGCCATCACACACATTTTTACATACATGACACAATTACATTTTTATTTTATTTTTGGCAAAAAAAAAAAATCTAACTCTGAGGATCACACATTGCTGGATGTCAGTGCATATATAAGACAATTTATCCTTACTTATTGCTGTCACTTCGATTCACATTTGATGGGGTTTTTAAAGCTTAACATGGAGTGTTTGTTTACATGTAAAGTTAAAACTTTAAAGGCTAAAATATCAGTTGTGTGTTAGAGATGTGCGCTGGTGGGATGTTGGGAGAAGGCCAGTGAGCTGTCTGTTTTGTCAGCCACAAAAGGCTGTAGGCCATAAATCACTATCACAGACAGAAGTGAATGATGTATTCACTACACACACACACACACACACACACACAAAGTTGTAAACAAGTATGATTCGGTATTCAAGTGAGTGGATGCAAATGACAGGCTGCAGAAGAAGGACACAGATATGGTACTGGAATAAATATGTCACAAACTGCAATAACAAACCTAAAATAAATACAGTGAAACTGGAAGGCACTTTGAGTGCATCCCTCCACCAAGGTCACACAATACTCCTAATTGGTTATTTTTATGCCATGCTGAGTGGCTGATACCTACTTTTTTTCTAGGATTACAATTACAGGCACAAGTATGCATGGTGCAAAATTTCAAGTGAATCACTGACTCTTAAGTTAATATTAATTTTTGTCCAGATGTTACGGGGGGCAACAAGCAATTTTTGCACAAAATACCGTTTAAGGAAATGTTTACATTTAGTTTGAGTTCAACCTATTCATGTGACACACCTATACTAGGACACTCAGCTAAAAGCTCATGCTAACCATTTTTACCTAAACCACACACATTAAACACTAAGGAACTGAGCTGGTAGCAAAACACATTTTCTGTACATGAACATGATGTATGTCTGCAGTCACAGCCCTGAAGACCAACTCATTCTCATCCTATACACATAATCGAACGCTCAAATTAAAATTGAGACTCAGTTGTGCAACTCATATAGTTGCAGGAACCAAACTCAAAAGAGTTTAGATGAGACCTTCAAAAACTAAAAACGATAGAACAGAGTACTCAGTGGCAGGCAGAACACACATCACACTACAATAAACTAAACAAGGAAACATATATACAGGGATTAACGTGCAGGACGGGAGCAACATAGGTGACAAAGATCAGACTAATGAGACACAGGTGGGCAGAGTAATCACCTGGGGAAACAGGCAGGCAGAACCCAGCCCCAGAACCCAGCCCCAGACAATAACAGAATAAACCATGTAAACAGAAAAACACAACTATAAAACAGGGATCACAACAGGAAAAAGGACACTAAACAGACTAAAATCATAATAAACACAAGCAGACAGATCATAACCAGATAAACAATAAAAACATGTAGAGGTAGCAAAATATAAAACAAGTCTAAACTAAACAGAACAGCAAACAGGGAGTCTAAACACAAGGCGTCAACAACAAAAGAAACAGGAAGTGAACTAATGACAGAATGGATAAAGTAGACTGGATGACAGAACAACACAGACAAACTCCACAAGACACAAACAGAAATGACCAGGGGCCTGTACCACAAAGCGAGTTCAACATACCCAGGATATATTTCAGTTATCTGGCTTAACTAACTCTAACAATCGTGGTCAGGATAAGCGGTACCACTAAGGTGATTATCAACTCAGTCACTCAACCCAGGGTTTCCCAATCCTGCTGTGAGCGCGTTCACATACAAGAGGCGGTGTTAGCAGCAGATGACCAATCACAAACATGAACAAGTCCACTGACATCAGAGCATCATATTTTACAAACGAGCAAACTGTAACACTACAGAAATATGACATAGGCCTAGTCTAGCACGGCTGCAGCTGACACTTGCAGGGAGACAGAAATTCGGCGACATAAAGCAGCCTATAGGCTAAAAGAGTCTGTGGGATTTCCTACAGATGGTAATGTCATTTTCCAAGAGAGCTGATTGGTCAGTAGGCGGCATTTTCTAGAGTTGATCTCTTATCTGGAACATAACCTGCTCCTGAGCAGGTTAGCTGTTCAGCATAAGTTACCATGGCGATCTACCCCGGTAAGAAGTAAACCACCTTTGTGGTACTGAAAACCCAGGGTTAACCACAAAGTTACCTGGATAAGCTCAAATCCTGCTTCGTGGTACAGGCCCCTGATCAAAATGCAAAAACACACCGAGTAGATGGGACACAAGACAACAGACAGGAAGGACTGAAACCCAAACCACAAACTAAATAACAGATAAATAACTGACTGACTAACAAAACCAGAAACAAAATAACGGTGCAGACAGGCAGAATGGAACAGAAATAACCCGTCGGCGAGCAATAAAAACAAACGTATGTTTATACATTTACAACTACGGGTTGTATCTTGCCTTTGCTGTTTCTAAGGTTTTTAGTCCCAAACAACTGTGCTGTTTACATGCTTTGATAGCACGGCTGCATCTTGAAAAGTTCCCACCTGCCCTATTCCCCTAAAAATCCCTAAAAGACAGTGCCCCAACATTCCATTCCGATCATCTCACTGAGACAAGGAATTTGATATCTTTCGCACCATGGAGGGACCTTTTATTCTCAAATGATCTGCCTGTATAGCATGATGTTCTTCTGTGTATCGGAATATTAATCAATATTCATTCAATTTATTAATACTTCAATGTTTGTAATGTAAGTAGAAAACATGGCCATATTTTTATAAATCTAAGCATAAATGTTGCATTGTAGTTTCTTTTCATAAAATTTAAAGTTACAGTTGTAGTCGAAAAAACACCAACCCTATACCCTACAATGATCAACCATAACAAGCTTTATCTCCTGGGTTACTGCTGCCTGAGAGCTCCCTCGCTCATGGCTTCATTTTGTAACAAATTTCACTGAACTCTGTTAAAGGGGCAATATGTAGTTTTCAGTGGCCACAAGCGGTGCGATTTTAAGATTGCAACCAGGCGTGTGCTCGTACGTGTGCTTGAACCAAAGGCTTGAACTCATGAGCGATCATAATCTGAAACACAACTGCTTTCATACAGAGATCCTGCAATAAACGGCAAAACACCGGCATGCCAGCTGTGGCTTTTCTGCAGACATGTTCAGAGTCTGTTACTTCAGCGTTCCCGGCTCAGGGGCTGATCAACACCAGCATATTGGCACAATACTCCTGAACAAAAAGGCAGTGTGAAATTGGCTATAAACAGACAGGGAGACAGCTTCACACAACATTGTAGTTAGTGAGCTACACACAAATATTATAAATGAGATTGTTGCTGCATTTTATAACATTAGACATAAGAACATTCCTGTACTGGATGAGTCTTCCTCTGTGTGTTGTCCTCCACCATTTTGTTGCAGCACTGTATATTATGTGGGTCATGTTATTTACAGTGACTGAGACAGTGGAGAAGCTGTATACCTGAGTATCGGAGAAACGACAATAAATCTAAATTGTACATTATGAATCAAACAATGGTAGGCCTGGGAAACGTTTGCTGACTGCCCTGCCTGCATCACTATAGGCTAGTATAACAAACCGCTCCACATTTGTTTCATAACGTTACATCCTTTCTTGCAGGTTAAATCAACACTTTGAAATAATACCAGTGGTACACAGGATAGTAATATGGATCGCGTTAGCTGGTGAAGTAATGTGGAAAACTATACAACTTTGCACCAAATAACGTTAGCAACTGGTCGGCGTTAACAGGCAAGCTAACATGGCAAGCTAACATGACTCTCTTCGTGACTCCAGCCTTTCTGATGTTGACTGTTTTCACTCGACATCATTGTAGCGCGCATGTGGCTACATCCCGACCCAGTACCTTCACATTGAAAGTAAAATAGTGTCTAGAGTTTTCAAAGCAATAGAGAAAACAGGCGTATGCTTTATTTCTAAGTGAGGCCATAGCCCGCTGACAAAAAGGCAGTAAAAAATTGATTTGTTAATAAGTGATTTTATTAAAAAACTACATAAAGCCCCTTTAAGTAGGCTAAGATTTATTGCTAACTAACAGATGAACAAACACAACGAAGTAATAATAATATGTAGTTGTGGTCCCTGTTCCTTAAAGTGGTAATTTGGGGGACTTGCAAGAAACTGATTTTAAAAAAGAATAGTCAAAATCGGCAAAGCAAATGCTGAGATATTTTTATCTAGTATGGGAAAAGCACCAACACTGGGTCTTACATTTCCCAAAATGCAACTGGATAGCATTTTCTGTTAGACCCTCCCCGCCTAGTAAATGCCCGAGCCACATAACACTTTGTCCAACTGTCACAAGTTGAGTAGTGCTCCTCGTGACAAAATAACTGATCCATGTGCATAAAATTAGTAGAGGGCTTTAAGATAATTACTATTAAGATATTTTCTTTTGTAAATACAGTGGTTGGACTAAGTACAAGAATTAATAAGTTTTTTTTAAATCGTCACTACAGAAATTTAATTAGAAAAAACAACATTGGAAAATCTGGTAAAGTAAATGGTTTTCCTATTTGAATCTTTTATGTAGTGCAATCCAAATAATCAAACGCAGTGCAACATGTAGAAGGCATTCATGGCCATTGATCTGAGAGCGCTCAACACTCAATTGTAATGATTTTTTTTAGCACAGCCTCTTTGTTCTATCCATACATTACAGTACACTCAGCATACAAGAATAATATGCTCTGGTTTACATAACAATGAAAACTTAATTGATTGTGTTAATTTATCAAAGGCTGTAAGTAAACTAAAGTGAAGGTCATATCTTGGTAAATGTAATGTAGATATGAGAAATTAACTGGTATTGGATTTTTAAATTATTACTATGTGCAATTCAATATCCTCTCTTTAAAATTATGCTCTCACTTAACTTGTGTTGTGAGTCATCAGACATGTTTTATATTCTTGGTCAATTTACTTCTGAACAAGGTTAGATTGCACTTAGTAATGGAACACACTGCCCACCCTTATAATTAATGACTGGGGATGCAATGGGTGGGAACCAATAAACATTTATGGACTTGTACATGTTACAGAGGCTGGTTAGTGGCTCTTGTTGGAAACAAGGACCCATATAGTTTAACGAGCTCATTATAACACAGGCCTCTTGTGTCACATCTTGTCTCTCATAGAGATGGGTCTAAGATTTAGATATTTTACTTAATGTTAATTGTTGTATACCTCACATCCACTGCTGTTTTATTAATGGAATTAAAGGTTTAAACTGAAATTGTATCTGTGCAATGGTAATATGGTATTATGCATCATGCAACTTGTTGGATAATAATTATGTGAACATCTGTTGCATCATGTTCAGTTTTTTTTTTGGTTAGTCATGTTGCTTTAAGGTTAAAAAAAGGTAGAACAATAAAAAACAGTTCAAATATATATTTTTTTGTTTTAAAGGAATAGTTGATGATACGGGAAATAGACATCTTTGCTTTACTGGCGAGAATGAGTTGAAACGATCAATATGACTCTCATGTCTGCATGGAAAATATGAAGCTACAACCTGTTTGTTAAATGTTACTGAAGTCTTGTCATCACAGTGAGTTTGGTAAACAGGGAAACAGTGGAGAAGTGCCCTCCCAAGAAATAGTCTGCCACATAATTCCCCATAAAACCACAACTTGTTGTGAGCTTTAGAGGTGCCGTTAGGTGAAATTTGTTACATTTAGACAAAGCCAGGCTAGCTGTTTCCGGTCTTTATGCTAAGATAAGCTAATCATATGATGGCTGTAGCTCTTTAAACTGCACTGTGCAGCCTCTAATGGTGCTATTTAGTCATCATTACTTTGTCCATGTCTGTGCACAGACAGAAAGATATTGTTGATGCAAATTCATTGTTACATTACGTCTTTCTTGATTAGGGAGAAGGGAGCATGGACCTAAAAAAAATCCTTAATATATTAAAACAATGGATAACATTTCCTAAGGTACAATATGTTTGCAGGATGTTTACAGCTTTTTTGGAGAGGACCATGGTTTATTGCCTCAGACTTGAGATACCATACAGTTTGGACTAAATTCTTCTTGTGCAAATCATCACTATGCAGAGTGAGACACTAGTTTTTCATCCTCTCTCTCTGTGTCTGTCTGTTTCTCTCTCTCTTTTTTGTATTTCTTCCACTCACAAAGAGAACCACACACATATATTATTTCAGTCTCTCAATCCTGCTCCCTGTGTGACTGGTTTGACTCTACTGAAAGTCCAGCCTTCCATTTAGAGCCAAAGCTGCCCATGAATTGCAGTCCCCATCTGTATTTATTTATGCACTTGTTTAGACTTTAATTAGTCAACTGGAGAGCACAGCCAAACCCCCAAACTCCCCGCGGATGCTGACATGTTGTATTGCAAAAGCTGGTGGGTGCCTAATGGTGGTGTCCTTTCAAGATGTAAAAGCCAGAATGCAGTGGATGAGAAATTTGGAAGATTCTTCAAGACAAGAGTGAATGCGCTGCTTCATCGTGGTCTGCAAAGGTTACCAGAGTTGTGTGGTCGCTTTAACAGCTCCTGTGTTTTGTGAGTTTGTGAGATTGTTTTCCCGATGACAGACAGGGAGAAGCTAACACTAACATCACAGCCCATCCCCATAAAAATGCACAGACTTTGATTGATGGTCCTTTTTGGTTTATGGGTTTGCTCAGATGGGCCTCCATCTGTCTCAGGATCCTTGTTGCCTGCACAGTGATCCTCAAAGGATGGTGATACAACAATTATCATTTGTTAATGTCAGATTTTTCCCCCCTATATTTTTGTCTAGCCTCACACTCTCAAATGTTCCTTTTCTAAAAAAAAACACTATTTACTATTTATGTCTTAGTGTGATGTTGGCTAAGGTCATTGACATTCATTCTTTTTTTTCTCTCATCTTCATTAGTAACACTGATCCAGTGCCATGATTCACAGCCCCTCTTGAGGTCATTTTATAGTTGCACATAAATACTGTCAGTGAACTTTGTTCATTTGTATAATTTGCCATTACAAAGGCAGCTCCTAACTTTACTCCTTGACCTGGTTCTAGACAGACAGAACTCTCTATGCAACTGCTGGTCACATTATCAGAAACATAGCCATGGCTCTATGGGTATTGAGTTAGAGGCTCAGCTGGCCTTTTTATCAGTCATTCAAGTATTCTGTGAGATCTGGTAAAAATCATTTTTTCTACATGTTAACTACTGGATGTAATTTACTAGAAGGTCAGACTATCAAAATTTGGTACCCAACAATGTCCTATTAAAAAAGAAACACACGCAGATACAAAAATCCTACTTGAAGATAATGTGGAAAGATGAATTGTAAACTTTTAACAAATGTTAATATAAGCGGTGAGTCCAAAATGATATTATTTGTATACATTAAAGATCTGTTTACCTTCACACAAATCCATTTATTTAATGGTATATAAAATATTGTTGTGCATCAGCATCTTACATTCTATACTAGGATCAGGCTTTTTCAGGCCGATCAGCAGCTAACATCATTGGGGTCGGCCGATCTGATACGGATCACCAGTTGGTTCCTGTCGTTAAACATTTTTGTGAATAGCTCCTGCATAAGAGACCCTGCAAAAAGCCACTTCTTTGCCTTGTGTGTTTCCTGTTTAGTTACGGATGTGGGAGCCAACAGTCCTCAATATTCAAATATATCCAGTGCCACCATAGTGGTCTATTACTTTTTGTTTAACTCCGTCACATTCACCAACTGTGTGCTAAAAGTCTCCCTCCCCTGAATGCCTCGCTCACAAAACAGCTCTAACGATGAGCTGATCAAACATCCATATCCACATCTCTTTCACACACCCAGTAAAAGTGCCAACCAGAATGACATCACATTTGGCGTTATTAATCCTTTTTACCTAATGACAGTAGCCATGCACTTGTTGCATCGCCAATCTAATGGTGTTATTTTTGCCATCACTTACACTGTGGACATACAAAAGTAGGATTCTTCCAAAAATGATCCATCCAAAAGCATTTCACTGGGAACTGATCAATTCCAGCACCCCTAAATGATATTAATACTTTTTCATATAATTGAAATTGCAGTGCAGTATTTGCTATACGTCCTTAAATGTCCAGTATCAGGTCAGCAACGTGTGAAAACAAAGGATTAGACTAGAGGTGTAAGGTTTTGTTCCCCACTAAACATCATATGTTATGAAACTTACTTACCTGACACCCATCTACCCCGTGTGTGCTCACTGCAAAAACAGTTGAGCATCTGTACTGAGAAAAAACATCACGCTGGCTGTGGGCTTACTTTGAGACACAGTAAAACATGATCAGCATGTTACAGACAGTTTTGGTTTCAAAGCCAGTAAGTCATCATGTTCCATTTCATGCAACTACATCAGAATACGAATGATGCATGTGTATACAGACTTATTGAATAAACTCCAAGTGGATAACATCCCTCTGCAATGCAGACAATGTAACTGTTGCTATGGATGTGGAGGAATTTGTTTCATTAATCTTTATTCATCTTGTGTTTTGCTTTATAACTTATACCCATAACTAAGCTTCTTCCACACACTAACTGCTGCAGGTGACTCTGTTAACATTAGGCATGTGCAGAAAGAAAGTGTCCTCTGGCTTTACTTTTGCCCTTTTTCAGCAGGTCCTTAAGGCTCGATGTGTGGGCGGCACTGTCGGGAACTGTTACATTTTGCAGAAATTATGCCCATGAAAGTTTGATGGGAGTTCACACAAGGGTTCACACAACATAAACTGTTTTGGTCAGTGCTTCCCTACTGCCACCTACATTGAGCTGGAGAAAGATGCGTGGTCCAGGGCCAGATGTTGTGAAGTGACACTAGAACATCCTGTTTGTGTAGGTTGGTGTGCATCATCATCCTCATTGTTGACAGCTTTATAATACAGCCAGTTTAAACAGCAATCTACAGCATAAGTGACCATGTATATATGATGACTATACTAGGTCCGAACTGACATACATACAGAAATGTATCAAATGTATCAGATATGGTAAAATTGCAAAAGATGCAATTTCATGGCTTCTACTTTTCATTAGAAATGGTAAGAAGAGATAAAGCTGGTATTAAATTCTCTTCCCATATCAATTGTAATGAGAAAAACATGAGAAGTATGTTGATGTTGTCTAGTGTGCATTTGAGAAGGGCACGACTCAGACCCTTGCTGCTGCAGGGAACGCTGTCAAGAGCACCCAATGCCTAGATGATGAATCGTTCTTTTAACCGTGACCAGTGCCGCCAGTTTCTCAAACAATGGCCCAGTGTTGCAGCGAGACTGCGATGTTGACTACATAATGGCAAATGATGTATTATATAGTGGAAAGCAGCAGGGAACACACTGTTTTCACCCATCCTCTGTGACATCTATGCAGAGGTCAAGATCACGAGAACTTACCCCAATTGGTAGCTTTTGGAATAAAGCCTTGGGGCGCCAGACTGCAGTTGACCCAGTAGGTCAGTAATTCTCTCTTTTCTGAATGGATGCATTTACTCTCACTGTCTCAAACTATTGCTGGTTTTGTTCTCTAGTCAGGCATTAAATAGCCTACACGCACACTCATGCAGTGTGTGGACATTCAAAACTGCGCTATGATTTTATGCCTCCTCAGAATAAAAGAATTTAAATTATTTGTACTTACATTTCACCACAAAACTAAAACCTAATATATTTACAATAAATTAGTGCAAAAATTACAACAAATAGGGCCAGAGCATTTACTTTTTTTTTTTTCGTATTACTGTTGGAACATGACAGATTTTTGTAATTATTGTTCCTTATTTACAATAGTATTGTAAGTGAATTGATTGATTGAATTTAAATAAGTTTGATTTGTTGCGGCAATAAATTAGCTGATAGTTAACAAGTAAAAACAATAACTCAACATTAGATAATGGTTTTATTAGAATAGAGATTCAGATTGTCTGCTGATTTTTCAGTCAGTAATAAGTAATCATATCGCATTTAATTCAAAACATCCTTAAATTAGAAGAAAATTATTTGCTGCAGATGTTATCACCATGAATCCTGCTTTAAATTAAATGGCTGGTACCACACCAAGACCAGACCCATGAGCAGTTAGTGTTTTATCCAGACTTTTCCATCCTTTCTCCCTGACCTGCTCTATGTTTTTTCATTACAGCAAAGGAGGACAGGATATTAGTCTTCCTCTAGGGCCAGGGAGCGAACTGAGAAGTGTTGGCTATAAGGAGATGATATGGAGCGACTGAGCCACGTAGCTTAGGGTAGGGGTTGGGGGTGTTGGGTGACTCCGAGCTGTTGTCGCATCTGAAAATGAGACTCAGCATGTTCCACTGTTAGGGGATTTGAAATGAAAGATATGAGGGAAAAACGTGACTTCTATTTTACTGGATGGCAAATGTTTACCTCTGAATGGGGCTGATCAAGATGTTTTTGACTAATATGGAAAATGGTCTGGTCAGAAGAGGTATCAGCAAACAGATCAAAGCATCACAAAACTCCCTGTTTTACAGTAGAACCATTTTGATAGTTTTTCATATACTCCCAGGTCATAAAACCAAACCACATCTCTACCAACAGGACAATAACATATTTGGTTCTGCAGTACACACTGAAAAGCATTAAAACTGTAATGGTAATACATTATTAGAGCTGGAATTGTCTTAAGACCATAAAATGCAGATAAAACAATTGCTGTTTGCTGTAAGTTATGTAAGTAAGCTAGACACAATTTAATATTTAACTTACTTTAAGTTTTCTGTACCTTAGAAAACAAAACTAATTCTTGTTATCAGTGAAATTATTTAAAAGAAGACCAGAAAAAAATGAAGCTGCTCACACTAATCATTATATCATTTATTTAATACTATGCTTGCAAGTTAACTTTTGTGCATAAAAGTAATTAAGGTCATACCCCCGATGACCCACCAAATTAGTGATATTTTTTATTATGAACAATGTGCACCAAATGCATCATCATCACCAACACAAGTTATTTTTAAGTCTTGTTGGTAATAATAATGCTCAGTTCAGTGTCGAGTCTACGCCATGGCTGAAGGAATAGGCTACGTGCATTTGTACTTATGCTTTGGTGTCTGTGTCGTTCTGCAATTACACTGCCAAAATGGTAGTTGGCGGTGGGGTTTCTATGTTCCACTTTGTTGAGAATGGTGACTGAAACTGACCAGATCATGTTGGAGTTGGAAATGGTCAATGTTGAACAGAAGTTACTTTTAGTAACTAAACGCAGAAATGAGAGGAAGCGTGAGGAGAGGAGATATGACCCTTGAACCGGTTGATGCAGAAGAAGGGCAAGCCAAAAAAAAAAACAAGGAGGAAATGTGATGCTACCAAGCCGACCAATCACAGTTTGTCAGTCTACGACCTAGGGTACTCAGCTATGCGTAGGCTACGGTGTAGATTTGACACAGAAGTATAAATTTGCCACAAGACCGTAGATACAAAAACTTGCCAGCCAGCATGTGCAATGGTGAGGGTCACCATTTCAGTGAATCATCTATTTGCACCCCCCGCCATTCACTTGTAAAAGAAATGACTTATCTTTACTGAAGTGTCATATAAAAGCAAGAGTAGGTTATTAAATATGTATGGTCTGACTTCCTCAAAGACTTGTATCTGTCACTGAAATATCAGTAAAATTAGTAACTCTTCTATCCCTGATTGGATGTTTTTTTTTGTTTTTTGTTTTTTTCTTTCAGAGCACAGTATTAATGTGTATGCCTGTTTATCTATTGCATGTGGGACTTTGTGTGCGTGTGCTCTGTGGGGGGATTGTGGACAACCTAAAAACCGAAAGCAGCCAGGGTGACCTAAATCAGGAGAGGTGATAACTCAGACAGATAGCTGGAGATTAACAGGGATCAAGAGGCTCAGTGGCCTCTCAAACAACAATGGCTGGAGAGCATATCCCTTCTCACCACCCCCTACAGAGACCCGTATGGCTGGTATGGAACAAGACACGCATGCCAGTATTCTCATAAAAGAGATTTGCCTCACAGTTTTCTCATTGTTTTCTTGTTTAATGGACAAGGGAGAACCATGATATTGCTTTAAATGTTGCCTAGAGACAAAAACACTAAGCTCATTTTGTGACTGTAAGATGCTTTTGTTGTTGTGGTTTAATGTCCAGATGCAGCGCTTATTGGTCCTTTAAATGTGTTGTGCTGTAGAATTATAGGATTTGCGGCATAGCAACAGTGTCTGAAAGAGACTTTTTTTTCACCAATCATTTAGTAAATGATTGCAGCTATTGAATTACAGCTCAGTTTAATGAAATGGCTTTTATGATTTGATTTTGAGTCATGTGTGTCCATGAGGCCAGGAGTCTGTATGTGTGTGGTTGTGTGACTGCAGAGGTGCATGGGTTTCAGTGAGATGGCCTGACCATTAATTCATGATTGATTGATGAGTCTCCTATGCTGTGGCCAATAACAAGCCCATCTTCTCCTCTCAGTATATCTGTGAGTGTGGGATGTGTCGGTGCGTGGGCTTGTGAAAGAGGGGCATGAGAGGTTGCTCACTGATTACTTTGTGCTTTGCTTCATCTAAGGAAATAAAACCACTTGTTCAAGATATTTAAATACGTCTTTTCTTCACCTTTTACTCAAAAAGGTGCCAGAAAGGCAGGCTTTTTTTTTTAAATAGGATGGAAACTGAGTGAAAACATAAAAACACAATAAAAGCCACAGGAGTTTACCTGAGGGAGCCACTCAACATGCATATTTATGTATCTAAAAAGTAAGACTACCACAGCATCTCTCGCTCTAAAAGACAGATAATGGTATCATCTATTTGCAACACAATCATTTTAACAGTATAGATACAAAACAAACTGTGGATGTCTTTAGTGCCATTCTCAAATACATTTGAAGGATGGAGGAGGAAGATATTGGTGTGGGTCCATGCTTGAATGTACAGTAAATTTTGATGGGGGGGGGGTAGTCTGCTCTAGGCGATGCTTGTTCCAGGGACCATCTGTTTATATTGAATTTTGGCATTGCTGAGTCTCTGTGCTCCAAACCTTTCACTCGCTTTCGGTCTCTATTGTTCCTTCCATCTCATTTCAAGGTTACAATTAAATAGTTTCATTATTTACCTGCATAATGTTTTGTTTTGCATATTTGTTTGTTACAGCTTATTAAAATGCACAGGTACAAGCAAGAATTATGTTTCTAATTGTCTCGGTAAAATCCGTGCATTATTAAAAGAAATTATGAGTACATCATTATTCATTGGGAAATGTAAATGTCAGCAAAGTGACTTTCAATAATTTCAACTCTTTAGTTTTTGTTTGTCATATTGTGTAAATGTTATATTCTTAAACAATCCCTTTTCTACACTTTCAACACATAGCCCAAGCTGTAATGACTTAAATATACCCTAAATACGTTTTTTTATAAATCTAATGACATCAAATAAACAAGATTGTTGGATGGAAGGAAGACGTCTGTCTTAGTGGACATTATGAGTGTATTTCCTTAGCACTGTTATAGATACAATATGTTTATTTAAAGACTAACTTAACACTAAATCAACTTTAGTTAGTAAATTATATCTATGTCACTTTATTAGACAATCTATTTATCCATGTCCCATGGCATTGTGTTTATTGCAACAGATTCAATTTAGTTTGATATTAGTTTCATTTTTCCAGACAAAATCCAGTAAATCTGTAGCATGGGAACCTGAATAATCTGCTGAGCTCCTGATTCATTTGCTTTTATGTGTGTGTTATTCTGCTTGTGGCAAATGTAGACTCTACATACCACTCATTCATATCCTACTTTACTCTCCACCTCTGCTACCTCTGCTACATCATCGCTAGGCTAAGCTAGCAGTTTAACAGCTCTCAACCAAAGTCTTCGCCGTTAGTGAATGTAGGTGGCAAATTAAGACACGTGCTAGTGAAACGGCAATCATTGCTGGCCAGTACAGAAGTTGTAACGAGAGTTACGTGTAGCTAGAGTTTTTGATGACCGTCAGATAACTAGGCGTTAAAAAAAACCTGAAACTCGTTGGTTTAGGTGGGAGAGAAATAAAGGGAGCATTGACCAACTTTCTGACAGAGATTGACAGAGCTGCGAGTATGGAACTATACTGACTGGGGCTGCAGCTAACGATGATTTTAGTACTCAAAGCTTCTATAGACTATTTCAATGATTCATCGATGCGTCGTTTAAGAAGTACCCCCCCTCCGGTAACGGGATCAGCTGTGCACGTTGATAGGTGATATTTCTTAGTCTCCCAAAACGGCAAGACTGCACAACCTGCCGTTTTGTGACTGGAGTCTTGAAGTCGTTGTGGCGTTCACACTACGTGACTAATCGGTGACAGGGGGTCACACACTACACGAGCTGAGCGGCTGTGTCACCCAACGCTGGTCTCCAAACCACGTTTAGTCAAGAAAAAACACGTGAAATGTAAAACGTTTTTCATTTAAAGGTTTTTTTCAATAATAGGGTATGCATATTCAATATTCAATTTTTAGACATAATGAAGGAAATAGTTTGTATTTGAGAACCTAAAAATGTGGGGGAAAAGGTCTCAAGATAATGATATGTAGGGCTTGGGATAATGCCAAAACCTGTCCATACTAAGTATTGATAGAAGGGGAATTTATGTTCTTATTTTCCTTGTTGGCTCAGATGAATTCAGGAAGAAGCGTATTGTCTGCTACCACACTGATCGCAAGGTTGAGAAATTGTATACATATTTATTCATCACCAGATCACCACCTGAGTAGCTGAAACATTTACAGCATAGACTGTTTGCTTTAAGAGTTGGTTGTAGTTCTTTTGTTTGTATTAAATTCTGAGCTACGTTAGATCTGCACAGTAGGTGAGAAATGTTCTTTCTATCTGTAGATTCAGCAATTAAGTTGCGAATTCCACTGGAGTGCTTGTCAGTTACCCTGTACTTTCTGGTTGGAAATTTGTAAATTGATCTTGATTTGCACATTTAGTGGCATTAAATAGGACTCAACATTACAAGCATAACTCTTGAATTTGCAGTACAGAATTTAAGTGCATTTCTTATCCAATGAAACATGGTCCTATTGTTATTTGGGTTTTTTTTCATAAAAAATGACATATTTGTCAAAGTAAATATACAAAATATTAAAGAGGATCATATGGCAGCTTTGAAATGTCACAAAACAGATGTTGTGGATCAACTGTAAATCTCCCTCTATCCACATACAATTGCACACACGGACACACATGCAAGGCCAAACACGCAGCACAGACTGGACCACATACTTTCTCATCAAACATCTTTCCATTGTCAAAGCGGACCCATGGGTTTCATTAGTGCCAGCTTTAAACAACAACTCTCATTCCCACTCCCACACTCTAGTCCCAAATGTTTTCAATGGAGGAGGAAACAACACTTGCCTGAAGGGTACATGCATATGAAATTCCACAAAAAAAAAAAAAAAAAAAAATGGCATGATTTATTATCTGCTCTCATTTGTCTGGCTCATAAGAGACACAGTATAATGTGATCGGCAATAAACAACAAATAAAGTGGGGTAGTTTAACAGTTGCATGTGTGCTTGTTACAGCTAAGATTACAAATTTGCATTGAAAGCCAACTTGAGGACCAAAACCACTGATTTCATGATAAACATTTAGGGACTTACTGAAATGAGAGCTCTCGGTTTCTGCAGTGAGCCGGCGATAACACCAGACACAAGTGAACGCTGCCTTTTGTAATTGTTTTCACTGGATCTGAGGGGGTTTTATATGAAGGTTTTACACCCAGGGCACCTCACTTTTATCCATCCAGCACACCTTGCACATTTTTTTTTCTAGAAATGCCAAGAGCTCCCCAAGTTGAAAAGTGTTCAATTGTGTGCAGGAAAAAATGGCCTTTGTCACAACACCTTTTTTTCTCTGCTGTCTAATCAAATGACAGCTGAAGTGGGCCTTTCTTCTGGGTTTCTTCTTTTTTAACAGAGCCACTTTTGTAAACAGGGAAAGTGAAAAAAAAACAGGGTTTGGTGGTTTCAGCCCACTGTCTCAGCGTGAAGGAAAATCAGATGGCATCAGATTTGCAGCGTCCTGACTAAAATGTAGCTTTTTTCCCCTTCAATTAGAATGACGTTAACTAGTGTAATAGCAAAGTATCGGACAGCAGCCATGTGGATGCCTAGCAACAGTAGACCGACTCTTTCGGGAGGCCCTGCTTGTGCAGGTTTCTCAAATTAAAGGCAGAGCAGAGCACATAATGTTACGCTGTAGAGCCTGTAAAGCATATTTATTATTTAGTATTTGTTAAAGTATACTATACATGTAACCTTCCTTGGTTGGTTTTTGATTATTTTGCAGATTATTTATTTGTGACCACAGGTTTACCAAAGAGGAAC
Source organism: Micropterus dolomieu (assembly GCF_021292245.1). NCBI lineage: Eukaryota > Metazoa > Chordata > Actinopteri > Centrarchiformes > Centrarchidae > Micropterus > Micropterus dolomieu. The sequence continues at coordinate 11,406,609 of NC_060153.1, read as the reverse complement.
TTGTTTAAAAGAAATGATGAAGTATGTAGACTGAAATATTTTGTGTTTGAGTGTGTTTTTCTTTAATTCACACATGTAAGTAGTTCAGGTTTCAATTTGTTTGTCATTTTATTTTGGTACCTTATACATTGCTTATTCTCCAGCTGCATGTTTGAAGTGTTCAGCAAGCCTTCAGGGACAGCATATCTAGAACGATCAGACATTTTACCATTGGACAGGGGAGGATGAGCTGGATCCAGGAATCCCAGCCCAGGAGGCTGACTTATTCAGTATTCTGCCGATGTGTGATCCTGACCTTACTGTTGCATGTCCTTGGTGCATGCAGAGCGCAGCAAATGCCTTTTTGGGGGATTGCATGCTCCAGCCCATTTTAATGTGCCTTTTCATTCTCAGCACACCATCACTAAGCCCCACAGCAGGGGCTCAGAGCAACCATTTTGATTATGAGAATGATTGAATTAATGCTGCTGAAGTTGACACTTAATGGATTATGGTGGTCAGAATTGTTAAAACACATGAGGCAGATCTGTGTAAAGACATCCTAAAGCCCTTTATTTGTCACACCCCTAGGGGATAGGTTTTAAAGTCTAACCATACTAATCCAGTGCAAACTTAACCGATTCAAAACAATGTAACACACAAACAACAAGCATTAGTCCAAGGATGATTGCAAAAGATGAAGTTAACAGTCCAAATTGTCAATTGTTAATGGTCGTAAAATGTCATTATTAAATTGTTGTGGTTTTCTTGAGTAATACATTTTTTAATGTCACATTAGGTTTTGTAGCAACCATTTAATTAAGCAGATCTTGCTTTTACATGTTGCACTGCATGTCTGTAGATTGTTTTTTCTTCCAATTCTTTTTCCGTTTTTTTATTTAAATGTACAGTAAGCTGGGATGGTTAGGCAAATCTGTTTTTCTCTTTTGTTGTTATAGGTTTTTTCTGACCATTCCCTGTTCTTTCAACACAAGACATGTTTTCCCTTCTTCTTTTCTGCTTTGATATAACCTCTACTGCAGCAGTGTTATGGGTAGAATAACCACTGACCAGAATGCTTGTATTGTTTTCACGAAAAGTAATGCTCAAAGCTGCAATATGTTTGATTTTTATCTCTTTTCATTTCCTTAAACTTGGTTTTGTCGCCTTTTCTTTGTATTCTTCTCTTCAAATGTCTTTTTGCATCCTAAAACTGTTGAAGGAGGTTTCTGTGAATAATATACTATACATTTACTCTCGTCTGTGTATGCATTGTGACTCCCTCTCGCCGCACTGTTTTCACAGTAAGTGAACAGCAGTGAGGGCAGACAATGAAGGCGCAATTCTTTTGAATCACACCTCTCATTTGTCATTAACATACTTGCTGAGAAACTAGAGCCAATTGGAATTTGTAATGCATTAACTTAAAGCAATATTGCTGTCACAAAACATCAGCTTCAGTGATCTGATTGTAAGTGCTTTTTTGTTCAGAAGGTTATTAGGTTAATTTTCTAATGTTATCGGATTAATTTTCCAATATAATCTGAAGAGCCTGCTTGTGCATTGGGTCCATATAAAATGCAGCCAAGAGGAAAAATAAGGGCATATTGACTAAAATGTGGCCTTAAGTTGCAAGGTTGACATTCACCATAGATTTACTGTAGTCCACCTAATTCGGTTTGAGACTATACACGGTTTCAACAATGGCAAAACAGATGTAAAATTACACGCAAAATTTGAAAAGCAGTTCTACTAGTAAAAAAGACAAAAGCTCTGATTTATATAGGTTTACCCAATCCACTCTTTTTAAAAATCTCTTTCACAGTGATATTTAAACAGTCAAAGACAAGAACTGAGTAGTGTATAAACATAAATGATGAGTACAGTATGTACACATATCCAACATTTTTAGTAAAAACAAATTTGTTGAATGAAAGAATGAACTGTTGAACATTTATTAACCACCATTAAACTCTGAAGGGACTACTTTGTTTTCAAATGCCAGTATTTACTAACTGTGACCAACTGTACTAACTGTAACATATGCAGTATCACAGTTCAATTTACACGTTCGCAGATGATTGACGTGGGCAGATTCCTTAAATATCTCGCAACTACTAATTCAGGAGCTGTTTGCAATTTCACACTTTATTTAAAGTCATTGTGATGGCAATATCTAGGTGTGCTGATGGTGGTATGCGTCCTTGGAAGTGAATGTAAATTAAAGTGAAGTCATTTGTCTGCTCCTGTGAGAAAATAGGAAAATGGAAAGAAGAATTGTACCAAGGTTTTGTTTGTTTTTTTTTGTCACTGTAGATGGTTACCTCTACAGTTACCTCTATAGTTTTTTATTCACCTCCAATGAATACAAACCGTTGGCCTCAAGAGTGGAATAACACTTATACTGTATTTGTCAAGTGTACTGCAACAGCATATTGGATAAATTTAAGGATGTTTATTTCACTCACCTCAACCACACTGCTTCTTCAGTTTTAAAAAAAATTACAGTTTCACATTGTGGTGTTAATATTATCATCACATGTATTACTAGTCATGTTAGTTGTAGTGATTGCAGTAGTGTGTATGCATGTACGGACCTTTTTTTAAGTAAAGGTACCAATGCATTAATGTAAAAATCTAAAAGTTCTGCCTCTGCTACTACTTAGTAAAAGTATTATCAGTAAGATGTACTTACTTGATGTTTTGTAAGGGGTTCCAAGCCAACAGGTTTTTATCTTAACCATATGTTGTATTTATAAGCCTATTGTATGTTTCCGGTGTCAAATGTCAGTTTGCTAAATAACCAGTAACTGACGCTGTCAAACAAATGTAGTGGAGTAAAAAGTACAAATTTCCCCTCTGAACTGTAGTGGAGTAGAAGTATAAAACTGTTTACAACTGCTTCAAAATTGTACTCAAGTACAGAACTTAAGGAAATGTACCTAGTTACTTTCCACCACTGTCCTATGTCGTGTGTTTATTTGGATGAAGATTACCCCTGAAGACATTGAGGTACCTTGGAGAGGTAGTGCAGAACATGGAAACGCAAATCTATAAAAAAACAAAAAACCCACTCCCCACAGGAAGAGTCAACAAACAAACGTGTGTCCAGTGGCATGCAGCAGTGCTAACCAGTGAACAGCAGTAACAGCAATGATGATCAAGTCCTAACATCCGTACTACACCATCAGAGTGCACAGAAGCATTGGGGAGTTATAAACTTATATGGACTTGTGCTGCGTGACTGGCAGAATGGGAAGCTCTCTGTCAGCACAGTCTCCCGATAGAAGAGAGTCTTTCTGCTCTTCCTCTTTTTGCTATCGACAATGGCTGTCGCAAGGTAGACATTAAACGCACCGTCAGTTTAACTACTTTACTGCAAGCTCTTTGGTCTGCAATGCAAATACGCCATAGGCCTCCTAATCTTGCAGCAGTCTGTTGCACTCTTAAACTGTCTGCGTGTCACTGAAAAAAACCCCGTCTGTGATCTCTGATTGAGTGAGCACTCCTTTTAGTTGAACATAAGGATGTTTTAAAAGAGCTGCTTTGATGTCAGAAAGAATGTAATGCAAAAAAAGTATATATTTTAACAAGCCTTTTCTTCTCTTTCTATCCCTCTTTCGCCATTCTTTGTGGATCTGTTGTTTTTCTGCCCTGCATTTAATATGACAGGTAAGTCCATCTTTTGTTTTTATTTTGAAGCTTCTGGGCTGGATTAGCTTGTACACATTGTCTGTCACAGTGAGAATGTTTACCAAAATGGCATCTTAAGTACTAGCTGCACTGGGGATGCATTTTAGCACAATTGTTTTGTAAACAGTGAACACACTCCCTTAGCTCAGCTGACACTTGGGAGAATGGGGCAATTCCATTTATGCAGCCAATCTCATTGGCTACTGGGGAGATGCCAATCTGCCCTCAAAGATAGGGAAGAGAGAGGGAGCAAGAAGAGCAGGTAGAATAGCATTTATTCATCCTGACACTGATCAGATAAATGGGAAATGATAAATGCTGTCTATTTTTACTTCCCTTAACCTGTGTTAACTTTTTATTCAAAAAGAAGCTCCTACAGTCTTGCCGTGCCGTACCTTTGAAACGTTTAATCAAAGTGATGTTTGGGATTCAGTTTTATTTGAGGTGATCTGACTGTGAATAATGAAACAATGCAGTTGTCCTGATGACTCATTTAGCATAAATGGTGAATATGTCGAGCTGATGTCTGTCTGGCTTGGCAAAGGCGTACGCAGTCATCAACTAAGAAGACAAAAAAAATGCATTGTTTTGAAATAAGTTCCCAGTATGCTTTTTTTCCTTCATTTTCTTTTTGTTTTGTTTGTTTGAGTTCTTCCAAAAGCTGCTGGTGCCCACAACTGAGGCAGTGAATCTAAATGTTAATTCACAGCAGCTTAATTTATTGTTGTTGAAAAGGCCAGGATGTCCCCGGAATGGCAGTATGGCTGATATTTAAGTTTGAGGTAGGCCTGTGAGGCTCCATAATGTTATTCATATAAATCAAATAGGTCGCATTTGTTTTTGTTATTTTTGGACTTTCTAATCTTACTTTTTACCTTTTTTACAGCCACCTGGGAAAGAAGTAGTTTGGTAAATAATTTTTTTGTATTGATATCGATCTGCACAAAATACAGATACACAGAATATCGGTTTGCATCAGAACAGCTGGAGGGGGAAAGTGCCTTAAATCAAATTGAATCTTTGTCTTGGACATTATAATTTAATTGACTAGTTTTGCAAATGCATCAACATTTTTTTCCTCTAGCTCAAACATTTGTAATAGTAAGAATATGCTATTTTCTGTTTGTTCTAAGAAGATAAAGTTGATACGGTATAATGTACTACTGTAACCCTCAGCCATTCATTGACATGATATATTGTTTTTGCACAGAACAGTCTCCTATGCACTTACAGTACACATTCAGTACCATGCATCTTATTGATCTCTTTCCCCTTGTGTGGGTGCTGGAGTATGTGTTAGAGATGTCTTTAGGCATCTAATTAAATATGACCATTTGTAGGACTGCTGGCACAAGAGAATAGAACTGAACTTGAAAATATATTTAAAAAATGCATGACCTACAAGATCACAGGTGAAAAACGGTTAGCCTAAATTATCGGGGATATGTTATGTATCTCACCTATTTCACTAGGGTCTATCTGTAAACGGATATGTAACAATAATAAGTGAATAGAACATCCTGAGGCCAGTCCTGGATAAAGCTTTGTAGTTCAGCCACCATAATACTAGGCACTGACCCACATCTGCTCTTATACAGGTTACACGGAGCCCCAGATGCAGGCCCAGCTGTTGCTTGTATTATCTCCCTGACTGACCCTGATGTTTTATGTGAAATGCAAGACAAAGCATTATCGTTGCTTTTCCAACCTAGCAATATCAAGGATGTTAACTACACGACACACTAATAATAATAATAATAATAATAATAATGGCCACCAGTCTAATGTTACTCTCCAACCCTCTGACTCATTGCAATGAATATTCAGCTGCCAGCCTTGCCCCCATTCTCTAACCAGTGTCATCCTCCTCAGCAGCCACCACTGCTGTACCTACAGTACCAAATGTAGATAAGAATAATGACTCCTCAGTCATTATTATGAATTCAATGTTGCCTGAACGTGGCGCATCTAAATTAAGCAGTGGGCACAAAGATCTATAGGCTGCCTGGAGACTTTGCCTGAGTAATGAATGTGATTATAGTTGCCTTCTGGACCTTTGTCAGTTTTGTTTTGAGTATTATTTGTTATATTTGTTGTTAAGTTATTATATTGACTGTTTGCTCAACTGCCATACAGGGAGTGTTTGGACATAGAAAATACGCTTTCCTTAGTTAAACATCAAAACTGTTATCTAACAGAGATCCCTCTATATGGTGAGTGACATTTCCGTTTGCTGCCCTCTTTTAATTAATCACCAGCTTTGGACAGGATTTTGTTAGTGGCTATCGTTGAATTCAGTGCAGTAATATCACATTTACAACAGTGGCAGCAGAAGTATTTGGAAGGAGGGAGAGAAGGGAATGTACAGTGAGAGAGAAAAATGGTGTGTCAGAGGTTTTGGATTCTGAGATAATGTTGATGATGATTAGGATATTGATCCTGATAACCCACCTGTTATAAAAGAAGCAGTGGCAAGCCACCCACTCATTGTCATTAGTCATCACCAGCTCCTTACAGTCTGCTGCAGTACATGCTGCCACCCATGATTTAGCTCTCCATCCAGTTATGAGGGGGTGTTAAGCGTTTATTATGCAGCACAGTCCAAGTCCCAATGAGATGGCAGAATGTTGCCCGATCAATACTCCTCACAGGAAGCCAGGTTAATTTATTTTTTAAGGATTTGTTTGTGTCTCTAAAGGCCCTCTTCTTGCTGCAGGTTGTGACGCAAGCGATTTTGCAAAGATCTACAAAGCGATGTTTTGTCACACACACACACACGCACACACGCACACACACACACAGCACTGCACATGCAAAGGTACTGTACATGCAGGTACAGTAGCATAACAATACATACACCATTTTTGCATACTGCATTCCACTGTTCTCATATTTTACAAATCAAATGTTGCTGTTTGATTAATTTGCTGTTTGAGAAAAACTTAACAATCTGACAAGGCTAGTTGTGTTTGCTAATTGACAGCTAGAAGTCTGAATTATGTTTATCGGGATCTCAGCTAGCGACTACCTGTACATTTTGAGCCTGCAGAGTCTCTCCTTGACTTTTAGCTCTGACCTACGCCTCATGTACAGAATGCCCCACTTTTTGCACACCACACCCCATTTGAATTTTCTCATCTTATTGTTGTGATCTTTACTCTTTATGTCAGTAGCTCTACCTACATTTCCATCTTTCTTTGGTGACTTGTCATTTCAGCATTGCACTCATCATGTGATTTCCAGGTCTGGTGTGCTCATTAATAACCACTCATGTACACAACCGTGTCTGCATACATATACCACATGCTCAGTTTTGCAAACATAAGCTACCAGACAATAGCTTCGGACCTATTAGCATGTTAGTTGTCCTGTGACAACTGTGGCTCTGCAACATACACAACAAATGTCACGCTCCCCTGCCTAACTGTTCTTTAAAAAGCAGGATTTCACGCTTTTTTGTCTCTGACTGAACAGTGATCTGATTTGTGTAAGACAGTCGCCATGTCAACCACTTATCATCTTCGAAATCAATTATTGATTTACATATAAATAAAACATATCATCCTCATCCATCAGTTTACGCTTGAAAATGTGACGGAGTGATGAATACATTTGTTATCACTCTGAACATTTTGGTTACCACTCATCTGTATGGATTTTTACTGAGCATCATCAATCAAAGGCATTTATAATGGATGCTGTCTGAGAGCACATATCTCCCCTCAGGGAGTTATCACCCCAGGCTTAGGTCAAGCAGAGATTTCATATATTGTCAGTTAGATGAATTGATGTGTTTCTCTACATTAACTATGTTATGTGGATGCAGAGAGAGAGAGAGAGAGAGAAAGAGAGAGAGAGAGAAAGAGAGAGAGAGGGGATATGGATAAGTCTAAAGCAGTTTAACGTCACACCTCAAGGCTCAAAACTTTTAAAATATTCAGACCCATTCACCATCACCTTTTGCCCTGGTTGCTTGGTCAAGAGAAGAGTGAAATGAAATCAATAGCTGTGCCAGTACTGGCCTCTGTGCGATTCACCATCCAATATTTATACAAATGAAGCTTCACAAGCTAAAATTTACCCAGCACTTGCCATTTTAAGAGGCTGTGAAGGACTCGAAGGGGGCGGAAATTTGAGACAGGATGTTGAGGATGTGAGAATAAAATAAATCTATGTCTCGAGCATGATGCCCTGCCGTACATACTGCCGTCATTTGCATTCACATGATGAGGCAGGTTATGATTAACAGCTATGTTTAGTCTTTAAGTGGGACACTCTTGGTACCTTAAACAAGAAATAGCTCATAAATCCCGCATGGCAACTTTATGCCATTATCACTCGCCAAAATGAATAACCACAAAGTTTAATGCTTTTGTTATTGGAACGCTACATACAGTGCATGTAAACTATTAATTTAGCTGTTTGCCAGAATTAATCGACCTGGCAAAAAAACATGAAAGTACATTGTGGATATATTGCTCACACTGCACCTTTATTTTCCATCCTACACGGGCAGCTTCCTCAGACATTGGTTTGATGTTAATGACTGATACAGGTTCCCTTTAATGTCACAGAACGCTGAGGTCAGTGTCAGATGAAAACTCATGATTCAGCGCCATTTGGCATTTATATGTGTAAAGACAAACTCACTGAACACAATTGTGTGCTGGAACTGATGTACTCGCGCACAAGTACAGATGTAATTTTGGAACCTTCAAGCAAACCCTTTTAACTTTTGAGATTATATTCATCCCATATATTTATATTGCAACATGAAATGCATGTTTGGCTACCGCTCGCATTTATTGAAAAATGGAATAAGAAAATAGCTTCACTTTAGTGCACTCAGGTGCAAAAAACTGAATTCCCAGCATAACCTTCATATTAATAAGGATGATTAATATATGATGGGATTTTACCTGAGAGAAATCCTATGAAATGTGGGAGTTAAAGAAGGTAATTTGCTCTTTTCCTGTGGCTCACTATTTCAGTCCCTCCAGGATTAGACAGTCTTGTGATTACAAAAATTAACTCAGATGTAATCAATGATTTTGCAAGCTTGTAGTTTTGTCCAATCCTTGAAATATTTCCACAAGATGCTGTAAAAATGTTTGCCCGTTTTACCGATCACTACCATTTCAGTATAAAATATTCTAATTCATTAGGAACACTGATTATGAGCTTTGTTCAAATAAAATGAACCATCAACCCCAGCAAAACAATTTCTTCCAGACACATTATTGCCTATGGGACCTCTGCACTTCCTCTTACTCAGGCAGGGTTTAATCCCAGGCTCTAAACCATCTGTAACCCTATAAGAACCAAGTCTTACCTGTTTTTTTGACCCTTGCATATTGTTTACCAGAAAACCCTGGACACCAAGTGCATCTACAATGTTGTTGATAGATTTGAAAATATCGTTTTAATCTTATTAGAACTAATTATATAATGATTGTCAATGAGTTCTTAAAACATTTTTATTCCTGCTGACTTACAAGTTGTAAACATTATCTTAATTTATCGCAAAATAACACAAAAATGATGCAAATTGATGCATTTAATTTTTTTCCAGAAAAGCTGCTGCAAATTCAGTATGTTGATGTTGCCCCTGCTGTGGAGGTTTGCAAAGTATGGTGCACAATGGGTAAAATGCAGCCACAGTATGAGAATATGCACACTAGAGAGCAGTCTGTTCCCTCTTTCTGCAGTCGTTGTGATCCTCCATCTCCCTCTCACTGCCCACCCACCCCCCACCCCCACAACACACTGTTCATGTCAAAGGACCCAGGAAACACAACATCTGTCAGTGCACTAATTTACACAATGAACACCAGAGGAAGAAGGATATATATACACCTCAAAATGGCCTTGTATTCAACAAACATTTTACATCACATGAAAACACAGTGAAGAATATTGCATGTGCAAATCTTTCTTTAAGCTGCTGGATCATTTCTTCAATGAGTCTGATACAATTTGAAATTGTATTTGGATTTAAGTATGCATGGTTTCAATGATTGTTATCTTTAGTGTGCTTGATTCCGTGAAAGGAGACCTCGCTCCTCTGTGAAAGCCAACGAGTGACAGGCAATGAGAGGCATAGCTTTAGATCTTTGACACTCTGCTGTCTTTACTTGGATGGTATACAAATAGTGATATAATAATGTGAAAATATGCTAAATGTAATAGATCATTTGAATCTATTCTCAGATAGGCAATGGGAAAGGGGGAAGAAACTACACTGATAGCGAGCCAACACAGTGAATGATAAAACAACAAATATGAGAGTTAAAACAGAGATCTAAAATTCAGACAATGGATTTTACATTGGAAATGAGATGCAGATATCCCTCTGCCCCTATTATTATTATTATTATTATTATTATTATTTGTATTTCATTTTATTCTTTTGGTTCGAAACACTGCAGAGACATTGCTCTCCAGTCCACGAGCGCAAAGACTGCATCTATTATCATTCATCCTTTCTGACAGGCTTCTCACGTACAAATGAGTTTACTGTGAATAGCAATTCATTTATTTAACAATTTTTTGTAGTTTACAAAAGAAATAGATTATCTTGTATAATTTTTTTTCCACACTTGCACTTCTTCTTTTAACATATTTTACACAGACTTTTATTTTTACATTTTAATCCAACTAAAACATGTTTTTTTTATACTTTAAATGCTTGTCAAATATTGTGTATACCATAATACAAATGGTTTTTTTCTTGTTTTTTCTTCTTTTGTGTGTCCCCAGTTTGTTTTTAAACAATAATTAAATGTCCTGAAGTAGAAAGACACATTAAAGCTCAAATATCCACCCATGAGAGAAAAGCCTCAGTGCCCACAATGTATTCCTCTCTATGTTTCTGTAGAACATCAACAGGTCCAACAGTCAGGCGCCCATTATGCCATGTGGCCTCAAATCATCAGTAGATAGCAGTAGCAGTAAATCCACTGCGAAATAGTCAGGCGCACAAAACATACTCCTTCACATCACAGTGAGACGCTGTGTAAAAAGTGTCCAAAAGATTTCTTTATTCCTTCTGTCCAGCAATATTCCCCTCCAGTGTATCCAACAAAGGGGATTTACTGTATATCCAGATAATCACAGGTTAAGACGTACTCACAAAGCAGGGTCACACCTCACATTCCCGAGAAGGTTGCTGTTGGCAAGTGCAAGAGCCATATTCATTGATGATTACCAGAGCTCCCTCAATGTGGTTAGGTTTATAGTCAACATAGTACTCCGGTGTAGAAATCGCAGCCATCTGCTGCATGCTTTGCTTTTGCTTCTGCTTACGGCGCTGACTGCTGAAGCACTGCCTTAATTGCCTTATTCCGGCAGGAAAGCACTTCCATGCCACATACAGCATGAGCACTACGATGAGAAAGGAAAAGATGAGTGCCATGGTCCCAGTCACCACCTTGTGGATCTGCATGGTGCTATCCAGGTCTTCATGGCCCACTGTGACAGTGAAAGAACTGGTGACCACCTCACTACCCTCACCCTCATAAGGGTTGGGAGTAAATGGGCCCAGGAAAACAGAGCCACCCTGGAGATCCCTTGTAGAGGCGTACAGGCCTGCTGTAGTTACCTCCATTGGGCGATCCTCACATAGCTGAAAAGCATAGACAGCATCCAACACATCCTCGCCCTGTGCGGTGTCGGGGCTTGAACACAGCAGGGAATTGTCACGCTGGCCTCTGAAGGCACTCAGCCAAGAGGCCAAGGCACACACGTTGCGACTGCACTCCCAGTCATTCCCTGCCAGGGTTATACTGTCCAGAGATGACCACGAATCCAGAATGCGCTGGTCCACAGAGGTCAACCGATTGGAGTCTAGCATCAGCACCTTAAGGTTGGGTGCACTCTCAAAAACATGTGGCTCAATGTACTCGATTTCATTAGCCGACAGGTCAATCTTCTCTAAAAAATGCCATGTCCATTCCAGTGTATTGACAACAATAGTGGCATGATTGTTGTGCATGTACAGAGTACGTAAAGAGATGAGGCGAGGGAAGTGGGCTAGGTTCACTTTAACTAGCTCATTGTGCTCAAGATGCAGCTCAGTCAACTTGAAGAGGCCAGCGAAGGAGTTCCGTGCCAGGCTCTGCAGTTGGTTGTATCCCAAGTCCAGAAACTGCATGCTCCTGCAGTCTTGAAAAATCCGCACTGGCACAAATTTGAGAGCATTGTAGCGCAAATGCAAATTGGTGAGCTTTCTAAGGCCGTGGAACAGGTCAGGCTCTAGTGCCTGCAGCCTGTTGTATGAGAGGTCCAGGATTCGCAGGTTTGGGAGGGGCCTGAAGGTACCATTTGGCAGACTCTCAATCCGGTTGCTGCTGAGGTCTAACTCCTTGACCCGTCTTAGCCTGTCAAATGCACCCTCCTCTACAATGTCAATGTTGTTGTGATCTAGGTAGAGCCAGGTGAGCTGTGACAGACCAGCCAGTTGGCCTTCACGCAGCTCGGTCAAGTTGTTTTCTCTCATGGACAGGCCCATGGCGCTGCTCAGATTGCGGGGAATGTCTGTGAGGTTGAGCCCCTCGCAGTACAGCAGCTTGCTGTCGCAGCGGCACATCCTTGGACAAACCCCCTCAACCAATGGAACCGTTCTCAGAAAAATGCCCAATAAACACAGTATCAACCCAGGGGGCTTCTTCAATGGCCACTTTAAGTACAGTCCAATTAGAAGGAAATCCATTAGCATAAATATCCAGGGATGCCACTGAGAAAATGTCCATTGAACCACTCTGGATATTGTTTTTGCACCTATCACATCATACGTATCATATTTAATTCATTTAATAATCTGTTTCGTTCTGTTTTTGTATGCTGTAGATAGTGATTATATTTATTTTATTTTCTCAACCAAGAAAATGCAAAAGATAAATGGCAAGTCTTTAGGCTTATGTTAGATATCAAGCAGTGGGTGGAGAGTAGAGGAGATGGGGAAAAAAAATTCTCATTGATCGATCTTATTTGATAAGATTCCTACTCACCCCTATCCAAAAGCTGACAATCTCCATTCAGCGACTCGCTTTGTGCCCCAACACTAATTATGTGCGAATCTAAAAAAGACCCCACTGTGGTACAAATTCTCCCCCCCTCCCTTCTCTCTTTTCAGTGGACACCAGATCCTTGGCAGGCTTACAATGTCTTAGTTCTCCTCAAGTGAAAGAGCCAGAAAGAGAAGGAATCCAAGTAGCTTTCAGCGAGATGGTAGGAAGTGCAAGTTCCCCTGTCTGCATGCATGAGCTCTGTCTCTTTTGCTCTTCCGCAGTCCTCTGCTGCAATGATCAGAGGGAAGAAGAGACAACCAGAGAAAGAGGAAAAAAAGGACCACGGAAAAATCTTTTAAAATATCTGTCTTGCTCTTTTCTCCTCCCCTTCCTGCTTAAGTTTCAGCAGATCTGTCAACGCATGTTACCGTCCATCTCTGGAAGCAATCACTGACTTGTAAGGTTTAAATCCATTCAAGCGGGTAATCATGCTTTCAGTGACGGATGCGAGGGGAAAAAGGATTTAAAGAGGTGAACCCTGTCCACTGTTTTCTTGTGTAACAGTATTCCTTGTCATCTCAGTGGCTCATCTTGGTTAAGAAGCCGCTTGGATCCCCTGTGGCTTGCAGTTTTTTCATTCACTCCCTCGCTCTCCGGGTGTTTTCTCAGCCAGCTGGAAGAGACTGCTGAAGGCTGGTGCTGGTAGGCAGGCAGGGGCTGTAAATGTGGGAAGCAAAGGAGCGCACAATCCCTTGCAGCAGAGCAGTACACTGACAGCGCATGCAGAAGCACCTTCTGTTCACTGAGTGTCGTAAGCCACTCACAATTCAGAGTGCTCGCTCTCTTTCCCTCACTCTCTTGCTCTCTTTCCCTTGATCGCTCACTCACTTTTTCATGCTGCTCCCCTCCTCTTCCTCTCCCCTCCTCGTTTTTTTCTCTTGCTGTGTTTTTCTCTGTGCCTGAGACATTTACATATTCAGAATGGGCTGGGCTTAAACCAGGAGCTTTAATGAAACCCCCCTCTCCCTCTCTGTCTCTCTCTGTCTCTCTCTGTCTCTCTCTCGCTCTTACTCTCTCCTCCCACCTCCCTACTCCCCCTTCTGACTGTAATGAATTGGGCCATATAATGTCTGCCTCCTTTGACGTTGCTGTGAGAAAGCAGTTTTCTGATTCCAGAGTTACAAAATAACATTCATCCAATGGGACGCCATCCAAAAAAGGTGCCCTATTTTAATTCCACCCTTATGGAAGATAACCGTTTGCATGTATATCAATAATCAGGAAGTAAATACATATAATAATCTAATTAGAATTCACCATTTTCTCTCTCAATTAAATCTACATAAAGCACAAAAGTAATTAAATTATGTAATGATGAATCAAAGTACTCATTGTCATGTTTGTCTAATGATTTAAAATATGACTTTGTGTAATGAATTAATCTCAATCTATTGATAATCATTGTTAAACCTTGCCAACAATAAAGGCTGAGTATAGTGAATCAAGACCAGAGTATGACATTCTTCATTTGATCAAACTGTCCTTTAGCCAGGCCTTCTATGTCATTGTCAATTATGGCTAAGCAATCCATTCTGAATACAGATGTAATTGCTTGCCACATAATATTAGCATAAAGCTATAACATAAATATTCTCTAAAGGTCCGCTCTCGCCTTGCTTTGCACTTCTCTGGAATCACTCCTAGCCTTGTCATCGTTCTCCCATTAATTTTCAAAGACAATGAGCTGTGACAGTGCCATACTTTCCTCATAACAGCCAAGTTTTAGCCATCTGACCTTTTTTTTCCTCTCCTGGTTTGTTGCATTTTTACTGACAGATGCCATCACATGCCTTTTTGTTCATTCATTTCTTAAAACAAACAAAATTAAGAAAAGCTGCTTTAATTTATTTTTTTGTTGATGTGGATAGAGACAAATATAATATTAGAAGAAGAAACATCTTTTGATAGAGGAGGACAAAAAAAGAATAAACATTTAAAGTATTTGGTTATTGCAAACAGCAATACCAATTTATTTTCTTCTGCGAAGGAGTTATATCTAGTTGTTTTTCCTTCGTGAGAGTTAAGAGTTGACATTTTGAAAAACTTGTAATCTGAATTACATCTTGCAGCAGACCTTACCTAGTTCTGTTAACGAGATCTAATAATAAAAAAATAATAAAGCGTTTTATTTATAGAGTGCTTTTAAAATACCCAAAGACGCTTTATACAGCTAGTTAAATAAAATATCCGAACAAATAATTCCCATTACTGAAGGAACCAGGGTATTGTAAAACTCTATAGAGCTAAACTGAAGAAAGGCAAAAGCCCAGGTGGTTGTGTTTATCACATCACCGTGTCTGCTCATGTATTGTCCTTTGCCAGTTAAATACTGATGTGTTGGAGCTGGTACTATACCATTAGCATTATCTATAGAATAGCTTGCTAACTGATGCTTTCCACAACTACTACTTTATTTTACTGTACTTACCAAACACATAGTATCTAGTGCCCACTCTTTGGTCATATATGAATGTAAGAGTGCAGTATAACAAATACTAAGTGCTACAGGGAAGGATAGAAGATTATACGGTTTTAAGTGCTTCCTATCAAACAGAGAGTCCCCATCCAGTGGTATAACCCATTACTGCAGCAACACTACAGGCATACCAACGTCTTAAGCTACTGGCTATAATGCAACAGATGGCTATGTTTATCAAACAGAAAAATAATGAATGAGAGGCGCATAATTTTGCTGACTGTATATTCTTTGGATTATATAAGGAAGTAATGCAGGGCGGGTTCATCCATTCCAGTGTATCGCCAAAGTCTTTTGTACTCAACATATGAGAAATGTATAAATGCATACTAATAAATAATGAATAATAAAATGTGGTTCCATCGTCTCACAAACAAATATATCTTTATATTGAACTAGACAATACTCACCTCTCAACACTATATGTTTTTTCTAGTAAACATTTTGTTTCAACTTGTGTCTGGCATCACTTGTACAAGTTGTACCAAATGGATAGCGTGCCTCTGCATAACAGAGTGGTACTGTCTTTATGATCAGTGTGAAGTTGATCACACCACATCCAAAGTAATTTCTAGACATTTTAAAACGACAGAAACAAAACCCCCTATGGTAAAATACATTTTCTGGTTGCATTTGGAACATAGGCTAGCTTAAAAATGAGTTTGGCTCTCCAAGCCCTGTACTTAGTTCTTAAATACTGCATCCGCCACCAGAAGCTTCATAATACTCACAAGAAGTTCTTAGCATTTATGTTACATTAAAATAATAAAATAACAGCTGATTTTACTTTGATTGAAACCACATTTTAAGAATCCCTTTTTTTCAGATGTGACAGATATTTTCTTTATTTTTTAGAGCCACTTTTCCTTGGTTGACGTACCGTTCTGAGGTTTTCATTTTTATTAAGGGAACTAGCGGATTTTACATGAAACTCTCCAAATCTTATTTTTCTTTTTTTTATTTCAAACATGATCATTAAAGTAATCAGTGCCCAAAGGCAGAGAAAGAAAAATTGCCCTTTACATGATTTGGACATCTTGAAGTTGGAATCATCTCTGCTTCACCTATGCTATTCCCTCTTAGCTGAAATGGATGACTACTCCATCAGCTAATGACTTGGTGCACTATAATGACTTGACACAGCGAACAGGAGATGAGAGTATCCAGACCATCAGTTTTAAGACTTTAAGAGCTTTGGCTCTCTGCTTTCACTCAGCACAAGTGTGAGCGTGGGTGAAACACACATGCACACATGAACACAGTCATACAAACAGACACAGCCATATAACAGATTGGTGGTTCATCATCTATAATATCAAACAATAAACCAAGATGTCAACAAAATTGCCCAGATCTTTGTCACATTCAGCAAGTGTTTGTGGCATTGTTTTTATTTTTATTTTACTTGATGGTGATTTTTTAGCTTTTACCACAAAGTTTTGTTTGATGCATTTGAGAGTCACTTTGTTTTCTGACTAATCATATGACTCTGACTTTATGTTTTGATTTAAGAATATTTAAAAATTTTGCGTTCTGACTATTTGTGTCTGTTGACAATAAGGGAAGTATGGAGACATTAAATACTGGTGTTTCTTTTGTAATCAATCTGGAAACAGGAACATTACAGTTAAGGAAAGTCAAGTATACCTGGAGAAAAGTTAAACCATCAATTCTGATGGGTAGTGCAATTAGAAGAACCCAGTGATCCCTCACTGGCTTCCCATCCGACCACAGTTTCACCTGTTTTAGGAAAGAAGACATTGCTTAGCACCCTCAACATGTTGTGCTACATCTTTCTGACTTTCAAAGGAAAAGCATCTATGGGTCAAATGTTGACAATGTTGGTGTGGACTTGCTAGTTTTGTGTATGTTGCTGTGTGTAACCAAACATGCAGAATTTAAATGGATTTCCAAACTCTAAAGCATGATTTTATGTCTTTGACTAATTAAACGATCATATATTTGCTAGTCTCGGATAGTTTTTTTATAATAAAATGGGTAGAGGTTGTGGCGTTTTGTCAGCAGGCTAAATTGATTTGAGGGATCAAAAAGGGCTCAAAATAATCAGCATCTACGATTACAGGCCCATTATTTAAATCATTTATTGAATCAGAGGACGTCTGACTGTGTGAGCCCAACAAAACAAGACAAATGATGACTAATTGGCCCGCTGCAGAGATAATGTTCATGGGCAGCAGGGAAGGGATTGTGGTGGGGGTCTGTGCAGACACTTACACCATGGAGTGGCTGTCAGTGTTGGGGTGAAGAAACGACAAGCAACGATTATTCATCTGCAGTTGAGAGTGACCTCCAGCAGATGGAGGTTTCTCTCAGTTTGAAAGGGTCACAAGTGGACAGAGAGTTAACATTGAGCTTATTCATTTCATTTCTAGTGCTTGTTTTCTATCTTCTCTGGTACTTTAGATGACATAATCCCATTATATAATAAACAACTGAGAATGTACTGAGGAGCAGAAGAAATGTACAAAGATAAATTGAGATAGCCGCGGGCAATTCTAATTATTGCCATCATAGTCTTATCTCAGATACTGTATATATCAACTTTTTCAAAACTGTGAAGACAGTAACCCAGTGAAAGTTTTTTAGTATAAATCATGGGTTTCCTACACTACATACACAAAGATCCACCTCTCAAAGGAGATTATGCTAACTGAAACTGGGGTAAACAAAACAGGAAAAACAATACCTTCATAATGTTCACTGGAGCATGTGACAGGGGTAACATGGCTGTCAATATGGGTTACAACTCCTTGAAGCATGTTTTTATGTGATGCAAAGTTTGCTTCACTAAGGTCTGTCAGCTGATTAAACAGAAACATCAATATTGCGTCATTGCCATGGTTTGCCCATGTTTGAGGCTTTGGTGGTGGGTGAAAATTTGGGGTGATGTATGGAGAGAGGTGTTAGAGCACTACATATTTGTTAGCAAATGGATGACAGGCCTGGAAAAAGCTCGGACATTTTTGTTCACGGTGGTGTGAACATGAGGATCTGCCTATATTGTATATATCAAGAAAGAAATGGGGGAAAAAATAAGAATCTGTTTGAAAAAGCCAAAATGGGTAAAGAGAGAGTGTATCATTGCTGGTAGGAAATAAACTGTGTGCCAATAAATCTGGGGGTGGCTTTTGGAAGCAGCATGATCTTAAATCGCCTCTAGTTTTATGTTTCTCTCTCAACACAAAAATAATGCTCTGTGCTGTGTAAATTGGGAGGTCGTGATAAAAAATATAAAATAAATAACTTTATTTATTGAACACAAGCCTGCCATAATGTTTAAACAGTTAACTGTTTTCAGTAATTATTTGTTCAGGGTCAGTTAATGGCTTGCTCTTTCAGGACTGCTCATTCCCCTACCATAGTTGTACTAAGCTGCTGCTCGTGCTACTTGTGTCCTCCATGTTGCCTTGAACAATCTGTCATTGACTTGGTATTTTGTCTGCAGAACCGCTCCTGACTCCTGATTCCTGAGGCCCCATGGTAGAAAGGATAGATAGATAGATAGATCTTTTAAAAGTTATCCACTGTATTGGTGTTTTTCGGAATTTGTGTGAGTGTGTAAAAGAGAAAATTAATATGGGTCTAAATTGCTTCCAGCTATGTCCAACGTAAGGTGTTCCCTGCTGTGAGAGAGAGAGAGAGAGAGAGAGAGAGAGCGGAGTGATGTTGTCATGTTACAACACATAGCAGTCCCACTCTCAGTATTGGGTATGCTTTTATACAGAAACAAGATCAGAATTATTCACCCACCACAGACTGGTAGAACTGCCACAGCCACTTTTTCTACATTTGGTGGGTTGGTGTGTGTGGGTTTTCCATATACAGTATATAATTCAATTAGGTGTTTTAACATTTTCACTTAGTGTGTTTCTTTATGTATTTGTGTTCTGGCTCTAATGTTTTTGGCTTCAGAGACTACATCAAACAGCGCCTGTGACTGCGCTCTGTCTGCCAAAGGAACTTTGTTCTGCTGTCAGATGACGCAGAAATCCCACTGAGAGCCACCAAGCCTATTTTCAAAAGCCCAGCTCTCTGGAGCAGCATGCCCCCACTTTTGATAGCCCTGACTACACTGGCCTATTGCCTCATCCAGAGCCAAACAAGCCTCTACATCCTTCATGTGTCCACTAGCCTCTCTCATGTTGGCATGAAGCCGAGCAGAATGCAGCAAGCAGAGGAGTCTCTGATGCAAAAGGCTGAAACACTTGTAAAATTAGACAAGAAAATTACTTGTCTTTATCACTAGTGTTCCTTCTGCTAGGTAAGGTAAGAACCCTAGCCTATAACTGCATGAAACTCCGTTAGAGAGCAGTAGTGCATCTTGAACCTTGAATCAAAATTAGTTTAATAGCTTTATACACAAATAAAAACTCTATTTGTTAGCAATGAACGTGGAGCAATTATGTACTTGAACTTTTTGCTTTCCTTTAAGCAAGTTTTTTTATTTATTTATTTATTTTTAAGCTTGATTTAGCCCGTAATTTTTCACACAAGTCTGCATCGTTCTTTCAATCAAAAAGATGGCCTTCTCAATTTGACTGGCTTCTAATTTTTTATGTAAATGTGCTTGTCATTGTTGTTTGGTGGGATAAATTCAAATACAGGTATCACTATGCAGATATTGTCCAGGATGTGTCAACATTTCCCAGCAGCAGTTAATACTGTTTATATGAAGAGGAAGGAATGCCTGAAAAATGATTTTAAGAGGAAAAAGGTCTGGTGTAAACTCTGATGGCAAGAACCTCCCTGCTGCTCATTTAGTGTCACAGGTGGTAGCATACACTGGCGCTGTCTCCCTTCTTTACTGATGTCTCACCTTGATAATAATAATTAGTTGCATGATGTCCAAAAAACAGGATCACACCGAAATTCATTACGGCCACAGCTGGGGGTGACCCAACTCTCCCGACGCTGATGCCTATGGACTTTGTAGTGAACCCATCAACACATTCATCATTTCACATTTCAGACTGACCCAAAAATGAACACACAAAATATATATATAATGGCTGTTGAATTTGGCAAAGAAAGAAAATAGGCAAAAATGGTAAAGTGTAACTATATAAAGCCAAAGACCTATTGAATCAGGCTTCTCTAAATATGCTGTACTGCTCCTACATACTCCCATACATGACTTATTGTGTGGAAGTATGGGGGAACACATAACACAAAACAAATACATACCCAATCTCCATCCTACAAAGAAGAGCTATTCAAATCATACATAAAACTACATATAGAGAACCAACAAACCCATTGTTCATTAAACTCAAATTATTAAAGTTCAAAGATTTGATTGACTACAAAACTATTCAGATTGTTTCTAGAGCACACAATAACCAATTGCCTAGAAATATAAGAGCTTTTTCAACTACAAGAAAACACGTACAGTTTCAGAGTAATATCAATGTTTAGTAAACCGTTAATTCGAACAAATAGTAAGTTCCACTGTATAACAACCCAGTAATAACAACAGTAATAATGATTTAAAGTTATGTAAAAACTTATTGCAACTGAACAATTTCTATTTAAAAAAAGAATCCTTGATGAATATGAGCTGGAACAGTGATTTTCTTTTTTGTTGATCTTTATTTAGTTGGAATATCTAAGTGATGCAAACAATTGAATCATTGAAGTGGGGGTAGGACAAGAAAAGTTATTCTAACGTCTTCCTACCCCCTTTGAACATGACTGTTATTTGGATCATCTGTTGCTGATCTTTTTTGTTGATTGTTTTTATTTAGTTTTTGTTGTTGTCTTTTAACATGTTCAATAAAGAGTTGAAAAAAAAAATCATATCTCATAATTTGACTTAGTCACTAATACTTCTCACTGATCGTGTATTGATAATTTGAAAACTTATGGAATCTAAATTATAACCACATAATTCAATAATTTTTGTTTATACTTTTATTCCTTGGTATGACAAATACCAAATTACCATTACTATGTCAATGCTGAACAGGTTTACAGTCTGCAAACTACAAGTTCCACATCCCAATCACCAGCAGCATTTTCCCTAATTAAGAAATGTTGAAAAACTTGGAATTGTTACAGAATATGATTGATTGGGTCAATTTATTTTCTGATATTAATGCGATAGGGAGCTAATATTGAATAATTCTGAGATGTTTAATAATAATTCATAATTCACCTCCAAAGACTCTTCCAGTCTCATTTTGCACAATGAGTTACCAGATGATGTATAATATCCCATGCACCAGGAAAGCAGCCATCATGTATGATATTATCATGCCCCATCATAGGCCTTTTTTTAGGGAAGACATTTTGACATGTCACATGGGAAAAGCACAGGTGCAAATAATTAAATTAATGATGGCAGAATTCAATTCAGCTGCTCCAATTTTAGGGTCTTTCATGCTTTTATTCTATTGTGAGCCCTTATTTGATTTTGTGACATTCATTCTGTTTTCTGTTTGTAGCAGTTAATTATGACAAAAATATGAGCTCATAAGGGAAGTTAAATAGGAAAAGGAATCCTGTAAAGCAGAACGTAAAGCGGAAGATACACTGCAATGGTTAACACTGCAATATTGCGCTTTTATTAGAAGTTTGTAAAAACTGATGTAGGGTGTGAAGATTTGATCGAGAGTACCATCATAACATTTCATTTTAAATCACTACTTTACCATTAGAGTCTGAGTGTGTCAAAGGTATGTGAGGGTCACCAGCAAATTCTCATGTCGCCTTGACTTTTATGTATCCCAGCTCTTGGATGCATGGGAAGCGTGTACACAATGTTGAATGCTGAGGTCCCTCTACAAATATTACGAGAAACCACTGAATGCCTCCTTCTCTCTTCATATTCACAAGCACATTTGATAAACATCCTGAGACATTTTTTTTCCTCCATAGCCTGAGGTGTAGGGTACTCTTTTGTACCAGTAAGGTGTTATTCCTCCCTGCTCGTCAAACTAGCAAAGCAGCAGAAACACATAACCAAGTGCGGAGTCTTCCCGCCGAGGAGCTACTGTAAGAGAGCGAAAATGCAGTCAAGTTTGTGTCAGAATAAAATACACTTGTTGTGTTGATCTCAGTGTAGGAGTATGTCATCCGGTGTAACACTATGGCCCTTTCATGTGTATTTTTTAATGTGTTTAGGATGACAGTGGAGCTATATCAGGCTCTGGCTACACAGACACTGTTTTGTAGGATAAATTAATTGCTGGTTTGAGTCTCTTGAGGGGAATTGTTGATGACCTAAAAGATAAAATAATGTCTGCTTTATCCTTTAATGCCAAGCTTGTCACAGGCAGCATAGGAAGCAACGAGGAAGCATATTGGGAGAAGGCTCAGTTTGAGTGGAGTTCAGTAGTTAGGTTAACTTCTATTGCACTTGAAGAAATTACACTGACATCCTCTTAGTGGTTAAACACTGTAATCTGGCATTCAAGTATGTGAGTGTACTTGCATTTATGCGGCTGGGTGCACATGTGTGTGTTTATGTGCATATGCTTGAATGTAACTTCATTGTATTAATGTGCTTGGTATTTTGTGCAAATGCAGATAACATACAGACTCCATTATTTGCTCAATTCCCAGTATAGATTAAACATTTGCACCCCGTATGAAAGTGAAATCATTCGTACACCTTTGAACAAAAGTGGAAAAAAATGCTATAGCAAGTGGAAACTGGACAGCTATGCTCCAGCTAATTATGTCCTGTGGGCTGCATTCATTCCAGATAGCATCTAATGTAGTTGTCAGACAGATTTTTGTCATGTCTAAACACACTTACACGACAGCACAAAATTGTGCAGTAACAGAGTAGATGTCCAGCTTTTAGAGCTTGTGAATGATTTATCACTTAAGTTATTTTAAGTGTATTACAAATGTAGAACACCTGGTTACTTCATCACTATCTTTCACTTTATCTCAGGGCAGTGCACAAATACCTGGCACACCTAGAATTCAGTACAAGGGAGGGATGTCCTTTGTGTTCTCAGAGTTCCCTCACCCCACCATTTTAGAATGACTTAAGGGGGTTGTTAATGTTGCACTTTATTAATCCACTTGGGGTCATCAGCACCAGATCTTAGGCCAGTGCCTTGGTCAAGGGCAATGGAAGCGTAGTTCCTATTACCTAACAATCATGTCTATTGGTGTGTGATGAAACTAGGCTACCTGTTGGAAACAAACACCCTAACTCCAGCCACTAAGCCATTGCGCCATAGCACAAATGTTTTCCTAAAAAACAAAAATGAAGAACAATCTCTATTCTGAACTGAATGTCATGTGGCGCCATCTCCCATACATACAGTATATCTTGCAGATTGTTTTACTGGCAAGATGGAATTGGGGTTGGAAATTTACATGCCTTCGGGGTATTTCAGAGGCTAGTGTGTCATCGTTGTTGGCAGCTGGTGTTTGTTTACATGTGGAGCAAATGACACCAGTGCTGTTTTTGGGCACACTTCACAGTAGATTTTTAGATAGGAAATGTGTAACCTGGGACAAACTGACAAAGGATGGATTAGAAGGGCAATAAACAGGGATGGGCAATGGACATGCAGTAGTTTGAGAAAGGATGATTAATGAAGTAACTAAAACTAGACATTAACAACTAAAAATGCGTTGTAGACAGATTTTGTCTCAATGAATATAATGTCTGTTCTTAGCAATACAACATTTAATTTGTCAGATTTTCACAAGTCATTTTTACTACGAAGGGGGTATTAGAGCTGCTGTTTCAGTAATATATAATAACTGACATCTTATTTAAAAAGTATAGTATAAATCATAAGCTAAATCAACTACATTTCAAATAAATCAAACACAGCAAGTGTTTATCTTCTTAATCTTAGCAGGTAAGCCAAATTAGTGGCAGGCTTTGAGTCTTTCTGTTATCTTGTTTTATATTTCAGTACACCTTGTTTTAGCTGTGAAACACCAACATGATAATAAAAAAAAACGTTTCTCCTCATACTGTACTGTTAACAGTACACATGTATAAAACAGAAACTTCCCTATGTAAACTTTTACTAGACTCTTTACTATGACTTTACATCTACAAGAATTAATTCAGCCCTAAAGATCAGTGGTAAACTGTGAAAACTGTGTACTTTATACACTGCTCTGCTGATCCATATCATTACATACTGTAAATTGACCACAGGCACAATGTCCAGATAACTAGATTCCAATAAGTATGGAGACCCCATGTGACATAACGGTACATGATGATGCATACCAGAGCCCTACATACAATAGTAGAAGTTTGAAAAAATCTTATTGTTATCACATCATGAGGCCACTGAATTCCAAACTGCACCCTTGATTAAAACGCAAAGTAGTGTCTCTGGTAGCAGACAATGGCAGCTAAATCCTCTGACAAGAGAAAAATTCTCAGCCTCACTTCCTCTCTGCCGTCTTTGTGCTTGTATGTGTGAATGTGTGTATATTTGTGTGTATTTTGCTTAGTGTGTAACTGCTTAAAATGTTTTTGCTGATTTGCACTCTTCACCCCAGTAATTTCCAACCTGGAAATCTAGAGCCTAATCAAAACCACCCTTTGTTCCCAAAATCATGAACTTGTTGACAAACTGCAGAGCTCCTGCAATGATATGTTGTTTAAGAGCTTTCAATTCTCATCAATCATTTTAACCTGGCCTTGATGAAATACCAAAACCATTAGTGAACATAATCAGTAACTTTCCTTGCAAAATTGGCCAATATTATATATATATAAAATTATTATGTCTGTCTACGGGATCAAATTTGATATTTCCAGCCCCCCAAATGACCAGCTATTTTATAGTCTGGTGTGTTATGTGGAATGATTCTTTAGGGGTTGCAAGCGTCACTTTATACTTTCAGTCTTTTTAACTTGAGTGACAAAGCCCTGGCTACTTCAACTACTGGCATCACTCTATTTAAGTTCCTCAGAACAGGGACTAGGAATCGACATTATTCATCATGTCATTCTTCTATCAGCTACTGTCTGGAGTGGCTGGCCACCTGCACCAGAGCCTTGTCTACCAGATGGGCCATGCATAATTAAGACGATAACCCTCAGCAGAGACCTGACCCTGTCACAGCATTGAAAATAAGGCTGGCCAGCCCAGGGGCATGCTTCACTCTCCTTGTGATGCCCACAAGTTCCTGCTATGCTGCTTCCAGACAACTCTAGCTGTTATTGCCAGGCAGAGCACCCAAATTTTGGGGGGTCTCGAAAATAATGACAATATGATATTTTTTGGCATGCATTTCTATTTTTCTGTATCTTCATCATCACGAATCATGCATAAAATTTGGCTATTCTTGATGTACGATTAATACATGAGGGTGATTCATCATTAATTCACTTTAACAAAGATACCGGCATGCATGTAACTCTTTCATTACCATCGTAGCGTGGCAGTGAAATATCATAAACTTCACTGACTTTAACTCAAAAATCTGGAGGAAAAAAAAACAAACTTTCTTAATCCCACTCAGTCTGCATGCCAAATCTCCATGATTCATTTAAGATACAGCACCGGGGAAACCCTGGAAAAGAGTGAAACACGCTCGTATCACTCCTTTTTGTGGATCTTAAGGCAAGTTTCACCCCAACATCCTTTACAACCCCCACCTTGTAAAAAATAAATATATAAAAGGTGAACTCCCTTGCGACTAATGATGGATCTCCCAGGTGAATCTCACTAACCATGGCTAACCAGAACTTCTGCTATGTCCTCTTTGTCATGTAGCATATGGAGATTTTGCTACACCAGTCATCCCATTTAATAAGCCAAGAGTTGCCAAACACACATAAATTAGGGTCTGTCGTATGTAAATAAGGGACTGGTGCAGCATGTCCTTGTTTCCACAGCTGAATCAATTTATCAGTCTCTGATCAAATCAGTGCTCATTTAGATGCTGTGCGACAGTTTAATAAATCAGATGCAGAGAGGTTCACGTGTCTCTCCTAGTTCTTGAATCTGTGCTTTTTCTAAAACGGTTTGATAAATGACAGCCAATATTTTCAAGGGTGATGTCTACATGTCATTTCCTGAAAATACTGCTTGGACTCAAACAGCTGTGACCATTGTAGGAATACATTTTATACGTCAGCTTAAGGAAGAGAATAGATGTCTTTTGAAAAGACATCAATCCCCAAACACCCACCATGACAGTAAGTCCTATCCGCTGATCCATCCTCGCGCAATGCACTTACATCATGTCCAGATATTATGTGGCTTTACTGTTCCTTGTTCCTTATAACTAATAGCAACAGCAACTCTGTTAGTGGTGTGCACTGCTGTGTGGCTGGACTGACAAAGTCCACATGAAAGGATAGTGGGAGACATAATCATTTCACCAGTTCAGCTAGCTCCAGCAGTCTTTGAAGTTGTCGCACCCTGAATCATTACAGCAAGGGAGCATACTGCAGTCTAGCTCTGTACAGTATATTTTTGTTTGTGTGCACAGCGGCTGTCCTACGGTGGGCTCAGCCACAACAGGCAGTAGGTATGTTTGTGTTACCATGCTATCATTAGCCTTTATTTAATCTGCCACTGGCTACATTTTGCTGTCATATTTAAGGCCATTTTTTTCTTTTCCTAAACCACCCTAATCCCTGATTAGTGCTACCTACACACAGCAACCCACCCAGAGGAGCAGTTTGAGTCATCATTATCCTGGTTTACAAAACACACATATCATTCTTTATAGCCCTTCCTATCCCTGACAACCAACACCTTCACATTGATAGCAAAAATGCTGCCAGATCTGGAGACCTTTTCATTGCTCACATGTTTTGTATAATTTTAATGTATTAATTTCTGTGTGCCTGCACAGTGAACTATATGAAACCACTGTGTGTGCCCCCCCGCACACCCTCCACATTACATCACAGTTTTGATAGGAACAGTGTGTGATAGATGGAGTGGTACCAAAATGTGTCGGTGTCAGTGAAAAACTTGTTTTCTCGTCAGTCATTTCAGATTTCTGGAGCTACCTCGCTGACTTGTAATCCTGTGCTCTACAAAGTATAGTTAAGAGGTCACATAGTGAGGGGTAGTTTTGACAGTTGCGAGCAATGAGTGGAAAGAGACCATCAGGCAAGCAGGGATGGAGTCTGAGGAAAGTGTGAAGGTGGATAATGTCTAGACACAACAACTTGCTTAAATTCTTCTATAGATAGTTTATATCTATGTCGTTATGATGACATTGCATGAAATTTACCGTTTACCATTTTGATTGAAGCACCACAAATTCAAAATTCAGAAAAAATACAGAGTGATCATGTAATAGCATGATGAGACAACAAGGGAGTATACATGGTTGAAGGGATCTGGCATCATGGACATTTAATTGAAAAGTACTTGAGAATTCGATCCTCACAGTAATGCCTGTTTTGTATCCATTGTCTATCACACGGAAATCCCATAATCCGTCAACATGCCATTGTTTGGCTTGATCCACTACTGATGGGTGGAGAATGATGCAATGCAGGAAAGAGAGAAAAAAGATGAAATGTGATTATGTCTCCTGGTATTAAGAACGGGTCCTTGAACAGGATTGACCTAAAGTAGTCCCTGTTTCAGGTGTTCTTGCCTATCTGTAGCATCTGACTTAAATTGAAGCTTTACTCTTTTCAAAGATAGCACCAAGTACCGTCAGACAGCTATGTCGCGTTGGTGAATGCATGTATAGGAAAATGCGTGTGATAAATTGGCATTTTTTCAGCTCTGTGGTGAAACAAAAGTACATCAAAGATGTCTCACCCCATTGACTCGCTTTTTTCTCTTTACCACAGTTCTGCTCTCACAGATATCACACCACTCTCTTATTTTCTCACCCTCTCTAACCTATTCTCAGCCTCTCCCTCCCTCGCTCCTCTTCTCTCCTGCTGCCCTTCCTTCAGTCCCTCCCTCGCAAACTACTTGCTATTCAGTTCAGGGAGACTGCAGGCAGCATTGCTCTAGCTCCCCGTACTGCTGCTGCAAGACTAGACTTTTTTATCCCCTGCTCTCTCTCTTTCTGTCTGATAACCAGACATTTCCCCTCACTCCTTTTCTTAGTCTCCTAAAACTATGCACCTAAAACCTTGGCGTATAGCCCAACACACTTAATATTTAACCCTGCTCCTTCCCTTCATGCTTCTATTCTTAAACCCCTGCATTGCTGCGTGACATCTCATTGCATGTAATTAAGCACAGTGGTGTTTTTTGGGAATGCATGAACAATGCGAGGGTCAGTAAATTGACCAGACCACAATTACCAAGGTAGTCCATCAACATTTCTTTTTCCTTTGAGACATTTAACATAGCATGTTCAGGCATAGCATTTTCAAGCCATTTCAACTCCTATGATGACTTGGAACTCAGCCTTAAATGTGTATCAGGGAAGTGTCTTTTCAAGTAGGCCGGATGCCATATACAGTAAGAGTTCAGTATCTTCACACACTGGGTACGTCTTCCACCGAAGCTTTGGGTATTTCATGTACTTCAAACATCCTTGTTAAATTCCAGTGCTACCTCTCCGAGTTTGTTTCTGTTTCTGTTAGTTCAGTCACAGATTATTTTTCAGGCTGTTTTGGGATACCTTGCTCCTACTGTAAAAGCAGAAATATGGTGGTTGTGAGCCTTCTAATGCCGTTGTCCTGTGAAAAGGCTGTAGCAGCTCTGGGTTTTCTAGAACCAGCTTCTGTCTGAGAATTCAAAATCTTGGTTCAGGTTATAGCATTAACCCATTAAAAATGTTTCATTTAGCATTGCTACTTGTCATCTCTGCAATAACACTTATTGTGTGGTCCCCAACACCTAAAATTCCTCTATTATTCCAGGTAAAAAGATAAAATCATATATATGCTCTGGTTATTTTATCAAACAAAGGGTACAGTGAGTAGTTTACATCTGCCAGTGTGTCCCTGAGCAAGATACTTAACCCCTAGTTGCTCCAGAGGCGTGTGGCCTCTGACATATATAGCAATTGTATGTTACTTTGGACAAAAGCATCAGCTAAGTGAATTAATGTAATGTAATGTTTTGCTTTTTACTTTTTATTAGTAGCTGCCACTGCCTCTGTCTTTGCTGTAGTTTCGGTTCCGTCTTTCCTTTCCCTGCCCTCAGTGTTTCTCTTCATTTAGGCCCAGTCACATTTTTGTTTGTTTGGTTGTTGAAATAATTGCAGCTATATAAAACACTATCTTGTCCAGTTTGTATGAGGCCATCAGGAAGTAACAACAAAAAGTCCATTGGATTATTTAGATTTACTCCAACCGCCAGCTAAAATCTGATGATAACGTTATGTTAACATATATACAGAATAAAGAAGCTCCCCCTCCTCCTTTTGGTCTGTGATGTGTACCATTGCAATGTTGCCGGTTTGATTCTGTTGCAGGACCTTTGCTGCTTGTCTCCTGTCATTCGCTACTGGCATCTCCAAAAATGCCCCAAAAATGTATTTTTAGAAAAGTCTATGCAAGTATATGCATGCATGGGAACAATCTTGTCTTATCAACTCAAGTGCATTTTGCATTTACTAAGACACTGTACTGTGTGTACATTTCAGTATATTTTTCAGTCCTAATTTTTATGACTCTGGATTGTGTTTTTGTGTCGTATCCATCTACCGATTAACCATGTATCCATGCACACAGGGTGTTAGTCCTTCATTCTGTTTTTACCCCATCCTAAAAAAATGCTAATTTCGTACTTACGATGTATTTGATGATAAGCCAGATGCTTCCTCTCATCCACAGCCTGCTTGACCACAGATGCTAATAGCCAGTGACAGGCCCGCAGTCTAAACATGAGCCCGTGTAATGAGAGGAGTAAGCAAACAGCATCAGCCATTAAACATAAGAGAGCTTGTGCCAGAAGGCACTCCGGCTCCTCCTCAGGCAGTGCCATTGTCGGCTGCATTAACTCTAACTTACAGAAGACTGCCAGTCTCAAACAGCACCGTTATAGCTAGTATGGGCAACCATGTGAGAGGAGAAAAGACATCGAAGCCCTCGTATAAGCAGCACATGGAGGGGGTTGGAAGTGTTCTGGTTAGAAGAATAGATTTGAGAAGTAATATGTATGTTCGTGTGTGTGTGTGCTGCTATCAACAAGCGGCCAAAACATTGCTCATTTAACATTTAGTGTGTACTGTATATGGTCACTTAAAGGATTATTGACCATATATATATATATATATATATATATATATATATATATATATATATATATATATATATATATATATATAAAACTGAGATTACATTGTTTGGTTATTGATAGCATGAGGAAATGTAGTAAATTTAATCATTAATCAAAGACTGAACAACCTTTTTAATCCATATGTTTTGTTATATCAGTTAGGAACACAAAGCAATCATTTTTTTTAGCAATAGAGTAGAAATAGGTTGGGTAAGCATTCTGTGGGCCCTCCTCAAAAGTTTATGCCACTGCCTCAGGTCACTATCACTTTAATTAAAAATAGCTCTGAAAATCTGGTGTTCAGACCTATATACATGCCTTTGAAAACATACACAGTAAGAAACACATCTGTTAATCAATGCATACAACAAGACTTTTCCAAATCACACATGCATCTTTCAGTTCAGTTTTATTTGATTTGTAAACAGCCGCGTGAGCAAACAACTCATTTGAGACAGTCACAAAAATAGCCTGGTCAATGCCATTCAGAATCCTGTGTATAGTGCAGTGCTGCTCAGCAATCTGCAGTGCCTAGCCCCAGCATAACACAAATAAAGGTCAAGCTGTATCCGCACCCTTGCTACTTTCTTGCCAGATCAGTTTTGTGATCTATGTTGTGCGAGGTGAAAGTGCAAACAGAATCGCAGAAAATCTTGCGTTTTTGAGTTATTATTTTCTATGTGCAATGTAGCATGTTTTCAACCTTCATCCAACATTGAAAATCACTTTTTTTTTTTACAAGCCAGAAAGCTTTGGAGAATACCTATATTTGTCTTCCCCAAACACGTGATTGGTTGGAGTCCAAATTGGACTGGACCTTTATTTAATTTATTTATTTCTCAAGGCTTCTTTTGGACAGGATTTCAGATGTACAGCTCAACAGATGGATCATATTATTAAAGAGTAAATTTAAAAAATATATATTCTAAAGACACGCAAGTAATTTGGAGACTCTAAATTGGCAGTAGTGTGAATGGTTGTCTGCATGTGTTAGCACTGTGATAGACTGGGGACCTGCCCATGCTGGCTGTATGTCCAACGTGAGCTGGGGTAGGTTCCATCCCTCCACAACCCTACACAGGATAACCGTACAACATGCAATGGATGAAAAAAAAATAAATAAATGACACAATCTTTCCATCAAACTTTAACTTATATTTTTAACCCCTTTGATCCCCTCAGAGCAATATTCAGCTTAACTACCTTGTGTCAAAGTGTTTGTGCACACTTAGAAACACACACACTGTATTATAAATACTATTTCTTGCTTCATTGCATTATGTCTGCACTGTATATCCATTAGTTTCCCGGGGGTTTATAATGGCTATGACATTATGATATGGAATCTATTTCTGTACTATGTTGCTCTGCCATCTCATTTAAAGAAAGAGGGAAGGGACTATTGCATCTGAAAGTATATTTTTTTTCCAACCGCAGCCATTGTAGCATGTTTTCTTTTTCCTGTAATCAAACTATCTGATAGCCACCGCTGCACCTCTTTAAGTTCCACTTAATGAGAACAAGCCAAATTGGCCCATCTATGGCACTGCAGCCAAGGGAGCACAACTTATCTTAATGAGGATCTAGCTACCCATTATCTGCTGGTAACCCGACCAACATGTTACCACTGTTATCAACCCCCACCCCGGGCTTGCACATACACAAACACTTTCTCACCATCTCGTTATCAGCTTGCCTTCCCCTTTAAGCCTGTTGCAGACAGTGTAACCACATTGGACAGTAATTGTACCTCTCGCTCCTGCCTAATTGAATTGACAAGGAGCCGGAATTGATGTCATTTAACACATTGATCTTGGGAGACAATGAGACAGAATGCCTCATGGCCCCCACCTCCCCCACCTGTCTTCTATTTTCTTCCCTCTGATTCATCTGCCCATTCCTTTGATTTGCCATGTTATTGCCTATGAATTACCAGATTCATTCCTCACTTCTCTCACCGTCCCCCGGTTTCAGCGTTTTCTTGCCATTGTCATTTTTATTGCATTAGTTTCAAGGGAGGTACAGAGATGTGGTGATAAAAAACTAAATTTAGTTCAATTAATGAATGCATCGGAAAAAATATATATATATCTCCTGCATTTTCATTAAGTCTTTTCATTCCTTTGTTGCTAGAAACAGTTTGGATTAAGAAACCACAAGGTAAAATGTATTGTTTCCTAGCCCTGCTAAAAAGCATTCAGCTACAAATGTAATACACCCCTTTGTTTGATGTCACTGAAATAATACTTAAATTAATTTTACTTTTCAAAAGAACTGGGAAATGGAAAGCCAAGATACCTGCCACATTCTTCTGCGCATTATTCGGCTTGCACTGACACTACTAATATGTCTTATTCCACCATTACAGGGCCCATGCAGAAATGCAGTGAAGCAGTTTGCGGTGCAGTGCACCACTGAATTACACAACTTACTTTGGGAGGGACTGTGCGAGTTAACGCGCTGACGGCCCTCAGCCATTCCACAAGCATGCACCGTCCACCAGCCGTCTTCTGAGTGGGCAAGAATAACTCCACTGCTGCTGCTTCCATTTCCCCACACACTAGATGCTTATTTTCAGCCCTCCTCTATCTTTCTCTCCCCAGCTGAGAATGAATGAGTGCACACCGGGGGGTGGAAAATAATGGATGGGGACAGTTTCTGTCTGCAAAACACCACAGGGACTTACCAGCAATACCGAACATGCACATTCCATTATGTGGCAGTCAAAAAGTAAGCAATCAATGTTGCTGTATGGGAGACAATTGAATCAACAGCCAACTGTGTTTTCAAGCTTTTAATGGCTGCGAATTGGAGAGCGCACACCTGGATGGGAATGGGGAGAAGTCAAATAGTTAAATCTGATAAACACCGTAGACACAGAAATACAATATTGTGACTCGGTTTGTCTCTCTCACTTTGCTCCTCACACACCCTCAAATGCATGCACACGCGCACATTATCATCGACCACAGATTTGAGCAACCTGACGGCTGAAATGAGCCTGACGCATTGACTAACCTATGATTCATCACTGTGGACTGCCTTGTATATAAAGTTTGCGATGGGGAATTCATGCGTAGTGTTTTTAATTGGGCGTTTTATGTTTTACAGGAAACCCAACATGAGCAATACAATTTCCGTTGCATGTCAAAAGGCTTTTGACATATCATGTGAAGCAGCAGAGTAATGGCATCATATGGGATGCATATTTTTAGTGATGGTAGCCTTCTTGACTTAATGTAACTGTCAAAGGCATCCTGCATTGATCTGAAAGATACAAGATTACACAAGGAGCTTTCGTAGCTATAAGAAAATGTTCTCACCAATAACTACAGCTCAGTTGTCAATAGGAGCTCAAAATAACAGGTGCTGGGTTTTGTCCCATCTGACTGACATCACTGTGTTGTTTTTAATCTCCTTAACTCAGATTAAAGAGTTCAGAGTTTTGAGAAATAAAACAGATGGGATTTCTGATTCCAGAATATAAAAAAACACACACACCATTTTGTTTATCAGCGTGTCTATTCATGATATGAATAATGAGCGGAGGTGTTGGTGTCATCAACAGCCCGAACATTTTCTCTCAGTTCAATTAAGGTTGGTGGTTATTCATAAAATCATGTGAATGTGTTTGAAGTGTCCTCAGAAAGGTTCCAGTTAAGCCCCTTTTTATTTTATTTTTTTGGCGGTGAGCATCTTTAATCCCGTGTGTCCCTCTGGTGCCTTAATGACACATTAGGCTCTTTAGGCGGCACGATGACTAATGTCATGTCCTCTGCTTTGGCACAGATGAGCTTGTCTGTGCATGCACATCAAAGTGTGAGTGCTTGAATGAGTAGATGGCACATAATGGAAGGCAACTGAATGCTATCTTCATTTCCTCTCCTTCCCCTATGTCAATCAAAAATTGACTAAAAGCCTTTTTTCCTTGTGTGTCAGTATACAACTACAAATAGAATAAAAACATTCACCCGCAGAACAGTAGACGTGTTAGGGCCAGGTGGGTGTTTTTTTAGCTGAATATGGAGTCCAAGTTTTCTTCCTCTGTTTGGTGCATTGCTCCACATAAAATGACTGCACTGTGTGATTGCTATTAGAAGAGGGGGTGACTAACTGTAGTATGAGCTAGGAGACAAATGGCTCATTCCTAATGTTTAACATCCATATGAAAGAAAACTCGTGCTATATGAGCCTTGGCCAAGGGCAAGCCAGCAATACATTAGACAGAAAGGGGAGTCATATCTGTTTTTATGGCTACAGGCTCTTTTCGTTGAGCAGCATTTTAAAATCATTGACCTTGCACACATGTGAATTTTCCACAGTACATACCCACATTACAACATGTTGAGCTTGGAGTGTCCCAAATCCAAGAAATTGCTAAAAGATTATGTTTGTTTGTCTTCAAGTTGGCATCTCCATGAGTGTCAAGTGAAGAAGAGAAAGTGGGTGTGAAATTGTTGTTTTAACTTCCAAACTGACAGTTGCTACAACTCCACTTCCTGAGCCAGATAGGACCTCAAAGAAAGAGCTCAGGCAGTCAATGTCACCATGTTGTGAGCCTGTGTTCACAGAATTAGCCCTCCTTCTCTGCTGCTTCCTCTGTGTGATAGGAGGCATGTCCAGAAATAAAGTGGATACCGTACATTGTCATCCTGATAGTGACCAAGGCATTGGAAGTGAGTTTACCGTGAGGTGGGTGGGTGTTTGATGGTGTCTTGTTAAGTTCTTTGTGACACATAGATATGAGGTGTTCTCAATTATTGAAAGGGATGGACAATAATGCAGCAACACACTCCCTCATTAAACAGGATAACGACTAAATAGCCTCTTTACTCAAAGCCATGTTTTGGTCAGTTTCTCTAAGAGACATCCTCATTGGAAACGGGCATGGATGAATGAATGGAGTATTTTGGTAGTTTGCCTTCACGCTATGCTGGGCAGAACTGTCAGATGGTTGCCTGGCAACGACACAACTAATTGTGTATGCTGGTATTGCTTTGACGGAAGATCACTGTGTCGTACAATCTATTGATCATCCTGCTAACGAATTTCTCTGCAAACATATTTTTATGAAAGAATCCTCGATTACCCGAATATAATATATAATTGTGTTAACTTGCTAAAATAAAGCACAGCATTTGCAACATGAATCACACCATCCAGAAACCCCTTCCTCCTTATGAAAAAGCATAAATTCAAAATGTATGTATAGCATCTGTTTCAAAAGAGCACCATTGTGATTTTACCACTTTCCACTGCCTGAGACACATGTGTGCATTTCTTTTTAGAGAGATCAGAGTACAGATCATTTGTATGTGTCCTGGAGCAGAAATGGTTCACCAGGACACAGGACAGCATCTTCGAACCTTCAGGCCAAGTTAGATAGTAAAAGGGAAAATCTAATAACTCTAGTGGTATGAATGACCCTCACTCTTCTCTATGGTTTCTGAGCAAGAACAGTGGCGCTTGTAAGAGGTAAATGGGGTGCCCAAGTGGCATAGCGAAAAGTGGAGTTTCCCTGGCTAGGCGTTTCAGTGAACACAATTTACTATTACTATTATTTGTGCATGAAAGGCGGCAAGAGATCCTGTCCTTGCTTCTGCCTTAGCGACTCCTACTGGTTGTGTCGGGATGCGTGTTAACTGTAGAGCAGGGGAATGTGGAATAGCAAGAAGCTCCATGCTGCTCTCCCAGTGGAACTCCCCGCTGTCAGGTGAAAAGAAGCAGCTGGTGACTCCGCGTGTATCAGGTGAAGCACATGGTAGTCAACACCCTCCTAAAGCCACCAGCAGGAGTTGGCAGTGACTGGAAGTGCAGCACACAGGGGAATTGGCGACAACTAAATTGATACTTGCCAGATAGGCTAGTTGCTAGATAAGATACCAAAACGGTTGGAGTCATGTTTTCACTGACTCCGATAATTATGGAACACTTTTTATGTAAACACATGTACTGTGATTAAGTGTATATTTCATAGTTTCCAGTCCGCACTAAATATACCCCATAAGCATTGTTTTAATCACTTCAACAACAGGTACACTGTGAAATACATGGCGCGATGTTGGGAGTCAAACATGATTGTTATGGCATGTACTAAAGCTGTGTTAACAAGGCGGTTTTGTTTCCTTTCACAGACTGGCAGGAAAGAGAAGGGTGACCCATTGAACTCAGCCATTGATAAGATGACCAAAAAGACCAGGGACCTGCGCAGACAGGTGAGTACATGTTACATGTCAATCTCTCTTTTAAACTGTATCTACCTCCTCTGAAATCAAGAAACAACTTTTTCCTTTTCCTTTTAGCCTCATTAAATAATATATATATATATATATATATATATATATATATATATATATATGAGATCGCATATATATCACGTCCAATGAAAAGCGAAAACCAAAACCAACTGTATTCGGCCTTCTCTCAGTACTTTGCAACACTCCTACACTGTCTGTAGCACTCAGTCCCAAGCACGTTTGTTCTTACTGAGGACATAAAAGTTACAAATATATACATTCATTTTTTTTTAAAGGCTAAATAATTTAAAATCTGAAACAGCTGGCCACTGTAGTTTTTAGCAAACTTGTGGCAACATTGGCAAGTAGTATTTGTTGGGGACTATTTTCAGTGGCAGATCCTGTCCCCTACTGAGTATTTATAGCAGGAGGACAGAATATGTGGAAAGGATCAAATAAAAACTAGAATGGCCATGTTCATCTTAATTAGCAAACGTGTCACAGAGTGAAACACTGTAGCTCATTCATGTATTTTGAATGTTCATGGCACAGAGGAACGAGCTACAGTATATCAGGCTTTGCCAAAGGCAATACTTTTCAATAGGATCTATTCATTGTTGGTTGCAAGAGATTTGTTGACGAAAACAAAAATATACCATATCACAAAACTTATATTTTAACATCATACATAGACATCAATGTAATATTCAACACAATAAATTAAAACCTTAGTATGTGAGGCACACTGCCAATCTTGATACTCCATGGTTATTAAGGATCACAAGGGTTCACTGGAGACGCTATGCTTTAAGTGACCCTGGAAAGGTCACCAGTAACAGGGTTAACTAACAGACAAACACATCTTGCCTTTTACAGTATTTGGAGCAAGTATGGAGACATCCACATAACCAGACCCAACTCTCAAAACCAGAACGTTCTTGCTGTGAGGTCACATATTAGAGAACTGTTTAGATTGCTATGTCAGTATTATTCTTTATTCTCTCATGCATTTATTGCACCCTTAGTATTCCAAACTTGCATTTTTATGTACCCTATGTACCTAGACATGGTGAACTTAATACCCTGTGCCTAAAATATTAGTGACCTGTCAAATGTATTTCAGGCACTGAGTGACGTTAATCCCAACTCTGCTTTTGATTCTCAAACTCACAAGAGTCGCATCAGGAAGCTGCAATAACATTACCTTCCAAAGCTGTCCTCCAGTAGTGATGAATAAGTACATGATACACAAAGAAACTAAAAGCAATATTGATTTATTTTTCATTTTCACTGAAGACGGGATTAATCTGGCTTTCTGGTGGATCTTGTATGAAAAAAAAAAAAAAAACATTTGACACCATACTTGAATTAAAAAAGACAATTAACGAGCACACACATGTGTCTGATGAGGCACTCTTTCGATTCTAATTCATAAAACTCAAATCCACATGACTTGTATTGCACATTTTGCAAAGATTGGAGTACATTTTAGCAGGCATCTTGCCCCAGAAAAAGCAAACCCATTCATAAACCATCAGGACATCACTTGTGGTCCCTAAATACAGTTCCACTCCCAAACAACCCTCTCCTGTCATGTAGTGCAAGATATTTTTTAGGCAGGAGAGGCACTCTGGCTAAATTGACAATAGCAACTACTTGCACAGAGTAGCTTTGGTTGTGTCCTCTCTGACCTCTTCATACCAGGGGATCATTCCACACGGAAGGCGATATCTCTCCCTCCCGTTGGGCATTTGGTGGGGCTGCCTGACAGGCTGGCAGGCGGTTCTCACTCTGACAGGATGTTCTATTGACTCAGGGGTTGGCTCGACACAATAGGCGGCCTGTTTGAGCTTTGAGTTTATATGGGAGGGCAAACTCACAGCACACATGCAGGCATTACAAAGAGCTGTGATACTGTAATTATGTCACAATGTTTTGAGTTTAGCAAGTCAGTGGCACCGTGTAGAGACGCAAGACCTACCTGAAGGGAGGAGCACAATTGTGCGTTTGAGCATTTCAGTCTCCACCGTCTCCATTGTTAAAAGGAGGGATCAAATATTAGAGCAGACAAGCACAAATGACAGACAGCTCTTGTGTAATGGGAGCGGGTAAGAACGAACAAGCCTTGTAACAACACCGCCAGAGAAATACGGCATTGTTTTTTTTGTATTGTTTTGTTTTTTCATGCTGTTATGTGTACATACAAGACAATACAAAGCTGTCTTATCCAGGGCACATTCGGTAGATGTCAAGCATGACATTCCCACCCCCATTTTGTTTTCTAAGTAAATTTAAATTTCCTCAACACTACCCAGTCTGATGGAGACAATGCTGGGGCATCATAACTATGCAGCATTTTTCCATCAGACGAATGTCAAAAGAATATTTGATTATCAACTTGACATTATAAATCTATTTTGAATCCAAGTAAGATAACTCAAAGATGTGCAAACAAACACTGAACCAACCTTCATGACTCAAAAATTACAGCCTTGCAACCTGTTTCAATTCCTGTCTCCATCCACGATGATTATACGGTAGCTGTTTATTTACAATAGATATTAATCATCTATATCCTCTTACAACAGACCTTCAGCCATTAATGAAGTGCGTGCCTCTTCAGTCATGATTTTAGTTTCTTGGTGACATTTATACAATAGCAATTATTTTTTGTGTGCCTACCTCTGTTTTTTGCAGTTTCACCTGCATGTGTACAAATGCACACATATACACACAAAGACAATGTAAAACATTTAAGAGGAAGACACATGCCTATGGTGTGAGAGACCCAGGTTTAATTCCCCAATGTGTCCCTGAGCAAGACACCTAACCCCTAGTTGCTCCAGAGGTGTGCTCTGACATGCTAGCAATTGTAAGTTGCTTTGGATAAAAGCATCAGCTTAAATGAACTGTAAATATGCACCACACAGTGCTTCAATGGACTGACCTGGCAGTTTGTGAGTTTTCTAAATTATATAACTATTTCCTTCTCTTGTTCTTTAAAAATAATTGGATTTGGGAATCTTTTTCACCTCTTTCACCCCTGATGAGTTTGCAACCGTGTTATCAGCCAATAAAAGATGACAAACAACTCTGTATGCAGTTTTTCTCACCTTTCATTGAGACAACAAGCCGAAGTTTAGGAAGGACCTTGTCTTTGCCGCAAACTTCATCTCCATAAGTCAGTGCCCCTAATGCCTTACCAGCCTTTTAGCAGCAGGTGACTGTCTGCTCTCCTGTTGTACATCTGATGATGGCAGCAGTGGGGCTTCTCTGATGCTGACCCTCTGGTCTAGGATGTAGGCAGTGATGATCACAGCAGTGATCTTTTTTCCACCTTAGCAATTCTAATTCATTCAAAGTGTATTTAAATATTGGGGAATCATTAGGGACATGTTATTTTTTATTATATCGAGATCAATATAAAAGATCAAAAGATTCAATTAAAACAATTATTAAAGAGAAAACAAGAGATATAATCTGCTCCTCCTGCTGCTCCTAATAACCAATCAGAGCCAGGAGCAGTGTCTACTGTAGTGTTAATCACTGCTCATGCTCACGCTGCTCCCCCACCTTGGACATCTTCTCACTCAATCAAGCTCAGTAGCTTCAGCTCACAGCTCGTAATGACGAGTGGCAAAGAGGCATGACGATAAACAGCGGGGAATAACTTTTGAGGGGTGACAGTGGTATACTAGCCTCTCAACCTGCTGTTAGACGTTGTGGCAGTTGCCTCTGAAGCCCGGGGCGCCCAAGCCCCGGGGCGTAAAGCATTGGTGGGGTATCTTTGAGAAGACAAGTCAAAGTGTGA
Source organism: Micropterus dolomieu (assembly GCF_021292245.1). Taxonomy (NCBI): domain Eukaryota; kingdom Metazoa; phylum Chordata; class Actinopteri; order Centrarchiformes; family Centrarchidae; genus Micropterus; species Micropterus dolomieu. Next base: position 11,366,170 of record NC_060153.1, on the reverse strand, counting down.
GGGGCCAGGGTTGTAGCGAGCCTTACGCGGGATGAGGTTTCACATGGCAGCTGGTTTCTTCTTGTGGGTTTGGTGGGAGGGGTTTAGGGAAGTGATACGAGCAGCAGAGAGAGCCACTGGTTTGCATTGCATGTATCTTACTGTTAGATATGCCCACACAACCTTTTCATACAAGATGCAATGATGAGTAGACTGTCACTGGTAATAAATCTTTGGGTGGACTGACAAACTGAGTCTAAGGGTTTAAGAGTGGAGGCAGAGGCGTGTTATAGATAACATTACCATGTGTCATGGTGAAATTGAAACTTTTTGCGGAAAAATGTAGGTGCGGTCACCACTTGTGTGTTTACCTGTACACAAAAGTTACCAAAAACCAAAGAAGCGAGGCTAAAATAGAGACCCTTCAATCCTAGTCATAGTAAAAACAAATCAGGAATGTATTTTTCTTTCTTTATTAAATGTGAATGTAAATACATTTCCTTGCCTGTCTCTGACATAACTGATTTCATTCTTGTGCCTGAGATAAACAACAGTTTTTAAAAAAAAAAACAAGACTCAATCATTTTCTCTCTTACTTTGAAAATTATCTTTTTGTAACAAACCTTATACCCACTTCTGGAATCAAACCCGATTGTGCTTTCTCCCTTGACTTGGTCTGTTCCTAAGCATCATCCACTCTTCAAGTCTATTATCCTCCTTAATTTTCCTTTACCATGTCAGGCTTGTCATCAAGCCTACGTTAGTGTTCTGCATCAACGCATTTACCACTTGCAGTTTTCCATGAATGTCAGTAATAGTTGCATTTCAAAATAGACTGGAATTAAGAGTTTGAAGGTTTTTTTTCTACTTGCTGTTCAAGGTGGGAGTCTTTGAAACATGAAAAGCAGTGGTTGTTTAGGTGAGGACCCGCAGAGAAGATGCACAGTTGGCCTCTCTAACAGACAAGATAATGGAGTTGTTTGTTTAATTTCATAATAACAGAGAACAGGTAAAAATGCACACTTAGTCAATAGATACAATGCCTATATTCACAAACACAAGTTACAGCACATCCATAGCTACCATCAGAAATGTGTATGATTTAGACTCCGTCCCTTTTTGAGAAAGCTGATGAAGAAGCACTACAACCACTTTACATACTTTACTACATACATATTTTTTTTCAATAATTTTGCGCATTCAGGAATTTTGTTTTGCTTTTAAAACCATGAGTGTGATCAGTGGTTCAAGTGCAACAAAAAAAGAGATAAAAAGGGAGTGAGAGATGGATTTGGCAGTAGGACAGGTGGGCATCGAGGAGAGCAGCAATTCAAAATAAATAAAATAGAAATGTTCAAACCATTGAACTATAGCATAGCATATGATTTAAATGTTTTTCCTCCCTTTAATTAATATTCACAAGGTAACCAACCCGACAAAGTTGTTGGAAATGAGCCATGTGTTCTACCCCCTGTCATCTTGTCTGTAATGAACGCATCTGTCAAGTCAACTCTCTTGGCTGTATTTTGACTGATGGCTGATTCCAGGATTCCCCGTAGCACAACAGCCTCATATTTTTTTCACCCTTTATATTTCCCTTTCTTTCTGCTTTGGGATGTTAATTTCCATTTCTGCCATTAGTTTGTTGATTAGGACAGCTGTTTTGAATTGTTGAGGGCTATCATGTTAAGGAGGAACAGCTGCCACAAATCTTGTCAGCTGTAACTCTTTGTTTAGAGTAACAATTCAAGATTATCTGTGGATACTTTCGTTCTTTTCCTGCAAAATGTTTTGAGGCCATGCATTAAAGTTTCATTAGCTTTATTATTGCAAATTGCTTGTTATCTCCAGCAGTGGAAAATACACATCCATTTATGGAGGCATCATGTGTTGATAACTAGATTCATGAACATGGACACATACAAATATATTTACATTTAGTCAAACTTACAATTGCTATACATGTCAGAGGTCGCATATATATATATATGTGTGTGTGTGTGTACACCCTGCTGTTATGTGCTGTACTGTCTCAGGGGCATATATATATATATATATATATATATATATATATATATATATCAACACGATGTCTGGTTGGTTAGCCATCACCAGTTTGTCAGTCTGGATCTTGAAGTCCCACAGGATCTTAACTCGGTCATTCCCAACTACCTTGGGAGGTCTATTCCATTTTGACAATGGGACTTCCAGCCCATACTCATGGCAGATGTTCCTGTACACTATGCCAGCTACCTGTTTATGGCGTTCCATGTACAGACTTCCTGCCTGCATCTTACACCCTGCTGTTATGTGCTGTACTGTCTCAGGGGCATCCTTGCACAGTCTGCACCTTGGGTCCTTCCTGGTGTGGTAGACCCCAGCCTCTATTGATCTTGTACTGAGTGCCTGTTCTTGTGCCGTCATGATTAGTGCTTCTGTGCTGTCCTTTAGTCCAGCCTTTTCCAGCCACTGGTAGGATTTCTTGATATCAGTCACTTCTTCTATTTGTCTGTGGTACAAGACGTGCAGCGGCTTGTCTCTCCATGAAGGTTCTTCGTCTTCCTTGTCCTCACCCTCGGGTTTCTGCTGTCTGAGGTATTCACTTAGCCCTTCATCTGTGGGGGCCATCTTCCTGATGTACTCCTGGATCTTTGTCGTTTCATCCTGGACAGTGGTCTTGACACTCACTAGCCCTCGGCCTCCCTCGCTACGCTTGGTGTACAGTCTCAGGGTGCTGGATTTGGGGTGAAACCCTCCATGCAGTGTGAGGAGCTTTCTTGTCTTGACGTCAGTGGCCTCTATCTCCTTCTTTGGCCATTTTATTATACCAGCGGGGTATCTGATGACTGGCAGGGCTGTGTGATGGCTCGGATGTTGTGCACCGCCTGGATTGACTGTAAGAAAGCCTATGACTCAATGTTGTTCGGACTGGACAAGTGTGGTCGCATGGTATCAAAAAATGATATGATCGGAAATGATCAGAACCGAGGGGGTTGAACTACCAGAAGGCCTACAGAGAGTAAGGCAGGTCCTGAAATGTCAGCTGAATGGGAATATTATATATATATATATATATATTCACAATGGTTAACATGATTAATTGTACAAGAAAGGGGTCACTCGTAAAAACAAAGCCACAGAACATTAGTAACATTATGCTACAAAATGATTTAGTCCTGTAAGCAGCCCAGCTTGCTGAATCCAAACACAACCCTATTGCCAGACATCATGTTGATATGGGAAGATTCTGCAAAACCCCAGATTACATTAAATGGCAAAGTATGTGCTTCTCATCAGTTGTAGCCAATCTTTTCACTATTCCAGTGAACACAGTTCCAAATGTAGGTAGTATTTTATAATTACTTAGTGGTTAATGGTTAGTGGGGAACCCTTTTTTTAACTCAGGATGTGAGCCATAAATAAAATAAAATAAAAGTTTGGGAAACACTTTTCTTCTGAAGGTTTGGTCGGCCAGTAAGAATGAAACAGCCAGGGAGGTTGAGATGCTGTCTCACTATTCACTCAATGAATTCTCCGCTACCGCTACCTCTCATAGTCACTGGCTTTCATCCTTATGTAAGCGTAGTGCTTGCCGTCATAAACAATGATTTGGTTTTTACATTTTTTATATGTCACCAGACATGACAACAGGCGCCATTTTTCATACTTTGGGACATCTTCATAGCATGACAACCGGTATATGGCATGGTGAACATGATTGTCAGAATGGCAGTGGAACTGGTCATAAAGTGTGATTACTTACAATTCAATACTACTTGAAAGGGTACACTCAATTACATATTTTTGATCAGATGATCAGAACCCAATCATTATTCAGAAAGAAATGCAGTAGATGCCAGTGAACACTTCAATGTAAAAGCACCACCCTTTCTACAGGGATTCCCCTGGCTAGTGTTTTATGTTGCAAAACAAATCTGCTATGCTCTGAAATGAGGTATCAGATGTTTTTGTTCTTTGATTGTTGATGATCAGTGGGTCCCTCTTTTTCCCCCATTTTATTTTTCCACTCTCCTCTCACTAATCATCTTCCCATGCTCCATGATAGATGTCATATGAGAGCTATTACTTAATTTTTGTTTCACTTCAGCCATGACTCCAGCTGTTTATGCTGTGATTGCCCTTGACATTTTAATAAGAAACTTTCCCATGCTGACCCTAAGGTACATACTATGTGTTCTGAATCGCAAGTGAAAAGTAACAGAAACAGAAATGCAACCGTAAACATTCAGAAACCCAAAGCAGTTTTCCCTTTCAAATCCATCCATTTGCATGTTTTAAGATTATTGTCTATATCAAGTTGGCAGAGTGTCATAATACAAGAACTTAAGGACTCAAAGGCAGACTCGGAACAGTTCGAAGGGGTAACAAAGGGTTTTATTGAAAAGTGCAACGGAGGACTGGCTGGTAGGTTCCAACAGGGTAGAATGGAGAACACGAAGGAGGGGAGTTTGTCCAGGCAATATGTGAGCAGAGCGGGGTGTGGCATTCAGCAGAGTTCCCGGAGGTAGTGTGATCCTGGGCACAGAGAAAAAGAGTTTAATCCAGGGAGACACAGAAATTACAAGGAATCTTACTGGAGTAGATAGTTGGCCTTGACACATGTACCACATGTGGTTAACTGACGATCTGGCGAAGAATGTGAGGAGGACTGGGGTTGAAATACTGCAGGAGCTTGATTAGTGGAATGAGGACCAGGTGCACCGCTGGAGCCAGAGAGTGTAGCCACGCCCAGACAAACACAGACAGAAAACACAGGGAAGGGGGGAACAAAAGAACACAAGGTAGTGGGGAGATTCTGCAGTACCACAACACAGAGTCTTTCTCTGAAGGCGTGTGTATAGTATATTTGCAATCCTTTGAACATGAATTAATGTCTTTGTTTTTGAATCATACACTGATGATCAGGGATGTTTGCAACTGTGCCCCTCATGCTTTTTGTGACAGAGCAGGTGTCTAATCTCACAAAATGCAAACAGTTTCCCTGTTAAATGCAAATGCGCCATATTAATGATAATCTCATCTTTGAAAGATAACACAGTGTGAGCAACATATAAATTATGTCTGTCAAGTTTTCTTAAGCATGTGCAGCACCCTAATTTTATCACTAAGCTTCTTGTTAGGCACGGTGATATGACGTGGGATTCACTGATTTTAAGTTTTACCTATGTCTCCTCTTTGGATGGCAAAAGTAAAGAGATATACATGATAAGAGGCATGGCAGAGGGATAAGAGGAGGATGTGTAATTATACTATGTCTCCAACAATCAAAATTATGGGATAGCAAAGCCATTAATAGCAACCATTTTGGCAACATCCTTTACAGATTCCCTTTCATGTGTATTTAATTATTTATTTATTTTTAATTGAAAAGCACATGGATCCATTAAGGAACTCAACCATGTATTAATTAATTTATTAATCATTCAAATGTCTCAAATACAATACTGCTAAACATTAAAGCGAGAGTGTGGGATATTTACATATAATTCTTTGGTGGGTTAAAATCAACTAGCAACTGGACTTGGTTGAAGGTACTTGAAGACGTTTCACCTCTCATCCAAGAGGCGTCTTCATGTCTGACTGGCTGGGAGGCTGGCCCAGCTATTTAACCTATGTGGGATCATTATTAAGGTGGTCGTTAATGTTCTTTGCCATTGTGATGACGGTTGTTAATGGTCATTGGATTGGAGGTACATATACATGATCATCCCTTACATTCAATCCCTCGCCAAAGTAGTTCACAAAATGCTGATGAAGCCTACCACCGCCACATAAATCTCTCTGTATTTGCAGTATACCAGAGGTTTTTAATCTAGTGTCTGTGGTGACATTTCTGCGCTGGCACCCCAAGATGTTGTGAACCACATGAGCATAAGTGAGAGTGGTTGTTGAGCCACAAGGTTGACCTTCCGATTCATCCCAGGTGTTAGATGGGGTTGAGGTCAGGGCTATATCCATGCAAGAGTAAAACACCAAACTCAGAAAATCATATCTTTATGGATTCTATTCATGAAAGTTCAATTTTGACTTTGGCTTTAACACCATCGCATTGATCTTGCTTTTTTGCACATGTGCATTAGCATGTTGAAACCACGAAGGGCTCTCTCCAAATTGTTGACACAAAGTATACTATTACTGTATGGTAAATATTACTGTATCTTGTAGCATTAAGATTGAACTTGAAATGAAGATTGAAATGAAGTGGCCTTGCCCAAATCATGAAAACGTATAGCATACCTTTCTCTTTATCTTTCTATCTGTGTATCTGTAGTGACAGCACTCTTGGCTCACTGCTGTGTTTCATTTGTAACATATTTCCTCAGCCTACATGCTGCCAGCTAGCACGCCAATTGCATTTTGGAAGAAAAAATGTATGGCCACAAATGAAACTCGGTGTACAATATCAACACCCATAATGTTTCTCAAGTAATCTAAAATAAACAAAAATACATGTAAAACCAAAACTTGAGCTTCAACCTTTGTGGCACTGCACTACTGGGGAAACAAATAGCCACTCCACTAACTTTTAATGAGCAGAGCCTTCGCTATCCATTGTAATTCCAGGTCTGTTTCTTTTTAAATGTTAGTGAAATACTGAGGGAGTGTTAGAGGAGAGACGGTGGGGGTGGAGCATGGAGGGAGGTGAGATCTGAAAGATTGAAGATGGATTTCTGTGGGAGGGGTGTGTGGGCATTAGAATGCTGATGGTGCAGAGAGACTGTGACTTGGGAAATCACTCGTCTGTATCATTTCTCCACTCAAACCCCACCGTCAGAATGAGTTTCACTGTTGGGCACTCATGAGTATCCTGAGGCCTAGCTCTTTTACACGTATCCTATGCATATGTGTTCCTCAGTAAGAACAATAACAATTTGTAACTCACAGGAATGTTTCTAACCAGCAGGTGTACAAAAATGATTTCTACACTCAGTTCGGTACCTTCAATTCAATGTTTCAAAAATCGTATCAGCTTTACCTGCCAACCAAAAATAAAAGCCAAAAATAAAAGCTTTTATCATTAGATTCAAATTAATCCATGCCTGATAAAGAGATACTGTAAAAAGTCAAAAGATAATTTCTGTAAACAATAGTGCCTTTTGAGGGTCATTTTAACAGAGATTAGGATGCACTGTACATAGAGGATCATTTTAAGAATCTCCTGGTTTAAACACCCAAGTGATCTGCATCACAACAGAAAAATGATGGAGTGCCACATATGTCAATTATTGCATCTTGATCCTAATCATTTTTGTAGAATAATTTGGACAGTGTCTATTAATGATGCTAGTCTGTTTTAATGCTTGAGACCTGGTAGGATAAGCCTTCCACTGGCCAATAATGCATTCTTGTACTTTCTGCTCTCAGCATTTCCGTCATTGTAGGTTCAATGCTAATGATGGAAAAACATATGACAGAAACATGTGCTGTGTTCTATACTATACTATTTGTATTGTATATTAATGTTCATAGTATGTCCATAGTTGCAGTTAGTGTTCAAGAAATGAATGTGCTGTACAGTTTTGTAGAGATGTGACAGATCAGTAGTACTGCATTGTTTATCCATGTTTTGATATTTTACAGTTGTAACAGTTCCTTACAGTGCTTTTATTTTTGTTTGGGCAGTTTAGTTTATGCCTATTTTATTATGCATATTTACTACTTTGACAGTAGTTAAATTTCCCAGTGTGAACATACTACAGTCCAAACTTGGTTATAATTAGTATGAAGTATCAATTCATGGCACAGTGATAGGTTGTGAGTAAGGCAATTTACACAATGCACAATGCAGCTCAACAACATCTCAGCATTCCACTTCATTACTGTTTGAACGTTGGAGAGCTACTCCAGGCCTACGAACAACCCAGATCTCCCCCCTGCCCACCTTTCCCAGAACGATGGTGTGTTCTGCCTGCTGCAACAGCACCAACGTGTGAAGACAGTTCGGGCAATGCAAGATTTTTATCTCCTCCTGATTCCTCACCCTTCCTGCCAGGTGACACAATAGCAAGATTAGACAATTGGACTGGTGCAAATCTCTTCTCTTCTGACTGAAAAAGATTCAAAATTCACAAATCAAAAATGTCAAAGTTTATCAGCGTTTCAAAAAACACCTGAGGTTTTGGTCTTGCATTGCATCTAACTACACATCACGTCAAATTAGTGATCCTGGATTATAGAGTTCGGGATAAAGGAGTGCTTGTAGAGTATGGACTTCAGGTTGTTTACAGTACTTGCACACCTATCATGGCCACTAGACTAGCCAAATCTAGTCTCTTTCCAGAGGCAACAGATGATTATCTGCCCTTAGGAAGGCATAATTCACCATTGTTCTCCTCTATGTGGACTGGTAATTAAGTTTGTAATTGATGCAGGTTATTTAAGTGTGACTGACAGACTTACATATGATTTTTTGTTGCTTAAATTAATTTTCCCTTGTCAGTCCCAGCTATTAGTCTTCCCTAACCTTGCCCGTGCTGCTTTCACATTTTTAATTCAGGAATATGGTGACAGCGTTTGCTTTACATCTAATTATAGAAGATGGCTTCAAACGTCAAACACATTTCTGTCGTCCATGTTGTTAATTAAACACCAAGTTTAATGTCATAATTTGTATGTGTGGAGAAGTGATAACTGGACAGACTGAAGAGAGTTTTGCCTGTGTTAGCACACCCATGAGTTTATGCTAATACATGCAATTTACGCTCTTCTGGTTTGTAAAGACCTTAATTGTGTGTGATACTTATTCTTGCATTGCTTATGATGCTGATGTGGTAAAGAAATTCTAACAAAGTGTTAATAAATTGTTTTGACTGGTACCACTTTTCTATTCTGCAGTAATTGTTATGTTACCATTACAATTTCACACTAAAACAGTGTATTAAACTTGAATAAACTGTGTTGATAATTATGAATATGGTATATTGTTAACAATTTACCGTAACACAAAGTAAAGGCTTTGAGAATCCACTTACTTTCCTATAGTGTATTCTTGTCTATCTTAGTACTGGTCTCATGTGATATCCCAGTGAATAGCATCAGGGTCCATTTACTGTCTTATAAAAAAACAGTCCCCTGCCAGATTGATACAGAATGATTCCATAAACAAAGATATAAGTGCGGAAGCCTGCCCCTAGTAAAAGGCCTTATGGGAAAAATCACATCTCATACCCGTTGAGAGTTCTCCTGTTTTACACCTTCACACTTGCTTTGTCTCTCCCTCTCTCTGTCCTTCCACCCCAATATGGTGACTACATCAACAGCATTTTATTCATCGTAATCATCACAATGCTAAATGATTTGTAATAATTGCCAAATGTAACAGTAATGTAATCTGCAATATTATAATGATATGACCTCTTCCCCTTGTCTCCCTCTTTCTTCTAGTTGAGAAAGGCGGTGATGGACCACATCTCAGACTCTTTCCTGGAGACCAACGTCCCTCTGTTGGTGCTTATTGAAGCGGCTAAGAGTGGAAATGAGAAGGAGGTCAAGGAGTACGCCCAGGTGTTCCGTGAACATGCTAACAAGCTGGTGGAGGTCAGTCATGAATTATACATGAGGGGCTTACCTATATCTATTCCTATTATCAAAAGTTAAAGAATCACATGCAAGTAATGTGCTAATATGTGATCCATACAGATCAGGTTACCATGGTGGTGCCTAAAAATAAGACTTCAATGCTCAGAAGTGTTGCTTTTACTAAGTCTAAATATACATATTAGATATTGGCAAAAGTATGTTTTATTTTTTGGTATTATTTGATGGCAATTAGAGAAACTGCAACAGAACATAAACAATACATAAAAACAATATGTCCATGTACACGAACAAAATATTCCACCTTTTCAGACACACACACACACACACACACACACACACACACACACACACACACACACACAGGACCCTGGGAGGGAATCTTCAACCAAGTCCAGTTGCCCTTGACTTTAACCTTGTTTGGATAACCATGGCCTGGATGACTGAGAATCTTCACACACACACACACACACACACACACACACACACACACACACACACACACACACACACACACTTCCTCTTGTATTCTGCCCTAGTCTTTTATGTACATTCTTGCTTTCACTGGTTGAATGCCATTCAAATAGCTTTTCTTCCAGACACTGGGGAAATGTTGCAGTATGGCATCTTAGCAAAATCACAGTAAATCTTACTTCTACACATGTTCTTCTTCTGAAATTTTTGTGCAGACGTTTGTGGCTGAAATCCCATCACAAACCACAGCTTGAAGTGTCAACTGTCATTGACTTTTATTTTGATTTTACAAATAGCATGCTTGGGGTGCGGCTTTGTGTGCAAAGCTTAGCTGCACTGAGTAATTCTGCTGCTTGCAGCTGGAAAATAGACCTGTCGTTTTTCGTTCCTTCTGTGTTTCACTGTGGTGATACAAATAGCCAATCACAGCCCAGCCTTACAAAAAATGTCAAATTTAGACAGTCCTTGATAACAGTTTGATCTTTATCTTCTTGATTCAATGACATACATTTCAGACTAAACCAGTGGTTCTCAAACTGGGGGATGGGGGCCAGCTGGTCTGCAAAGTTTTCAGGCAGGATTGAGACACACTGTCGGGGCCAGGAGCCTTCCTGATCTTCTGCCTTTGGAAGAGGTGGCTCACGTCCTCTTCACAGATCTTGAGTGCAAGTGAGGGGTCAGAGGGGGGGGGTGACTGTTTGAAGATGATGTTGGAGCGGGGTAGAGGTGTGACTGTGGGCTTTTCAAATCTACAATAAAAGCCATTCAGCACATCTGCCAGTTGTTGAGTACCAGCAGTGTTGGGGGATGGTCTCCTGTAGTTGGTGAGTGTCCGCAGGCCTCTCCACACTGATGCAGGGTCGTTAAAAGCTGTTATTTAGCTTTTCAGCGCAGCATCTCTTTGCAGTTTTGACCTCTTTAGTCAGCATGTTCCTGGCCTGGTTGTACAGGACTCTATTCCCACTTCTGAAGGCCTCCTCCTTGGTCTGACAAAGCTGCCTGAGTTTCGTTGTGAACGAGGGTTTTTGGTTGATGTATGTGCGGAAAGTTTTAGTCGGCACACTCATGTCCTCATAAAAATTGATGTAAGATGTCACAGTGTCAGTTAGTTCGTCCAGGTCAGTGGCTGCAGCCTCAAAAAAACTCCAGTCAGTGCAGTCAAAGCAGGCCTGTAACTCCAGCTTTGACTCGTTAGTCCATGTTTTCACAGTCTTTACAACAGGTTTAGCAGATTTCAGTTTTTGCCTGTATGTTGGGATAAGATGAACCAGACTGTGAGTCAGAGAGTCCCAAGGCTGCACGGGGAACAGAGCGATAGGCGTCCTTTAATGTTGTGTAGCAGTGGTCCAGTGTGTTAGTGTCCCTGGTGGGACACTTAATATGCTGTCTGTACTTTGGGAGTTCATGTCTGAGGTTTGCTCTGTTGAAGTCCCCAAGAACAATGAGCAGGGAGTCTGGATGTTTTTTCCCCACGTTAGTTATCTGGTCGGCCAGGTGTAGTAACGCCTCACTAACACAGGCCTGAGGTGGAATGTAAACAGCGACCAGAACAAATGAGGAAAACTCATTCAAAGGTTTACAGTTTATAAATAATGTCTCTAAGTGAGGGCTGCATGATTTTTCCAACACTGTGACATCTGTGCACCAACCTTCGTTTATATAGAAACAGAGTCCGCCTCCCCTTGTTTTTCCCGTGAGCTCTCTTTCGCGATCTGCGCGGATGAGATTAAATCCCGGTAGGTGAAGTGCGCTGTTGGGATGGACAGCCAGGATTCGGTGAAACTGAGGGCGGCAGATCTGTAGAAGTCCGAGTTAGTTCTGTTGAGGAGCAGCAGTTTGTCCATTTTGTTGGATGGAGAGCAGACATTCGCCAGGTGAATTGAAGAGAGTGCAGTGCGAAAACCCCGCTGTCTCAGTTTAACCAGCGCGCCTGCTCGTTTTCCCCTTTTTTGCGCCTTTTCCGAAGGATCCCAAACAGAGCTGCTGCTCCTCCAACTAATAACTCCGGGAAAGTTCCGGGTTCGCTAAGGAGCGGTGGAATAGTATGAGCAGTTGAAAGTCCAATATTTTTAAGATCTCTTCTCTGGTAAATTTTACTAGAGAGGGACAGCAGAAAACAGCGTTAATGAACAAAAACACAAAAAGTATTTCGGAGGGGAATCCAGAGGCTACCGTCTGCCGCGCCATTTTATACAAGATATGAATGCAAAATCAATGTAAAAAACGCACACAGTTCATCTGTGTGTGTCTCCATGTTTTTCTTATTTTTGCTAAAAAACCAAACCTGAAAATATAATCTACAGCTATAGGTCCAAATTATTGTTTGATTTTTACTTGAGGTATATCAGCACTGTTCATAACATGCAACACCAGCCCTCATTATTTTCCTTTATGTTCTCATTCATTATGTTTTGAGATGTAATAAAATATATATTTATAGGTTTTACATTTGTAAGTGCAAACATTAGGGCAAATGACTAGAGCCAAGTAAAAGAAATAAGATGAACATATGACAATGTGGCCAACAAGCTTCAGTTTAGTTTGTAGTATACAGGTTTCTTGTAGTCTCTGGTTGTTGTTCTGGACTTGGTTCCCCCAGGGAACTTAATAGTCCTATTGAGTCACTTTTATTCACATAATGACTTCTGACAGTCTACATGTATTTTGTGGACCAGGAGAAGGCTCTTGACTGTAGTGCTTGGGGTGTCTTGGGCAGGTAGTGGAGAAATATGGGGTGTCTTGACTGTTACTAGGATCCACCTAGCCCTTGTTTAACCACAAGGATTAAAGACTATCTATCCCTACTCTACCTGTGTTTGGCTGCTGTGAGAGACAGGCATCTATTATTGCGTATGTTGTGCAGGCTATCCATGATTCATAGGCACTGTCCATCGTATCACCAAGAGGTGATATGGAGGAATAGGTGTGTTACTCAGATCTGCTTTGTACTCTTTTCACCTCAAAGGGGGTTTGGCACATTGTATTAGGATTTATAAATTTACTATCTCTGTTTTCACGAGGGGTCTGGATAGGGTTTCTTCCTTGCTATCCCCTTCTGCAGTGCGGTAGGACGGAAAGTGACCCATAACATACTGTCACTTAAAACAGCACTGCTGCTTCCTTTGACATCAGATGAGAGAGTGAGTGATATGTGTGCCCTTTTAGTCTGACCCAGCTGTTTGCTGATGAGGGAGGATCTGACTGATGCTCAAAATCTGTCGTTTGCATCCAACAACGTTAAGACTTTGTTTAGCTCAAGGACATTTTAGGCAGATGTATTCTATTATTCTCATGAAGGAAGGGGAGGGGGGTTGCATTGCTTCTGCCCTGTGCATTTGGTTTGTTATGTAAAGCATATGGCAACAGTGAGGTACACAGCAGTTGTTTGTATGCTAAGGAGATGGAGCTTTATCCCCATTCCTAGCAGAGACTAGCTCATTGGCTGTGCAATGGTTTATCACAAGCTTGTGTGTTGGCAGGCATGCACCCTGTGCAGCTATTTGTGCACAACCGTAGTAGACTATTTCATTTATTTAAAAAAATGCAACTTATGTGTTTAATAATATTCAGCATTGTGGGGAAATTGGATAAAAACTACATTTGTTCCACAAAAAATCCACTTAGATGGAGTATATTGCATAATGATCTAATTTGCTCATTAGCACATTTTTCTTCCCTTTACCAGGTGCATTTTCTCAACTGTGTTCACAAGGGGACCATTTGTGTTTTTGTAGCAGCAAATGTGTGGCAACAAAATCAAAATATAAATCTGTTCTTTAAAAAATGGTGAGTGAAAATGGCTTTAAAATATCTGTTTTACACAGTATTGATAGCCTTGTTAAGAGGGATGTGAGTGGCGATTATATGCTCAGGGTTTTTACTAACACCATGCCCCTTCTTCTGATTTCACAGCGAACCTGAGAGTGAGAATCTTGTGGAATAAGAATTTCAAGGTGTTGGAGTACCACAGAGCCTGCCTCAGTGTCAATCAGGGCCAGCAAGCTCATGTTAACAAGTTGTAACATCCCCTTGGCCCCTTCCCTCTGGCTTACCTGTTGCATGGTGGTTCACAGTTTGTTGGGCTTGTAACATGGTATATTAACATCAGTGTCATGGTAGGGGTTGGAGGAAATGGTTTCCACTCCGTAAACCAATAGAGTTATCTTAGAGGGTGAAGCATGTTTCAAATAAAATTAACTTTATGGTCAAGACGGAGCCTGGAAAGGAGTACTTGCTGGTCCATGAGTCAGTTACAGATATACTGTAAGAGACATGGTTCTGTCCCTGCCCTTTAGTAAAGTGGAGCTCTGCAGGGTTAAACAGGTTAATCATACTGTAACTGGCAGAGCAGCACATGCATACAAATTTCCGTTTCATGAGATGATGAGGTGCTTCGTCAATAAAGTCCTATTAGACATCTCCAGCTGTGATCGTACAGCAGCAGTTATAGTGTATTTTTGGCCAAGGGATGGAAATGAGTAATCAGCGTGGTTTGACATAAACTAAGCTGTCATATATTTAGAATTACACAAACTAATTATAGGAGCTTCTTGAATCACTATTAACTAGGAGTTCATCTCATTAGAGTGTTTTATACTTCAATACTGTAGATTCACAAAGGAAGTATTGAATGTGATCTTTGCACTTTTAAATGCAGTTTTGATTCATGCAAATATGGCAATACTGATACAGATGAGAATTTCACCAGGTGTTATGTGCAGTACTATCATGCAACTACTAACTATCATGTGTTTCATCAAAAAAAAAAAGTCTATCACAGTATATCTGATTATTGGGTCAGAATTAAAACTAAATGTCAAAATAAAAAAACTAAAAGTCGGCCCTGCCCCCTTCGCGTCGCAAATAAGGGTGCCTTCCAAAAAATCTATTCCTTTTTTGGGAGTGAAAGTAAGAGGTAAAACATTCAAAATAAAAGATCGGCCATGTTAGCAAGGTGATTATAGTTTATTAAAACTAAACTAAAATAAAGTTTTTTAGAAAAACTAAACAAAAACTGGATGTCACCATTTTGGTGACCTGTAACTTCAGATTAAGATAATGTGAACTAGCATGATATAAAGCTTAGGAGCAATTAATATTTTAATTATTATTATTTAATTTATTGTTTCATAACAAATATTTATCCTTGCTAAGTGGAAGCTCAACCAGCAGAGGTCACTGTACTCCCTGCTGCAGCGCCCACTGGCAATACGGTTTTGACTTGTGTTTAAGAGTAGGCTAACACTGCTACCAAAGGAGTTTGAAGCCATAGGATGTGGAGAACTTCACCTGCCTTCTTGCTACTCTTTTAATGTCACTATCACTGTTAAAAACTCTCTCAGCTTCCACAATCTACCGTTACCTCTTCTGTGTCAAAACAAAACTCTTCCAAAACAAATCTGGGGATTATTTTTTCTATTTTTACAATTTTATGACATTTAATTCGCCAGTGTCATATATAGTATTATGTTAGTTAATTAGATTAAATATATTTCAAGCGGCCTGTTGTTTCCATTAGTTATGTTGGCCTACTTATGTATGAAACCTGGTGAGACTTATTGTGAGTCAAAAAGCACCTCCTCTAGCTCTGAGGATTTCAGATCTTTTACTGCCTTTCTTAGTTTTAATTCTGTCTGATGAACCATTAGGGACAGACAGTGCTCTGCATTGTTTGTACCTGTCTAAATTAAAATAAAAGTGCAATTGAGTCTCCCAAATTTTCCTAAAGACCATTCTGAGCCGGTGTAGGGTTTGAGGACTGATGACTGGACTGGCAGGACAAAGCAGAACACCAGTCCTTCCTCCAGCACCACAAAAGAGGCCTGTTGTCACTTTCAGATATTTAGATCAGGATTTATGGTAAGCCACACCTTGTAATTGTATTATAATAAAATTATAATAATATTAATGATGTGTGTGTGTGTGTGTGTATATGTATGTATGTATGTATATATATATATATATATATATATATATATATATATATATATATATATATATATATATATTATTTTGTTTTGAAACAAACAACAGATATATGATTTTGAATTACAAACGGATTACGGATAATCCAATGATACCCAGACAAATAGCACTCCTTTCACTGGTGACTTTTTGTGTGAGGCCACAGAAATGAAACGTTTTCATCAAGTTGAAGATATCACATTAAAAAGTATAGGCTTCCCTCCAGCCCTGCTCACTCTCTCTGTTTGGTTTCATTGCAGTGTGCTCTTTAGCAATAATGCGGCATTCAGACCAAACGCGAATTTTCTCCCCGCCACATTTTCCTCACGTGAGTACATTCACTGCAAGTGTTCACACACAACACGAGAAGGTGATTTTAATGCAATAACGTGGATAAACACAACTCGCAATTACTGCAGCTGTATGAACCCAAAGTAAACATTTTGCTGTGATTAAATAGCAATAAACAGATTAAACTGATGCTGGAATAACTACAACATGATGCAGATTTGTTAAACATGCTTTGTCAGGTCTGTCAGCAAGACAGCAGGACAACAACTTCTAAAATGTTTGTTTTCTGAACGGAGTTTGGATCGATTAGGGCTATTCTATGCTAACTTGGTCACAGTAAAGTACAATGATAGCTGGAATAAAGTTACAGACACAAGTTTTCTGAACTCACCAGGTAGTTCCACCTCCTCGCTTTCTTTTCTCCAAGTAATGTCCAGTTTTATCCGGTTTTTATATAAATATGAAGTCGAACAACACTGGAACCGGATGTGCACGGAAGCTAGCTGCTGAGAAGCTCCAGTGAAGATAAATCACGTTGTAATCCCAAAAAAGCTCCTCAATCCTAAATCCCAAATGTCTAAACCTAAATGCCCAAATGCCCAATCCTAAATGTCCAAATGCTCAAATGCCCAATTCTAAATACTAATTTCTCAATCCTAAATGCATTTTTGATTTAGACTTTTAGTTTTAATTCTGACCCAATAATCCCTCCACACAGTATAGTTCCTATGTACATATGAATACTTGATAACTCCAGAACATACCAATGCATTCTTCCCTCTGACATCCAAACTATGGTTCTTAGTCTCTTCTTTGTCCAAAGAATAGGTATTTCATACCACATATTGGGAAATATAGAGCATAAGCTATAAGGAGGTACAGAGCAGAATTGTATCTTTTTGTTAGGGTGAACATGTATTTTACTGCTCCTTGCTATCTAAATAGCTAATACACTCAAGGCCATCCTATATACTTGGCAATATCACTGTCATTGCTGTCATCATCATTTGCCGTGCTTTCAAAGACACAGTCATCATAAACGCCACCATCACAATCCTCCAATTTATTAGGCTAATGAACATCCTAATCAATGTCACTGCAGTCATCTCCCTGATGTCAGGGAGGAGCTGTCTTAAGCCATTAGCCTGGAGTTTGGACATGATCAGCAGTATCAAAGTAAAAAGTGTCCCTCTTCATGTCAACTTTGTTTCCAGTTGATTTTGTTCCATTTGTATTCACAGTATACAATATCTATTTTCTCCATCATTGTTCTCTGTTCACCTCACTGAGGAGCCAAGTTTAGCCTGGGAGCTCTACTAATCACATCATACATCATTACAATTACACCATCTTGACCAGTGAAAAGAAAGCACTAATTATTAAGCTAGGTATATCTCTGGCATAAATACATCTAATGGATTTGTAAAATATAATGCTATGAACCTGCGATAGTCAGGGAAATGTTCCCTATTACTCCCAAATTAAAGATCAAATGTTTGGTATTGGTCATACCTTCTTGTTTAGCTCTGTATACAAAACGTTGCACACTGTGTTCATTTACAACCTTTCACATACAGTTATCCATTTACACACATTTTACACATGTATTTTTTTTTTCTAATCCTACAGTACAGTCAGACTAAATACTCTGGTACTGCACCTGTAAATATAAAATATTACTTCTGACAATCTGTATTCGCAAATTGTGATCCTTTAAATTTTTAGCTTTATTTGTAAAACAAAATTGGTAAGAAGTGGGAGAGGCATATTAAAGGAAGTAAACAGAGCATACAGAAACAAAGAAGAAGAAAGCTGTTTTTTTCTCTGTGTTTGAGAGTTAAAATTGTGGGCATCATTAGGGTTTTACAATTCCCAAGGCCCATCACCAATCCAGACTTTTTTCAGTGTGAAAGACACAACAGCAAAAATAAGTTCCCTCTCTACGATAAGAGCCCCTTTATACAAGTGTATCCATGTGGATGATTAAATGAATGCAATGTTGAAAGGAAATATATTTTACCAAAACATTTCCCATGTCTGTGCACTCATTTTTGAAATTGATGTTCAGGAAAAGTTCCATCTTCCCTTTTACAGTCATAACTTCTATATAGCCTATCTTTTATTAAATCATCTATTCTGCGTATTTTAAAGTGTAGTCTCTGTCATTTGGATGAGAAGTATCACAGCAATTATCAATATTTCAAGTCAACTGCTCAATTCTGGCTGCTATCAATGGAGACAATTATTCCTTTTCCCAAGATGAATGAGAAATTATCACCTAAATTTATATTTAATTTACTGTATTTGCCACAGCAATATTATAGGCAGTGCAGTATACCTTTTAATTAAACTTTCAATATCCTGGTCCAAATATATATATATATATATATATATATATATATATAATGCTAAGCCAAATCCCCTGGTATCCCAAATTACCTACATTGCACACCACCATACAATCCATGTCTTCTCATTTAATCGTTCCCACGTCTCATCCCATTCCCATTAATTAATAAATGTTTACAAAATCTGGAATTTACGGAGCAATGGGAGTAGAGTACAAACTCCCTTGACCATCATAACCGTACACGCACAGAGATTAGTGACAGTGCTCTTATGCTACTGTTCCTGTATTCACCGTTGGCACACAGCTACTTTGAGATACTGGATATGTTTATTGCAGCTGAGGGTTGGACAGAAGCAGTGTACTTAATTATGTATAGATTTTGGGAAGGGATATAACATAGAAATAGTTTAGTTGAGTTAAATTAAAGTCTAAATACAAATGGTTTGACAAAGTTTTAATCCCTTGGCTTGCTAGAGCTATACTGATCATGACTACTCTGCAATACTCCCCTTCCCTAATATATCTATATATAATTGTTTTTACCATTTAACACCATTCAATACAGATGTATAATCAACGTTCTATTTCCTTAGATCTGCCTCAGGCCGAGCTGGCCATTAAATTAGTGCTGCCCACACCGACATGCACTTGTTAATTTAAACACAAGATGAATATCCAATCTTTTAAAGTTATCATGGTTCCTTTTTATTGCCACTGCAGTAAGAATATATACGTGCCAGCAATTCTTGGACATCTAAAGGACGTTATGTTCCATCACTATTCTAATGTCAGAATCATTTTTTCCTCTGACCTTGACTCCATCTTGGAAGGTTTTTCTTGAGAAGCTGTGGTGTTGAAGGACACTTCCATATCAGCATTATCAATACAGGGTCCTATCTCCTCAATTCTTTCTCCAATCTAGAGGACAATTACTTAATGAGTAAGTCTTTATTTTACATGTGCGCAGTGTACTGTGCTTGATGGGGTTGCTATTATTGTTTTTGTAAGCTGTATTGTGTATTGTCTTTGTATGTGTTTTGTTTTTGTTTTTTTATTAGATGACGCAATACGCAACAGGTGACATACATAATAGACACAACAGTACATGGTGAAAATACACAAAAACAGAAACGAGAAAAAACTGTGCACAGACATAATAGCATGTTGGATGTTTAAGGCAATTTGTGTATGGGTGTGTGTGGGTGTGTTTGTGTGTGTGTATGTTCAAAAGGTAGAAAATGCATGTTGTTTTCAATATGATTTGTACTTGCATTTATATTGTGAATCCCTCACTACCCTACATTGCAGTCTTTTACTTAAGCCTTTCTCTTTACTTTTACACTCTTTACACTTTTTTTATACCTGAATTTTTCATTAGTAATAAATGGTTTATATTTTTTTGCAACAGATGCTGCAACAACTTAATCCACTAAACTGTAAATTCACTAATTAGCTACAGCAAGCATAGTATTTCCTATTTCAGAAATGTATTGTGTCTGTGGTCTTCTAGCTTTCTCTGTAGATAGCTACATTAAGCTAGGTTGTTCACTTTACCTTCATCAGTTCATTAGCTTTTTCTACTTTGGATTTATGGCAGTGACCTTACTTTTGACATGAGCAGAGTCAAGGGGAAAGACATACCTCCAGTGATTATGCATAATCAATACAGAGTTGAATGTAACCAATACTGAATTGGCCTTCAGGGCTCAGCGACATGAGACAGACTGCAGCAGTAAATATTATTCTGGAGGCCACTGCATTAAGCACTTTACTGGACAGTTAACCAGGAAGTGGATGGCTCACTGTTGGAATGGGTCTATTTGTGATGATCCGAACCTTAGGCCAACATTAATCATCTGTTTTTATACAAAGTTATTAGCCCCAGAGGAAATCTGCTTTTGGAAGACGTAGCCACAGAAGTGCTAAGAAGATACATCACACTCCAACTAATCCAACTTAGGTATATCCCTTTTGGAGTTATTTTTAGGTGAGCTCGTAGCCAAAAAAATGTCAAAACGAAAAGAATGCAGATATTCAAGTGTTGTCTCACAATAACAGATTTCCATCATTTGGATTTGTGCAGCTAAGCCTCTGAAAGAGTACAAATCACTGCAAATTGCCTTCATAAAGCATTCAGTACCCAAATGTAATCCACTTTGATTTTTCTTTTGTTTATTTTAAACTCCCGACTATATTAAATGGCATGGAATGCAGACATTTGGTACATAACACAAACAAACTACGGACTGGATCAACCCAGGATCTTTCCTCACTGATCTACACACAATCATCCATAATGTTTTTGTGCTCATCTCTGAGTACTTGAAGTTGAAATCAGCTCAGTGTTTCAGAGAGAGACGCTCTGTTCATCAGTGTTACTTTTAACTGTCAGGTCACACCAGAGGAGATGATATTTAATAACCATTGTTACCATGAAAGAAATGGAGGAAGAACTTGTACAGGGAGACAATGATGATGATCACATTGGGTGGATACTGACTCTGCCTAGTAACTTATATATTCCCTTGTGGTACTTTGGCTTACGTTAGCGCTAAAAAACCTAACTGTTATTACAATATTTTACCCCGCACTTGTAAGAGTCTCTGAGGGTTTTTGTCTGGGGCTTGTTCATGTTGTTGTGTTACTTGTTTCTCATGTCTCTCAGAGCTTTTCTACCCATCAAAGATGTCTAGTGGACACACATCTGAATCTCTTAACACATTATAGGGCATGTCAGAACAGAAAATGTACAGTCAAGTCAGTCCATTAGAATTCAGACACAGAAATGTGAAGTGGTAAAACTCTGTGCAATGGTACAAAAAAGATTTTTAGTGGTATAGGGTGTAAAAAAGCACAGTAGACTCCGTCATCAGTCAAGTGTCAATGTGGGCTGCATGAAATCAGATCAAATTGGATAAAAAATTAATTTTTTTCTTTATGTTAAAGGAATGCTTGGCTTCAAATTTAACTCTGACCTGCTAAAATATGTTCTGTATTTAACTGCAAACTAAACTGATTAATTAATTAATTCAACTGATGTTATTTTGAGTCCTGTATTGTTAAGAGCCATTTAGAGAGATATGGCAGTCACAAGATACAGTTATCACTTTTCAAATGTTTTAAAACTGTGTGGCCAGGGGGGTTACGGGAGGGATGGGTTTAGAGGGAGATAGATGAGGCAAAGATACTGCATGGCGTGAAAGAGACAGGTGCATGCCATTGTTCTGAAAAACAACGGGAAGTCAATTGTTGTAGTTTGGTTTGCTGATTTAGCCCACTTACCAGCACAGTCAACAGTAGTAGTTGGACCCGTTTATGGAGGCAATTAAGGTATTTGAAGTAGTAAAGTGAAGTGATTTTTGATACCAAGAGCATCACAAGCAGAAACTACAGGAGGTGCCCATTGCCAAGGCAGGAAAATCCTATATGGTGTGTTTAGTGGCAGAGTGGTTATAGAACATGGAACAAGAATAACCCATAATATTATGAAAACATTAGCAAAGACAGTCAGTGGGTAAATTTAAAGATCTAAAAAACATGTTTCTCACATCAACAGGACATTGATATAATTGAAATCCCTTCCTAACAATTTACCCAAAACAAATACCCTCTCTTTAAAACATAGGGAACAGTCAGTAACAGTAACTTATTTACTATATGGCTGCAACTTGATTTAAATGCAACTTCAGTGATAAAAGTATGTGCACAATCCCAGATGACATGCACATTCAGAGAACATTGTTGCATTCACAAATAAAATGATAAAACTTAATTATTTAACTAGAAAGGATGAAAAACATTTTTAACATTTCCATTAAACATCTTAATCACAAAGAGTAAATCTTAAATCTTGCTTTTCAAGTAATCCTATGAATCTTCTCACCACTTCGTCTCTCTCTCTCTCTCTCTCTCTCTCTCTCTCTCTCTCTCTCTCTCTCTCTCTCTCTCTCTCTCTGTCAAAAATGTTTCCCCTCAATAGCAGTTACTGAGAGCAGTTTTAAGGGTGGTCTTAACCTGATGAAATGAAAAGCATGGTAATCTGATCGATACTGCCACATGCCACAACCAGTAAGTCCAAGTGAATGGAAAACTCCCTCTGCGAGGCTGGACCAATCAGCCTAATATTTTTTTGTGCATGTTTGTGGTGATTTAGAATTTTTTGCTCTGTTATATCACTGACTTCTCACTCCTTTTAACCAGCCAGTGAAAAAGTACGTTATTTATGCCAATGTTAACATAGTTGTCCTTATTAGCTAGGCTACCTGCTAATAACTTTTGAAGGTGGGTCTCCAACATTGACAGCGTTGTGTTGGACTGATTTGTGCAGCAGTGTTAATGATTCTCTGCATTCAATTCACACACGGTGCTAAGCGAATATATGCGCTGTGTGCAGCTCGGTAATCAAATACGATTTTACCCATTTTAAATAGTAAAAAACAAAACAAAATCGAAAATCAATATGTGGCGGTCAGCGTTGATAATATGGCGGGCTGCCACAACTAATCAGCGGTCGATCGGCAGTCGCCAATCAGTATGTCTGATCTACTCAAGGACGCATCAAAACGGCTCCCCGACACATTTCTGACACATCGCCAACGTCTGCCAGATATCTAGCATGCCAAATATCTGGAAGAGTCAGCCGACTCAACATCCATATCCAGCCATTGAGAACAAGCAACTGGCAAAACACATTTTACTCCCCTCCAGCTCTCTCTGTAGCACAGACAAGCCCTGCTACCTGCGTGTGCTAATCCATCCTTTCACTAATGTTTTTTGTCTTTATAGTAATTGCTATTTTTATAATAACAAACAACAGGTGTTTCATGTGTAGGTTCGCGTCATTTCCCGCTTCACATTTCATGTGTGATTTCTTGACAAAACATGGGTTGGAGACACGCATCGGGTGACAGAGTCCTTGTCAGCTCATGTAGTGAGTGACCCCCTGTCACTGATCAGTCATGTAGTGTGAACGCCACAGCGACTTCAAGACTCCCGTCACAAGATGGCAAGTTGTGTAGTGTGAACGGCATGGCCATCGGCCCACGCTGAAAGTTGTGTAGTCTGCACAAGGAATAAGCTAAAAATGATCACTCACATTAGCTATTTTTCTGCCAAATTAATACTTTAACTATACTTTCAGTAAATTGCTCATGCTAGTAAGCAGAGGTAATGTAAATCAGTTACAAATGATACCATGAACTGTCCTCTTGCAGTGGGTTGCTAGACGATACTGTATATTTTATTGTGTACATTGTCTTACAGATCACCAAATGACATTCGAACAACAGTTTTATATCAGCAAAATACAATACAAACAAACAAAAAAATCATTAAATTATTATTATTATTATTATTACATACATAAATGAATTGTGAAACTTTGATTTTAATAATGTACACAGATATTTGGGATTTTTTCCTCTTGGCTTCTTAGTTAATTTCCCTGTGACTCAGTCACCATGTATGAGGAATGCTCATCAGCCCTTTATTTCTGAAGAATGCAGCCTAGAATGTAACCAACCAATCCTTTAACCTCAAGCTGACATTTATATTCTTTGTGTTACATTTCCACTGTCCCTAAAAGGAGAAACAAGAGATAAACAAATGGCAATTATACCGCTATCAAGCAAGTATTCAGCAAAGAGTGTCCCCAGCCTGGCCCTGCAGTGCTTTGGGGAGTCAAGTCAAGGGTCCATTATCTCTCACAGAATGCATGAATTGGTGGAAATGTTTGTTTGACACATTTTACCAAACCTTGCCCAAACAAATTGCCATGAAAATAAGCTTAGCTCTGAGACAAAAACGACGTCAGCATTCCCGCTAAGAGCTGGGATAGCTTCTGTAAAGGTGTTACATGACAAGAAGCGTCGGAATCCTGTCATGTTATTCAGATATGACACTAAGTGGATTACACGAGATTAAGTATGACAAAGGAGAAAGCGAAAGAGGAATACGATTTGACATATCACCATGCTTCCGTGCTTTGAACAAGTAGACTTCCTATGGTAATGTGATATATAGCCCAGCATAAATCCTTAATGATGTCATGTGCCCATGGGTGGCTTAGTCATATCACTTCAGATGCTTTTTTGCCTCTGATTCATGTATCATCTTCATTTTGCAGAATGTGAACAATACAGTATTCCAAAATGCAGGATGTCCTATACATAAAATGGATTTTATCTCATTAGTCAAGACATGATTAATGTTCAGAATGCGTTCTAAGGACACCATCATTTCTGGTAAAGAAATTATTAGATGTTGACCTTGAACTCAATGTGATCTTGTTGAACAATCCATAACATTATATTCAATTTGCACCACTGTGTTTGACATTTAGTATAGATTAAACGATGGGGATAGCTCACTGCAAACAATAACTTATAACTAAGCAATGCAGTCACTTTGTAGTTGAACTCTGATATGCATAGTGTGTGTGTTGTTTTTCTGCCAAAGAGTATTTTTACTTTAATAGTTTTCGTACATTTTTCTAATGATACCTCTGTACTTTTATGTTAGTAATATTTTGTATTCAGAAACTTTACTTGTAATGGTGTTTTTTTTACATGAATGTATTGGTAATTTATGCAAAAGATCTGAGTTCTTCTTCTGACATCTAACTCTAGCATCAGTCCCTCCAGAATTTCACAGCCTTTTTTGTGATTGTTGCGGACTAAAATGCCTAATTTCGCAGCAGCTTTTCAAAAAAATTGCAATGAAATTGATTGGGCTAACCCTGAATAGTCGAAGATTCGATGGGCGGAGCCTGATTCGCCAATCTCACAAACGAAGCTTCACAACAGCGTTATGGAACGAGGACCATGCCATTTTGGCTCTATGGGGGTGCTCAATGTCTGATTTTACATAGAACTACCAGTTTTTTCACAATAAGTTAATATACAGCCTATTACAATATTAATTTTAACATATAGGCTAATGCTGTATATAAAAGTGTGAAAAGAAAGAAGCTTTTAATAAATGTTTTTGAAGTGTATGAATAAATCCAAAATTGTAAGGGGTCAATGCACATGTGTGGGCGTGGCTTTTGTGTGTGTGTGTGTGTGTGTGTGTGTGTGTGTGTGTGTGTGTGTGTGTGTGTGTGTGTGTGTGTGTGGTGGCTGAAGAGACGGAGCCCCAGCTTCATTGGTGTTGTGAGGCATCTTGCGAGACATTCGGATCATCTATCACCATTGATGAACCACACAAACAATATTAGGCCTATATCGTTTTTAAATGGTAGGCTACTTGGCATAGACCCACGAGGACCCGCAACGTGCATGTCATTGTCAGCCGCACACAAAACTCGGCACAAGACCGGTGAACAGCAGGCGAGCAGAGAGAAATGGTTAACAATAATCCTCAGTTTAGCTGGAAATGTACAGTGTGAGTTACACTGACTAATAAATAGAGACTGCAGCTCTGCAGCTTCTCAAGATCAAAGTGGAGCTACTGTGTGTAACACCACCCACCCCCCGCAATCACCGCCACACAAACACATGTGATTCGACTATCAGTCAACTATAGGCAAGACTTGACAATTCTGATTCTACTATGTAAATCCTTAGTCGGGGGCAGCCCTAGAAATTGAATACTGAATACATGGGGATATGTTGATTTTGTGTAAATATTTGCGATTGCAAAATCCAGGAAGGACTGATTAGCATCCCACAACATGTTTCTTCAGTTTTCATTGTTACCATACAGTTACCAACGAGTGGAAATAATTTGACAGGCAAGGGTGGGACAAAGCTGTGTGACTTAGCTGCCTTCCAGCTAGTAAGCAGAGGTAATGTAAATCCAATGCATTACAAATGATACCATGAACTGTCCTCTTGCAGAGGGTTGCTTGATGATACTGTATATTTTATTTATTGTACAAATTGATTTATGGGATACAGATCACCAAATGACATTCCAACAACAGTTTTAAACACAATATACATACATCCGGTACCTACACAATATAATTTGTGGAAATTTGATTCTAATTATATACACTGACATTTGGCAATTTTTCCTCTTGGCTTCTTTGTTAATTTCCCTGTGAGTCAACATGTCTGAAAGGGAATTGGTCATCAGCGCTTTTTTCTGAAGAATTACAGCTGTGCCCTAAGATGCAATCAACCAATCCTTTAACCTCGAGCTGACATTTATATTCTTTGTGTTATATCTCCACTGTCCCTAAAAGGAGAAACGAGAGACAAACAAATGGAAATTATACCGGCATCATGCATGTATTCACAAAAGACTGCCTCAAGCCCTCCTCTGCAGGCTTAGGAGAGTCAAGTCAAGGGTCCATTATCTCTCATAGAATGCATGAATTAGTAGCAATGTTTGTTTGACACATTTTACCAAACCTTGGCCAAACAAATTGCCATGGAGAACCCGTTGACTCGCGGCGCGTGTAAACTGTCTTCCTGTCTGATCACCGGAGCAAAGAGCGACCCCGCGGGGCCAAGCAACTACGTTGTGATTTTAAGAACGTTTCTAAGACCGACATCTTCCCTAATAATAAAATAAAATCAGCATGCAGTGTGTGGCTATCCACTTTTCTATGGCTTTTGATCGCTTGTCTTGCTTTCTTCCACACTTTACATCCAGCGTAATCTGACGAAGCCTCCGTCCCTTAATACAGAGGAGTCTTGTACTGGAGTCTATAGTTTTTCTCCTGTTAGAACACTTACAACCAATTCGACAATTATGACATCATCTTGTCACAAGATCTCTGACGTAATTGCTGACGTAATCTGCACTCTGCGCATGCGTTGGCGTCTGTAGCCACTTGTCGGAAGCTCCGTCTTAAACCTAACTCTTATCCAGTTTTAATCCACTCTTTTTCGTTACATTTTTTATATCCTTTTTATTTAACTTAAGTTTTACGTGGGTTAAGGATTTTAGCCATCCGACATGGATTTTAAGCTAGATGACCGTAAAAACGCGATCAACGCTACTGATCGCAACAAAGCTCCGGTGACTATGCTAGCCGAAATAACTCTGCCCCATGAGGACTGCACACTCCTTAAGAAAGCGAACAAGAAAATTGCTGACCTTATGGAAGACATCCGACGACTTTCAGAGGAACTCAAAGAGAAAGATTCCCTGCTGACTGGCTTTATGGATGTGGCTTCAGTACAAGCCAAGATTGTTTCTCTTAGCGCAACCGCTAACATCCAGGACACCGTGTTTTGGGACCCCTCTAGCCTTCCCAGGCTTTCATCCTGCTTGACTCCAAAGCATCAGTCAACCTGGGCTGAAGTGGTGGTCCGTGGCTGCAAGAGAGGCTCGGATGGGGCTGCCTCTCCTCCGCACATCGGCCTCTCCAACCGCTATGCGGCCTTGTCTAACGACACTCCGGTCCATCCAGCTGATGCACCTGTGGCTTCGAGTCTCCCTGATACGGATCTCTTTCGGCGCACTGTGCCTGCCGACACTGTTGCATCTCCTTCACCGGCTACATCTCCTGCACTGGGCCGCCGGTCTGCCGCCGGGCCTGATCGGCGGCCGTCATCCCGGTCAAAAACCTCCGCTTCCCGACGTAGGATCCTGAAGGAGGCTGTGCTCAGACGCTCCGGAGGCCGTCTCTACCCTGCACCGTCGGGTAGTTCTTCTCTCAGGTCTGTTACTGCTACTCCAACACAACACTCGGCAGCTCACACACTCCATCCTCAGTCCGCACGCAGTGTTGAAGCAGATTCTGCTCAGTCCTGCTCTGGAACCCCACAACCAGCATCTCCTCGTCCCCTTTTCTCCCCAACCACACTAATAATTGGTGACTCCATAACCAGAAACCTCCGTTTCTTTAACGCTACCACTCACTGCTTCCCCGGTGCCACCACGGCTGACATTTAAAAAAAACTCCAGGACCTGATGCCGTCGCTCCCGTCCTCCATCACAAGAGTGATAGTCCATGTCGGAACAAATGACACAGCTCTTCGGCAGTCTGAGCTGACTTTGTCTTTTTAACTTTTTAAAGCAGTGTGGAAAGTCCGTTTTTATCTCTGGTCCCATTCCCACAGTTGGTTGCGGTGCTGGCCGCTTTAGTAGACTCCTTGGCCTCCACGACTGGCTCCAGTCCGCCTGCAGGGCTCACCGTGTGTTTTATGTGGATAATTTTAATATTTTCTGGCAAAGAATGTCTCTTTAAGACAGACGGACTTCACCCAAACAAACGGGGCTCAGAAATGTTAGCTGCGCACATACAGCATGTGGTGCGGTCCACACATGATTTACGTGAATGACTAATCATTCATGCAGCACATCTGGACGCACCACCGCTCACTGAACAGATCTCTGGCTCACTGCCACAAACAACTGTCTCCACCTGCTGGCATGTAAAGCTGTCTGCTCCCAGCGCTGTTCCACAGACTTCTATTCCTGTCATCATCACGCATAGACCAGTAAACCGAAATGTGCACATCCCACACAGAAATAATAGTAATCTCTTAAGGATTAGGACAACTGCACCAACTCCAGCACCCAGAACAAACTCATTTAAAATGGCTCTCTTCAATGTGAGATCACTTTCAAGTAATACTTTTATCTTAAATGATTTTATCTTGTCTGCAAATCTAGATTTTATGTTTTTAACTGAATCCTGGATGCAGATGAATGACTATAGCCAGCTAGCTGAACTGTGTCCGCCTCAGTATGATTGTTTTAGTCAACCGAGGGTCAGTGGTCGTGGTGGTGGGCTAGTGAAATGTAAATGTCATCAAGTACGCTGTGATGAATTTAACTCCTTTGAAGTTTTCACTCTTAAAGTTGGAGGGCTGCAACCGATCATATTTGTTATAATTTATTGCCCCCCAAAACCGCCTGGAGGATTTTTATCAGAACTTCCTGAATTTTTATCTACTCTGGTTTTAAATTATGACAGAATTGTTTGTGGCGATTTTAATATTCATGTTGATGACCCCAACAATGTTAATGCAACTAACTTTTTAAATATGGCCACTTCTTTTAACTTCAAACAACATGTCAAAGGGCAAACACATAACCGTGGTCATACACTGGACTTGGTTTTTACCCTGGGTGTCAGCATTTCCTCTGTGGAATTAGTGGACATGACCATATCTGACCACAGATGTATTGTTTTTAGCTGTGATTCGCCAGTTACTCATGCCGCCTCACCAAGTTCCGTGTGTTCTCGCATCTTTAATGAACAAAGTGTTTCAAAGTTTTGCGCATTCTTTCAGAGTGGTGTCAATCAGAGCCTCTATTACCCCCACTGCCTCTTACTCAGAGGTTCCTCACCAGCAACAAGAGAGTTTTAACCAGTTTTATCCCATCGACTTGTCTGAGCTTTTAAAAAAAGTATCACAAATGAGAGTGTCCTCCAGCCCACTTGATGTAATACCTACAAAATTTTTACTGAAAGTAATAGATTCTGTTGGGCCCCATTTGATCTCTGTTTTCAACAGCTCCCTATCTACTGGTTGTGTCCCTGATTATTTTAAAACGGCTTGCGTGAACCCACTTT
>NC_060153.1:11335350-11336055 GCF_021292245.1 Micropterus dolomieu | reverse complement strand
CCAACACCTGTCTGATTCCAACACCAACAATCTGGTCGATCACTTCAATCATATCTGCTTGTTGTCACTAAATATTACTGCTCCTCTAAAGGTTAGGCCTACGTCTAAAGCTAGTAAGCAACCCTGGATAAATGACAGCATTCGCAGCCTAAAAAGGGAATGCAGGAAAGCAGAGCGCAGATGGAAAAAATCCAGTCTCCAAGTCCATTACCTCAGTCTGAAGGATTTATTAATTAACTACAATAACATGGTTAAGGATGCGAGAACACACTATTTTTCTGAACTCATTACTACACATAAACACAATCCCAGGTTTCTGTTTAAGACTGTGGATCAGCTGGTAAACCCAACCCCTCCTTGTGCCTCAGCTGGAAGTAATGATGACTGTGAATTGTTTTTATCTAATTTACCAATAAGGTGGTGTCAATCAGAGCCTCTATTACCCCCGCGGCCTCTTACTCAGAAGTTCCTCACCAGCAACAAGAGAGTTTTAACCAGTTTTATCCCATCGACTTGTCTGAGCTTTAAAAAAAGTATCACAAATGAGAGTGTCCTCCAACCCACTTGATGTAATACCTACAAAGTTTTTACTGAAAGTAACAGATTCTGTTGGGCCCCATTTGATCTCTGTTTTCAACAGCTCCCTATCTACTGGTTGTGTCCCTGATTATTTTAAAACAGCTTGCGTGAACCCACTTTTAAAGA
>NC_060153.1:11319944-11335330 GCF_021292245.1 Micropterus dolomieu | reverse complement strand
CCCACTTGATGTAATACCTACAAAGTTTTTACTGAAAGTAACAGATTCTGTTGGGCCCCATTTGATCTCTGTTTTCAACAGCTCCCTATCTACTGGTTGTGTCCCTGATTATTTTAAAACAGCTTGCGTGAACCCACTTTTAAAGAAACCCGGTTTAGATCCCTCCCTCCCACATAATTTTAGACCAATTTCAAAACTACCTTGCCAAAACAATAGCAGCAGTAAGTGTAATAACTGGCTAATGTTGTGAAACATTTATTAACCATAAAGTTACTATTCTGTACATCAGGGTTATTGAACTATGTGCAGTTGATGGATGACACTATGGAAGTTTTCATTGCACTCAAAGACAACAGATTTTGTTTACTTTCCTCTGCCAGAAGATGTGTTACTCATTCTAGACATTTGGTGTAATCATTTAGTGTTTTCTTTTTTGGGGGGGGGTGTTGAACATTTACACTTTCACCTCTACACACAGACTATAGTTGAATGCATATATTTTACAGTAATATTTATTTTTCTCTTTTCAAGGCAGCAAAGATAAAAGGAGAGTCCATCCTCTTCAACTGGCTGAAGGACATAGTCAACCATTTTCGGTGGTGTTGCAAGACTGCCGACATACGTGGGCAGTTTCTTGTAAGCACACAATTTTATTATATCTTTGAGTAATTTCATTAATTGCTATATTAAGGACATATTTATAGTGCATTTTTATGTTTTGCAGGCATTATGGGTTGGCATCCTTCACCATGTCTGCAACATTCACACCTGGACTATGGGAAGCTGCAAACACGGGCACCTTGAATCGGAGCAAATGTAGGGAAAGATGTGGATCCAGAGAGACTCCCAGTGCCACAAAGCTTTAGTGGATATAGTTCTCGATAAGAGGTGGCAGAATGATGTTCACAACTATCTGCGATTCAGGTAGTGTGGCTATACTTTTTCACACTGATGTATATTCGTAATATTTGTGCTTACTGCTCATGTACACAGAAGTATGTATTTGTTTGTTTGTTTGTTTGTTCTATCAGATCGACTGCAGACCCAGAGTCATTCCAGAATCATATCCTGATGTATGCCAGCAAGCGCTATGCTTTCAGCCCCCCAGTTTATGAGGCAATAATTCTGCTTTCTGCTTTGGACTACAATTTCCACTGGAACTGACCAACAATGAAAACGCTGGACGGCAAAGAGATGTACGTTTTACACTTATATAATATTCCCATTCATACTATAATATTCAGCCAATGTTTTATATGGAATTGATTGTCTTTACACTCAAGGTTGTTCTACTTACAAATTGATATTAAATGGTTGTAATTTGTGTAATTTCAATTTCAAAAGATTGTATAAGAAGAACGGTAGAAGATACAGCGTATATGCCTTGAAATCTGAAAAAACCTACGGATACATTTCTGAGTTCCAAAGAAGGATTGTGAAGAACAGACTCACAAGTGGAGTGGGGATGCCTAGAAGGAGGAGCCTTCTCCCAGATGACCCCAGACAGCTTGGTTTGGTGCCCCCCGTACCTGCACCAACCACATCAGACTTGTTGCAGAGACAAGTCAGAAGAGGTCTAGGTAAGTTACACAAATTTGTTGCCTATGTTGTACCATATTACATGTCACTGAATGATATTTACATTACAATATAGTCTGTAACTATGTTTGATGGCACTGTCAACAGGACCGTTATTTCAACCAGCATCTGATGTGAAAGGATCCCCACAGGAGATCACCTTGCATGTGTCCTGGTACTTGTCAGGCAGGATCACAAAGGAAAGAACTTCAGTTCACTGACAAAGTCATAGCTTTTACTCTTCAAAAAGAGAAATTTATTAACATTAAATTCTGTTCCTACCTTCACCCAGTGGTTATTTCATGTTTTTCCATTTTGTACATGTTTCATCTTATTCTGCTAAGTACACTGTGACCAGCGCATATTATTTTCAGTAGGTAGCCTAAATTACAGTTTACAATTTTGAACAGTAATGATAAGTAAGGCTACAGCTGTCCCCTATTATGTAAATATAAATAACTAAAATTGGCATTGGAAATGTTATGGCAAAGTTTGAAATTGTCATACTTTGCCAACACATACACGTGTTCAAATGTATATAATGAAAATAAAAACACCATGTGCTTCTATTTCTTACCTTTTTATTTTTTCAATACCATAGAACTGCAGTTGAACAACTATAACACAATATATAACTATAAAACATACATCAAATTTAAATAAAGAGGGGAGAAATATGAATAAATATATATAGAAATGTAATAATACATCAAATGTTAACTATGTACATTTGTTTGATGCCTTGATGATACTGAGGCAGGTTTGTGAGTACTTGTGTGAAACTGTATGACCATGCCAGAGGGCCTGGAAGGAAATTCACAGTCCAGGAATAAAACCCGTGTAGTGTCCAAACACAACAACTGGGCCTAAAGCTCCATGTTGCCAATAGATGAAGTGTCAATAGGCACCATAGCGGTACTCCCTGTTGTCATCCCCAGGTTCCCTGATGTTGCCTAATGCCGTAATGTCCTCCCGGTACTGCCTGTGAATGCGAATAAAGCCTTCTTCAAGGCAGTACTGGGAGAAGTGTAGCAGTAGGCTCACACAGTTTGCTTGCTCCTGGCCACAGCATTTCCTCTCCTGGTCTGTAGGCATTTCCCTACAGTTACCACAAGTACACCAAGGAATTTCTGGCACTCCGGCATAAGGAGGGGCACCATGTCTGCGCTGATGCATCATCAAGGCATCAAAGACCAGGCCTGGCTGCCTCTCCAGCAGAAGGGTGGAGAGCTCTCTGTGTTCTTCAAGGGTCATCTCCTGAAGAAGTCTGAAGAAAGAGGACACAGGGAAAAATACTCAATAAGCAATATTCTCTGCTTCAATACTCTGGTTACTCTGTCTCGATGTTGTTTTTAAGATTGTATACATTCCAAATGAAATATACCGGTACTCATTATTTCTATTAGTATTTAATGCACTATATTTATCATTACACTTCTGTTGATGCTGTAAATTACTTTACATGTCCACATTACCTTTATTTACCTTTACATTTTATAATTTGTATATTTAATTATTTGACTTTATTATTATTTGGCTACTCTCTGCTGTCTCAGACGACGACTTCTTTTATCCTACGTTGGCCACCGTAGCGAATCCTTCGTGTTTGCAAAGGGGGCAGGCCGTGAGTGACTGGCTGTTTGCAATTCCCAAACCACAACACTAGATGTCACTAAAACGTACACACTAAACCTTTAAATACATGCAAATATACATTTTGTTGCCTTTTAGTTTATGGTTTGTGACGTAACTCAGCTGCTACTCGTGAAGTCGGGTACATATTTTTTTCCGAGTTCACAAGTAGGAAATCCAACTTCAGGTGGCGTTCCATGGTACCTTTTCTAGTTGGAGGTCGGAAATTTCCGAGTTGCCAGTTGCCTGGAACGCAGCATTAAGCTGTATTCACAGGCAGGTAATGACATCACACCTACATGTAACAAATCTGTTTCCTGGACTTTTTACAATAATGGCTGACAAGTGAGTGCCAGATAATTCCCTACAGTCACAGATAATGGGTTGAACACTGTTGATGGAGATCCCCTATACAACAGACTCGTGTGCATCTGAGAGAATCTGTGGGGTCTGAAAGTTTTAGCAAAAGTTGAAAAGTCACACATCAGAGTAACAGTTTTGCAGTCTCAGTTAAATCTTGAACGCAGCATTGGCTTCTTGCCACCAAGTAGCCTGCAATGGCCGAATTACATCAAGACCTGAGAAGAGAACTTAGTCAAGAGCTAGTAAATATTACTCAGTGGGTGGAGGAATATGGCGTTTCGGAATTTATCTTGACAAGGGTGGAAGATGCGATGGAGAGTCTTGGCCAAATATTGGCCTTGACAAATACCGACGTCGATGAAGTTGTATTGCACAATCTCTAGGAAGTAGCCACACGACTCAGAGAGGGATCTGATGTGTGGAGGACATCAGCAACTAGACGACGTCCACTGGAAGTTCCTCTGGATGTAATGGAGTCCTACATTCTGCAGGGTTTACCGGCTGCTCAAATTGCTGACTTATTTGGAGTGTCAACGCGAACCATTAGAAGGCGGATGGCACATCACGGATTGAGGTAAATTTGTTGTAACGTCAGTTATCTGAATCTGATAGTCAGACAGGTAAATTAAACAAATCAGGTGGATAATCGCTCATGGCTCAAAATTATGAACTGTGGCTCATAGTCAAAACCAGCACTGGTTTGCACACATGAAAAGCATTGTTGATATTCAGTTAAGGTTGCTCTAACCTGTAGCCTACATCCATGTAGCATTTATATTAATATCAAAGAAAACCATAACAGTAGGCTATGCGTGACTGACATTGATTGCCTAACATTTCACATTTGTTACCACTGCTGTTATCTGATTTGTACACTCCTTTGACTGACAACGAAGTGGACAGAATTGTATTGGAGATCCACAGAAAATTCCCCAGAGCAGGATACAAGATGATCCATGGTAATATTAAATCAAGAGGCATACATCTGCACAGTATTTTTTGTTTTCTTGCAAATGGTATTAGCATATTAATGTTCGGATAACAGCTAATTGATAGAATGGAACATTTAAATGATTCAATTGGTAAATGTTATTGAAGACCGGGACAAAAAAGCCTGGATAGAGCCAATCCGACTGTGGGACACTAAATTCACTTGACACTAACACTTAACTGATAACCATTTTATTCTTGTGTAAAAGGATGACGGTTAACATGTGAACTCAGATATGTTTCTGCAGGGTTGGACTGGACTGAATTACCTAGCTGCAGGGCTCCAGATTTTTGAGACAGTGCCCGTGTTATTTTAAATTTTATTTTAGCATTTATTTATTTCATGCTGGAAAAACGAGGAGAGGGCTGTCAGCTGAGGGCCGTTTTGGATTGACGTTAATTGTCAACTTGACCAGCTGCAGCGATAATATCCTATAGTAAGCTTTTTTTATATTACAGCAAGCAGGACAATCCACCTTGTCAAATAAACGTTGGCGACCGTTAATAAGTCGATGTTAAGAACTTCCACGCAGCTATATGGCCACACCTTTTAGCGTTTGTGTGTGTGCGTCTATGGTCTCAAGCCCTGTGCAGATGGATCCATGGTGTAAACAGGTGCTGTGCGAGTTAACAGCTGTGGGTGGGAACCATGACAACGGCTTATGTGCGCTGCCCAATCTCTTAACTGTGTTTTCTTTATAGGCTATACAAACATTATAATATATCTAGGACTATTTTGTGTTGTTTGATTTCTGGATACTGCTAAACACTGTGATCAGTAGTTGTTTTGTAGGCGTGTTGTTTGTACTTTTGCGTTATAAGCATAATGTTAAGCTATAGCTTATGTTTTTTGATAATTTGATGTG
Source organism: Micropterus dolomieu (assembly GCF_021292245.1). NCBI lineage: Eukaryota > Metazoa > Chordata > Actinopteri > Centrarchiformes > Centrarchidae > Micropterus > Micropterus dolomieu. The sequence goes on along the minus strand of NC_060153.1, from coordinate 11,329,901 downwards.
ATTAATGCTAAAATATAGGCCTAAAGATAATCATTTGAACATCTGAGCAGACTATAGCTTATATAGTCTATCACTATCACTATTTTTTAAGTATAGGCTAATTGTGTTATCATTATGATTGGTGTAGGCTATTTCTCATGGTTTTTATTAGGTTTACCTTGAAAACCCAGTGTTCAGATAGGCTACCAATGGTCAGTCCCAGATGTTTGTATGTTGTAATGTGGATAACTTTCTTCCCAGATGAACAAAGTGGCCAAATCTATAGCCTACCTAGCTTGGTACCCATTACATCAACAAATAGTTGATGTTAGTTTACAATGTTAGTGGTATGGTGGTTTGTGTGAACTGGGTGGCCTGGGATGGAGTCAAATTTCCCAGCCTTTATCGTGCCAGTCTGCCCCTGACTGAGGGAGTTGACATGGCTTAGATTTAGCACCAACACCATGAACTGTATGTACACTAGATGTCGCCCACAACATGCGGGGAAACCCAAGTTTACTGAGCCAACTGGCACCACACAGTTTAAACAGAACACATTAATGAAGCAAAACAACAGCTTAAAACACAAAATATTTCTAGACAGATACACAAATAAAACAGCATCGCAACTTCCAGTATGTGGATTTCTTAAGCACCATTTACTTAAAATGTGATTGTGAACTAAAATAAAACAGCACTTTGTAGGCTAGTTTGTATATTAATCAAAGGATTGATCAGTAAAACAGTTAAAATAAGTAAAAAGTGAAAAATTGCATTGCAGGTTGCAGGTTCTGCCTGTTGACTACAGCGCTCCTTGTAAGAAAGTTAGTCTGGAGAGTCTGGGGAGAATAATAAGTGTATATGATAGGTATTTGCACTTCAACTTCTACTTGGCTACGGTATGACACATATTTGTATTTGCTTTGCTTACGGCAGGGTATGATGTAATTTCTTGCCAATAAAAGTGCGAGTACTTGTTCACATTTGTTACACTTCAGATATATTGTCTTTAGAAGTGTATAATCTCAACAGGTAAACACAATGCCAAATCAAAGTCATTTAAAGATATCAAATAATTATAGTCTACCCATGCTACAAATATCAATGTGACTTTCTGTGCTTCTGAAATGCAGCCCATCGTGTGCAGGACTCCTTGCGAAGGGTGGATCCTGAGGGTACCGTGGCACGACAATTATCCATGCACATCCTGAGACGCAGACAATATAGTGTCCCTGCCCCGAACAGTTTGTGGCACATCGATGGTAATCACAAACTTATAAGGTTGGTATTCCAACATTGTTTATCACAGATATGTGTAGATATACTTTGGAATGACACATAATTAACTGTTTTTTGTCCCCAAACCTGCTGTATGAAATACAAATGTCGATTGTCATAACTAATTTTACAGATGGAGGATTGTCATCCATGGTGGCGTGGATGGATTTAGTAGACTCATTGTTTATATAAGATGTGCTACTAACTACCGATCCACCACTGTTCTGGACAGTTTCATGTCAGCTGTTGCTCAGTATGGCTTACCATCCCGCGTTAGGTCTGATAAGGTAAAGTAATACACTTAAATTACATATTGTGATTGTAATAAAAGTCACAATTGGCCACAATGTCAATGGGAAGGGAAGACTACAGGATCAACCTGTTTAGCATTAAAGTATTGGATGGTCAATATCTTTTACTATTGAACACTATACAAATCTTATGTAAAAGTTATATAATCGATGTCCAAGTCTATTTTTGCATTAATAAAAATATATTTACTTATTTGGAGGGTGGAGAAAATGTTGCAGTTGCACATTACATGGTGAACTTGAGAGGACCAAACCGACATTCCCTAATCACAGGACGCAGTGTGCATAATCAATGGTATTTAGTGGTTTGGTATAAGGTCTGCAGTGTAAAAATAAGTAACATGATAAAATACATGTTCATTGGTGATAAATATTTTTACTAGTTAGCCTATTAGCTGTAACATTTGGAGTTCATTTTCTTTCCATTTTTGTCAACAGAATAGAAAGACTATGGAGAGATGTCTATGGGAATTTCCTTCATCTATTCCACACCATCTTCTTCAGTTTGGAAGCAGAAGGAATTATGAACCTAGACAATGAAAGAGATCTGTTCGCTCTCCACTGGAGCTATCTTCCTCAAGTGCAACAACATCTCTAGGCATTCAAGGAGGCCTGGAATCACCACAAACTGAGGACAGAGGGAAATCAGTCCCCCATGCAGCTCTGGCTCAGCCAGTCAAGGGAGGGAAATGCAGATCACCCAACTCAGGTATAACTGCAGCACTTCAGTTTTTTTTTTTTCATGGTTGATTTTCTCCAAAAACATCCCAGTCAAAATTCCAAAGTTAGGTCCAAGTCTTCAACAAGGGAATGTGAGGATGCTTAGCCCATTCCAATTAGCAGAATTCTGACATCTCACACTACCAGTGACAATAACCAGTGAAATCTAAACCACAGATGTTGCCTTGAATGGCATTTGACACTATTGTTGTCTTAGTTATGTTTTTTCTATTTTTAAAATTCTGATAATAATTCTTTAGAACTTTATCTAGAATAGTATACTTAGTATATATTATGTAGTTACAAACCCAGTTGATCTGTTCAGGTTGGCGATGATTATGGGATTGACTGGACGGGCCCTCACAACCTATACCCACAAGATGTCATCGTACCACGTCAGCTTACAGAGACCGAAGTTGCAATGTTACCAATTCCTCTCTCAGATGCACTACAGGCATACATGGATACTGTAAATATTCTTAAAGACATTCTTCAAATTTAAAGAGTAAACATTAATTTGCATGTGCATGTCCAGATGTGATTTTACTTACTTTATAACAAATTAGTACATTCACACTGACCTTTTGAACATCTTAACTGTCAGCTGGACATCAAGACAAAATCTTTTGTAGTTATGTGATTATGTGATGTTATGTGAGTACACATTTTGTTGTTTGTCTGTAGGTTTGTTAAACATTTGTTTGTCACCTTGTACAGGAACAGCAGTTTGATTTCACATAAAGTTCAAGATGCCAAGCAACTTTGGATGTCAACTATATTACTCTATTTGTAGAAAACAGCAACTGAATTGTGTGCATGTCAAATATAATAAACTACTTCTAAACATTTAGAACTTGTAATTTCTTTGTTGAAAATGGTGCCGGACCTTCTAGATTTCAACTTTAACAGAATGAACACATGCATAGAACTGACTAACTTACATTTTTACACCCTAAGGAGCTGCCTGAGGATTCTCTGTATTCATAGTTGCTATCTGAACTCTTTTCAACATTCCAGAGATAAAACAACAACATTTAAAATATTAAAACTAATAATTCTGGTTGTAAAATTACAGCGATCATCACACGGTGTTGATGCTTGCAAGTAGAGCTTCACGAAAAACACTGTATGACTGATAATGTAATGGGAGCTTGAGTGTTTCGAAGCATGTGCTGGCTGTAGGCATGCTGCCACGTCCAACTTCGACGATGAGTTCGTGTGGAAGAACTTCCCATCCGTGCCAGAACTTCAGCAGCTGTAGGAGATCTTCTGACGATGCTTAAAAAAAATTAATTTTATTACAACTTCATTAGTTTGTATCGGTGGATTTGGCGCATATAGAAAAACAAAGACCGTTCACTTGGCCATCTTGACAGACTTTCCTTTTTCAAAACTGTGCAGAATGTGTTAGCAGGGCAGCAAAAGCAATTACTGCGATGTCTTGGGCAGATATCTTTTTAAAAATGTGATCTAAATGCATTAAATCTGTCACCTTTTACAAGACAGAAGCCAAACTTGGGGTTACATGTGCAACTAACACTTTCAGGTAAAATGTCAATGGTGTGTTTATGTATGAGGATTTTTGTATATGAGTGTATAACATTTCGGTAGTGTTTGAGAATATTTCAGCTGTAATTGTGAAAAGTCTGTCAAGTTTATTTCTGTTTTTATTTTTATTTTATTTCATTTTAAATTTCATTAGATTATATATGAGAGTTGAAAAGCATAGTGTACACTAGTAGTAGGGAATGTGAGAGGTTTTCAAAGTATTTTAGTTGGTTAACTGAGAGAGTCTTATAATGCATACCATGTGATAAATTACGTATTTGTAAATGCAAGCCAAATTTTGGATTATGTCCCCATATGGCTCCTAGATCATCTATTCAGCACATTCTCATTCATCGTAAATGTACTTGGAGCTTGGACTTTCATTCATTTCAGTACCACAAGTGAAGATACTATACGGAACATCTTCAATAAATTTTCTCAAGAATTCAGATATGCGACATTTGTCTTCAAGACTTGTGTCATCATCCTCATCATCAGTGTCAGACTGCATTGGCCAAGTTACTCTGTCCAGAATCACCTATATGATAAAAAAGATCATTCAAATCACACAATTAATGTTGGGTAGTAGTCAACGGTAGCAGTTAATCATAATTACTGTTTGCATACATACGTGTGGCTGGTAAAAAAAAGAAGAGCTCCTTGGAAAGTGCTATGGGATGGTGTCTGGCCTCTCTGTCAGCAGATCCATTACACGTGTTTCTTTTAGTGCTCTCTTTAGCTGTTTAATTTGCTGTTGAGATCGGCCAAGAACCTATAAAAAGCAATGCTTTGTTTGGCACTTCATAATATCCATATAAGAAGATAATCATTTTTTAAACACAACGTAGCATCAAATCCATTTTGTTCTTGCAAGATTTGTGCTTTCAAAGTTACATTTATGATAAACAAGGAAAATCCACTTGCATAAAGTTCATATTTTTTGGACAGTAATATTTTTTATTAAAAAGTTACATGTAGGATTTGTGAAAGAGCTTCATCATCATTCACTCAAATTTATAAGATGGCAAATAATAAATTAAATCTAGCAAAATCATATATAACTCACTGCATGATAAAGGAGCTTCTCCAGTAGCCATCTCCTGTTTTCATTGGTCACTCCTGGGAGATCCCACCCCAGTGCCAACTCTTGGATGGACCGCTTCTGCTCTGCCGTCAGTATTGTGGACCCTTCAAGCTGTCAAACATAAGTTTAAAACATTTGAACAAATATTTAGAGTAATACAAATTTAATGCAGGTACAAAATGATTTACAAATTCAGGTAAGGCGAAATGTATACCAGTCTGACTGTCTCCCAGACATCTGTGTCACAGCAGTCTTCAATGTCAACGCAGGACATTTCAGGCATTCCACCACTCAAAACATGGAGAATGGCTTGGCTTAGACCAGTCAGACATGGACCACTGGGCAAGAAAGAATGACCTATGATGCGTCCGGCAACTAAGAAAAGGTCACTATCTACAATGACTTGTGACATCGAGGGCACAAGATGATCCTTTTCCCCTTCGAACAACAAGGTCTTTCCTGGTCCTGAAAGATTTAGAAATACACTTGATGTATGAAGTTATTGTGATAATTAAATACAACAAATAGTGCCAATATCTGGTATTAAGATATATCACAAAATTGTCATACTAACCAATTTTCCATTGAAATTCAAATTGCAATTTGGACATTATAGTAGAAAGGCAATGCCTGGTCACACCTTCCCCAATAGCTGCATCACCTATGATAAGAATACAAAATGTACATACACTCTTGTTTACCTCCGCCAAGGTAGGAAATATTTTTGCCGCATCTGTGTGTTTGTGCCTTTGTCCATACATTACAAGCTTTTCCAAAAGTTGGGCACAGATTTGGAAAAAACACAGTAAGAAGGTTGGTTATAGGCCAAGGACAAACTGATAAACTTTTCATGCCGACTAACAAAAAGAGTCTGCTCTACTGAGGACACACTGTAGTTCCTGAGTACAGTGGATAATGTGTGTTGAATCAAAGACTCTGATGGCCCTGAGGTGGATGCCGATTCTGCTGTCATCTCTTCACTGACTACAGGTGACGCTGTCAGCACCTCAGCTGCTTGAGTTTCTGGCCTTATTTCAAGAGTGTTCATAATTTAGTGATACAATGTTTCAAGACAAAGTTTTAGTGCTTTACATAATCGCCTATGACTGTTTAATTAAAGTTAGTTATTTCAATACTTATACAACCATCACAAAACAGTTTATAAAACAGTACACAGTTGACATACCTCTTGCATGCATCATTGTGTGCCTTTATTTCCACAAATTGGAATTCACCCCCACAAGACAGGCATGTGATGAGAGGTCCCATTGTCTGTGAGGATCCACTGTCCTGCTAATGCAATAGTGGAAGGAATGGCTTACATATGTAGTTATTTGCATGTTATTCAGAAATTAGTGAAAACTGGCAACATACCAGTGTCACACACACATACCTTACTCCCTAAATGTTTTTTTCATAATTGGCCCTATCTTTGTTGCAAAAGCATTAAGAAACTATGCTGAAAATTTACCTTACATTTCAAACTTAGACTGACTTTATCTGTATTCAGACTTCTTTGAAGGGGTCTGATGTAAATAGTGGCATGACCAATCATTGCCTCAGGAGACTTTAGAAACTTTACATTGTAGTCTGTACTTGGGCAGGCAATGAGCAGCAGTTCTCTGCTCCGTGTTGAGCCACGGATTCTCATGAGTTCAAACCCTCCTGCTTCGCTCAGTTTTGGGTATGCTTCCATCAGGCACTGCTTAAAATAGTCTGTGGAGGACTCTTGTCCTACAACAAACAATAAACCGTTACTGACAGCACCAGCAACTACAGTATGTAAAAGTATGTCACAAATAGCCTACTTGATTTAAATAAAACAATGAACTTTTCATTAACCAAACAAATGTTATCTTATATAATAGACTATTACGCAAAAATGGTTATGATTAATAACTGATGAATGATGTGGATATTGCTTTTTTCATAGGACAAATTTTAAAAAATCATGTGATAATGTGCTGTAAAGGCTTTATCCAGAGAAAATGTAATAAATATTGATGGAATCTGATAATCTTACCTTGAAAAGTTATTCTTTTTTCCTCCTAAACCAGCATCTGCCAGTTCACATTTCTGCCAGCGAGTGGGTACCAGTGTCGACGTTTTACTGCTTAAACAGCAGAACATGTGTGTAAACGTCACCACGCTTGTAGCTCCAAGACGGCGAGAGCCTCGCGAGGTACTTGGATGAGGCCTTGGCGAACTCCTGTAGGGGGCAAATAGTCTTGCCACTTCTGCTGAAAAAGAAAAGGTGTGTTAGTTTGCCAGCCTCAATGTATGGTAGTACTTCCACTGTAATCTTTTTGTGCCAAAATTTTACCATGGTATAAATGATAACCATGAAAATGTACCACACTTCTATGGTAAACTATCTCCGCAATACCATGCATCAGATATACAGTGCCTATAAAAAGTATTCACCCTTTGATGTTTCACTCTTTGGTTTCTTTTATACATGAAATTACGGTCAATATAATTTTTTGACCAGAATTTGCCAAAAAAAACTCTTAAATTAAAGTGAAAACGGATTTTAACAAACTAATGTCAATTAATTAAAAACATATAAAGTTAAGAATATGATTGTATAAATATTCACCCCCTTCAGGTCTGTATTTAGTAGATGCACCTTTGTTGCAATTACAGCACTGACTGTGAGGATATGTTTCAATCGGGCTGGCACATCTGGACACTGCAATTTTTCTCCATTCTTCCTTGCAAAACAGCTAAAGCTCTGTCAGGTTGCTCAGGAAACGGGCGTGAACAGCTCTTTTCAAGTACAGCCACAAATTCTCGACTGGATTGAGATCTGGGCTTTGACTTGGCCACTCCAGAACATTCACCTTGTTGTCTTTGAACCATTTCTGTGGAGTTTTTTCTGGATGCTTGGGATCGTCTTGCTGTCTTGCTGGAAAAAATCTTCTCCTAAATTGTAGTTCTCTTGCAGACTGAGTCAGATTATAGACAACATATAGGCAACATTGCCGTCAATGGTAATGAGTAAAGATTACTATCCGTCGATTGCCCAGCAACATTGCTCAAAAAGTTGCACCGTGTATCATCAGCTTTAATTAACGTTATGAAGTAACGTTATTATTACATAACCAACAACTCCTGGAATACTGTCAGGTTCTGTTAAAAACGTTTGTGTGGTCCCCTTTTTATATGCATCATTTTAGGCTTTGTAAACGACCTATTTGGTTTATGCTTTATTATAGATTAAAACATGCTGTCCATATACTGAAAAAAAAATCTAACAAGTTGTTGCAATCTAGAGAAGAACCACAGGGACACGCTGACCTCCGCGCCAGGAACTTTTTTCAGGGATGTTACCGTTAGCATAATGTAAGTTAACTTGCAGCATTCGTTCGCCAATTACATTGCTAACTTCGACACATACTAAGCAACAATAATTTACACCTACCATCCACAGGGTCCTTCGGTCTTGGTAGTCCGGCTGGAGCAGACGGTGGAGTGTCAATGCAATCCAACCTGTCTGCAATTTCTCTTAAAATCTGAGAAACGGACTTCTGCATTTGGTTCTGTCTACATTAGCAGTAGCAGCAGCAGCAGCAGCAGCAGCTTCATCTTCTTCTCCCTCCTGTGGTTTTGTTGTCAGTTGGCAAATAACAAATTGGTGCGTTACCGCCACCAACTGGTATGGAGTGTGGATCAGACCTTTATACGTCTCTGATCATGGAGAGAAATACTTCTGTGAGTGATTAGTTGGACTTAGTGAGTGGGCCACAACACGTTCATTGACAGTTAAGGAAGAGGAAGGAAAAAGCAATGACAATAAGTCTCCTTGAGGAAAGGCAAAAGCAAATGTATGTATTTATTCTTTTATTCATTCATTCTTTCCTTGATATATTTCTGCATTTATTTATTTATTCTTTTATTCATTCATTCTTACCTTCATATATTTCTGCATTTATTTATTTATTCTTTTATTCATTCATTCTTACCTTCATATATTTCTGCATTTATTTATTTATTCTTTTATTCATTCATTCATTCTTTCTTTCTTGCATTTATTTCCCCATTTATTTATTCATTCTTTCATTCAGTTCTGTCACTTTGGATGTTCCATAGCCCTGTACCACGAAGCAGGATTTGAGCTTATCCAGGTAACTTCGGGGTTAACCCTGGGTTTTCAGTACCACGAGTGGTTCACTTCTTACCGGGGTAGATCTCCATGGTAACTTATGCTGAAGGCTAACCTGCTCCGGAGCAGGTTATGTTCCAGAAAAGAGATTAACTCTGTGAAAACGCCGCCTACTGATCAATCAGCTCTCTTGGAAAATGACATCACCATCTGTAGGAAATCCCACAGACTGTTTTAGCCAATAGGCTGCTTTATGTTTGCAGTGGTGATGTGGAGAAACTCTTAACTATGGCGTTCCTACAGAGACTGATTAAAAGCCTTATGCTAATGTTGCCTACAGGTTTTTACAGTACAGCAGGATCAGCCTACTTACTGTCTTTAAATGTGTTTAATATTTTTTATTTGCTCCCAGTCCGTTTCACACGCGCAGCCGTTAAAATAAATGGGTTTTATTTTTCTTATGAGGCTGAATATTATGAGCAGTTTGGTAGGGATATTGAAATACTGAATTTTAATATGAACGTAGGCTATCTATTTAGGTTAGTATAGCTTTCTAAGGCCTACTATAGAGACTGTAGTCATGTTCCGTCCCACCTTTTGCGATGTGGGTGTAAAAGGTGGGTCGGTGAGTTTTCAGCAGCCTAAATGTTGAGATTCAGTTTTTCAAAATTATTTGAGCACATTTTATGGCATGAATGGAGTTTTTGTTTCATTGCTTTATGAAGTTAATTTAGAACACTTTTGAGTGTGTTAAATAAATTAAGTGGCGACAAGTTTTTTTAAAGTGAGGGAGAATGGCCCGAGTCTTTTAATGTGGAAACGCCGACACACAGTCGAGCTGAAAGAATAAGGCTGATATTTTCATACAGCTCATGAGAACACTTTTTATCAACGCATTATTATAGACTACGCCTGTTCATTTAGACATTCAC
>NC_060153.1:11317009-11319844 GCF_021292245.1 Micropterus dolomieu | reverse complement strand
AGTATCACAAATGAGAGTGTCCTCCAGCCCACTTGATGTAATACCTACAAAATTTTTACTGAAAGTAATAGATTCTGTTGGGCCCCATTTGATCTCTGTTTTCAACAGCTCCCTATCTACTGGTTGTGTCCCTGATTATTTTAAAACGGCTTGCGTGAACCCACTTTTAAAGAAACCTGGTTTAGATCCCTCCCTCCCATATAATTTTAGACCAATTTCAAAACTGCCTTTTATATTTATAGCAAAGATTCTAGAAAGAATTGTGTCCAAACAGCTGCTCACTGTACTGGAAAATAACAAATTATTTGAAAAGTTTCAGTCTGGTTTTAGGAAGTACCACAGCACTGACACTGCCTTGCTTAAAGTCACCAATGACCTTTTAATGTCTGCTGATGAAGGTATGTGCTCAGTCCTTGTACTCCTGGACCTTAGCGCTGCTTTTGACACCATTGATCACAACATCATGTTAGACAGACTGAGGCACTGGGTGGGGATCTCTGGTACTGCCCTAGAATGGTTTTCATCCTACCTGTCAAATAGGAAGTTTTGTGTGTCTGTAAACAACTATGTCTCCTCATTCTGTCCAGTTAAATATGGTGTGCCTCAGGGGTCGGTCTTAGGACCCATTTTGTTTTCCTTGTATCTGGTGTTGGTATTGGTGTTTGGTTTGATAGTAATTTAAATTTCGAGCAACACACCACAAAGCTTGTTCAATCATGTTTTTATCAACTTAGAAATATAGCAAAAATTTGATCTATGTTCACTTTTAAGGACACCGAGACCATTTTATACGCCTTCATCTCATCACGCCTGGATTATTGCAACAGCCTTTTCACCTGCTTAACCCAAAAATCTATTGATCGACTCCAGACTGTCCAGAACTCAGCTGCCAGGCTTTTAACCAGAACAAAGAAATATGACCACATTACTCCTATTTTAGCTTCATTACACTGGCTCCCAGTATGTTTTAGAATTGACTTTTTCTATTTCTATTGATCACGTTTAAAGCTCTTCATGGCCTCTCGCCTTGTTATATTTCTGAACTTTTAGTCCAATACGCACCAGCACGTACCTTGAGATCCTCGGGCAAAGGTCTGTTGTCTGTTCCAGAGTCTCGACTGAAAACTAAAGGGGACAGAGCGTTTGCAGTCAGGGCCCCGAGGCTCTGGAACAGCCTGCCCGAGGAAATCAGGTCGGCTGAGTCAGTGAACTCTTTTAAGTCCCTTCTTAAAACATACTTTTATAGGAGAGCCTTTCCCGATCTTATTTGACTTTATTTTATCCCTTTTATTTTATTGTATTTTACTAATTTTATATTAATTTTTCATGCTCTTATCTTTTTTTTTTTTTTTGTATTATTCTTTACACTTGTTAAAGCACTTTGTAACTTGTTTTTGAAAAGTGCTCTACAAATAAGGATTATTATTATTATTATTATTATTTTAAATGAACATGATATGTTGTTTTAGTGACTAAACTATGTAACATGTTATCATGTGCATTGGGTGAATAGAGTCTTCAGACACACGATGCATACAGCAGCAAACAATTTCAACAAGAGTTGGTAACACTGAGAGCTTCAGTTTACAAGTTATTAACAAGTTAGACAGACAAACACTGACATGTTCTCTTATTACAAAGTTCCCACTTCATGCTTTGAGCTAAAAGTTATTTACCATGAGTTTTGTTGTAGTGTGGTAATCAAACCTGGTTAATTAAAATTTGAAATGGTAATACTAACTGTCATTAAACCGGTAACCATTTCATCCATAGTTCTGAGACAAAAACAACAGCGGAATTCCTGTCATGTTATTCAGGTATGACACTAAATGGATCACACGAGATTACTGTAAGTACAAGGACAAAGGAGAATGTTAATGAGGAATAAGACTTGACATAGCCCCATGCTTCTTCTTTGAACAAGTAGACTTCCTACGGTATGGTGTCCTGTAAAGCCTTGGCATTTTATTCGTATATCATCTTCATTTTCCATATGTGAACAATACAGTGTTCCAAAGTGCAGGATGTCCTATACATAAAATGACTTTTGTCAGTCACGATTAGACACAAGACACGATTAATGTTCAGTATGCGTTCTGAGGACAAAATAATTTCTGAAAATCTGATAAAGAAATTATTAGATGATGACCTTGAACTCAGGGTCATGTTGTTGAACAATTCATGACATTATATTCAATTTACACTATTGTGTTTGACCTCTATTATAGATTAATCAATAGGGAAAGTTTGCTGCAAACAATAACTTTCAACTAAGCAATGCAGTCACTTTGTAGCTGTACTCTGGCTTGATACACATATATACAAATATATAATTAATAGTATTGAAAATGTGTGTTTGTGTGTGTGTGAGAGTGCGTGCACGCACATGTACATACGTCTAAAAAACAATACACTGGAGACAAAAATATTCACTATTTGTTTTCTTATTCTTACACCAGTTAAATATGAACCTCAGGTAGTTATTGATTCTGTAAAGGGCATATACTTTATCTTTTAACAAACAGGTCAATGTTACCTTCACAACAGATATCATCTAATCTTCATATATATATATATATATCCTGAGGGAAACTTCTGAAGGAACCAGCTACAAGATGGTTCATTAGTCTTTCGCCCCTATACCCAGGTCGGACGACCGATTTGTAAAATAGGACCCGATCTTTCGGGAGCAGGGGGCCCCAGTCCCTCCCCGCGGGGAGAGAGGGCGTACATAGCAACGTCGCTATGAACGCTTGGCCGCCACAAGCCAGTTATCCCTGTGGTAACTTTTCTGACACCTCCTGCTTAAAACCCAAAAAGTCAGAAGGATCGTGA
>NC_060153.1:11279764-11314764 GCF_021292245.1 Micropterus dolomieu | reverse complement strand
AAAACTCTTGGGAAATGTAATGGGAAATATTTTGACTGATTTTCAACAGTACACCACTTTAAGCTCCATTTTGTAAACCTTAAGAAACATTAGTTGATTTTGCTTTTTTATCTCTAAATATGTTATATGGCCATTTCTAGTTCAGGTCTTCATCTATCTGAAATGATTTTGGAATACATGTTAGATTTCATGTTCAGTCAGTTGTGGTTAGAGAATTTGAAATATTTAGTGATTTTATAGTAATAATGAAAGACATTTTAAAACAGACATATTTCCCACCACTATTAAGTGTGTGATTGTTTTAGATCTATTTCACCAGTCCTGATTTTGTGTTGAGCTAATATATCTTTAGCTTTTTACTCTTCATGTGAATCAAAATACACAAAATTACAACATTATGTTTCTATATAACAAGCAATGGTGATAGTATGCGAAAATAAAACATACGTAAAAATCTGCATGCATAGTGTGAGACTAAATTGTTTCAGATTAAAGAAATCAACATAGAATTCTGAAAAAATACACATTTGAAAGTACACAATTGTTTGACTTGTTGCATCACTGCTTGCCGCTACAATGACTCTTAATCTTCCTCTGATTCCAAAAGCCAACGTTCGCTGTTGCCAGTCTTTCTCAGCTGTTGGGAAATAATTTTTCCAGTCAAATGACCCAACTTGCCCTGTGTAGGCGTTGATTTGATATCATCCATCCAGGTGCATCGGAGTGAGCATCCCTTTATGGAATTTTTAGAGAAGTGCACGCTACTGTAACTAGTCTGCTGTTTCATTAAGTATGCCTGAAAAAGCAGCCAAACATATCACTGGCTGCCATCATTTTTCAAACTATTTCTTAAGCTTTCAATCACCAGCCCCTATATGTTTCACTTTATACATTTAATTATTACCTTTTGCCTCAATATTTCAAACTAGAACAATCCTCCTTTGTGATGCGACTGCGGAAAAGTGAACCGCTCAGCTCCTACAAAGTAGGATTGCATACGCGGAAGTGAAACAAATCTCGAAGGAGCTGCTCCACAGCCCCATCTCCCCTTCCCTGAGGTGGAAAGCCCTAGTTTGAATGTTCACTTACATCATCAAAGGGCCCCTCTGTCTCATGTAATATTAACATGTGCTAAATCGGTGGCAAACAGCAGTAGCAATGTTTACACAGCATTAGCACAGGCTTGCAAAGCCACGTAGCGAGGGGCTGTCTTTGTGTTCAAAGATTAGGAGGCGCTGACACCCATGGGAGACGACAAGATTATAGTATATATGGGTTCACAGCTTTACAAGATGACAAATTTAGACACACTGCATCTGTCCTCCACAGGAGCCTTTTTGAGCAGCTTATTGTATAAATGATTTCTGATTTTAAACTTAGTCTCCTTGTAGGGGGAGTATTTCTTGCACTTAGTTATTCTCTTTTTGTTTTTCTGAGCTTCATCGTTTGACATGAATGCTATCAAGGGAAAACCACATACTGTGCATGAAACAAAAATAACAAATGAAATCGAAATTTTTATGTTAAGCTGTCAGAAAGGACAGGTAGAAACTGTGTGGGTTGATCAGGAGAGGACAGGGAGGGACATTCATCTGTAAGCTGTTTGACTTTTTAACACAGGCTTAAATCTAATAATCAGAAAGCTTTCGAGGTGAAGTGGGCTGTCACCGTGAAGTCAAATCTGCTGGAAATTAAGTCCATTAATCACATAGTGCTTCATTTAGTCCTTTTCTATATACAGCTCTGAAGTGTGTCTTTGTGGGGGAGTAAGAGAGAACGGAGGCTTCAGCCGCCAAGAGTGAGAGAAAGAGATAAAATGTTTGGTGGTGCAGAAGAAAAACCATCAATTCTCATTATGGAAAATAGATCATCTCTCCTAATTAGAGCCACGGCTTTTTACCACAGTACAAATGCCGGATAGCACAAGCTAGCAATGGCAGGCACCACCCACCACTGATTAATTAGGTAAGTGAATAAAAACCCACAGTATAAGGACCCTGTGATTTTGTCCCAGATAGCTTATTAAAGATATGGCGCAATATATTGCACGTCACGTCCTCTGGGAAAATATATGTGGAAATATATCCATTTCCAACGACTTTATGATGTGCTTCTTATGAAACATGACTGCCCTTCTGTTAACTAAATTTGTTCCGCTGTGTGTGGCTAAATAATAGTGAAAGGAGAAACAACTGTTACTTGCACATTGTTTTATTCGATAACATAATGAGAGAAAGAAGGAAGGAAAGAAAGAAACACAAAGAAAATTGTATTTAAAATATATCAAACAAATGTTGTTTCCAAGACATTATGTCTTGGAAATCTCTGGTGAAATATGTGGTCTCTGTGTGTCAAGTGACATCACATAGTGTCCCAGAGTCCGAATTAGTGAATCCTTTCTCTAATCGCCCTAGCCATTTGAAGATATCAAGTACCACACATTGGCATTTGTTCAATAATCATGAGACAATAGAGTAAATGGGTGGAGAGGGATTTGTTCCTTGTCAAATGTGGAGTGACAGGTTTGGAGAGGAAGGGAATTTTGGCACCAACTGAGAAGCATTGCTTGAGCGAGGAGCACTATAGATAATTGGGATCTTCCATTTTAGATGATTAAGACGGTGTTGCAAATTTGAAAAAAGGAGCAGGCAGGATGGGGGTCATTAAGGTAAAAAAGTTCCGTCCCCATCCTTATGATGAAATATTCAAAGTACGGGAGGTTCATGTAACAGCTAGTCTTCTAAAAGCTACTCAGCTATAAGGCAACCTGTGTAATATATATTCAAAATAACTGCACAGAAATACTGACATTGTAACTACGCTATAGATTCAAAATATTCCATACAGGACATCTTCTCGCCTGTCAGATTTGTCACAGTTTTGTACACGACACCCCCCCTGCAATTGGTCCCAAGATATTGTGCCTTCTCTTGTTTCTAGTTGACCATTCATGTATTAACTTGTTCAGTCATATCGTATTTTTGCCTGTGGCATTCTTGACCAAAGCTCTTAACATATCTGCATGTCTCCTACTACTGCCGCTTTCTTTCTTCAAATGAAATAAATAAAGCAGGAACATAAATCCAGCCAAGCACAAACAGGACATATACCTAATTTCATTTCCTTTCTTCTCTGACCCAATGTAGTCTTATCTCTCTCCTCAGCACTTTATATGCATTGTTTATTTATTTTCTCCTCTCCATTTCCCAGTTTCTTTCAAGACTTTAAGGCAGATAAGTTGTGCTTTGTTTAGGAAAGGTCACAGGTGAAGAGAATATCCTGGATGAGGTGTAACTAAGAGTGAAAACACAGCAGTGCAGCCTAAACTGACTCATAAAGCAAGCAGAATGTTGCTTCATGCATATTCATGAGGTAGGCACTGCTCATCACACTATCTTTGATCCGATTCATAGACTATGCAAATGATCTGTGTGCACACAAGGCATTTCTCGCCCTCCTGCTAGCTGCTCAGATCATCAGACCACGCCACCCAGAGTTAGCCACACTTGCTTGCTCTTCCCCAAGATGCATGCAGTATACCGAGTTTACTGGACTATCTAATAATGTTAGTTTAAGTAACTTGGAATGGACACTGTTCTTTTTCTGTGCGCAAATGCTCTAATATGCATTGAGAAGAGCATATAATGTGTGTTATATTGGGTTCATTTGATCCATATGTATTCATTCATTCACTTGGAAATCAAGAAAAAAGCAACGACACATGTGAGTGTACACATCTGGGTGTCATACAGCTGTTTCAGACAGATGTGATGTTGGCTGTGGGTTGATGTGCTATCTGCTCAGCCATAACACAGTTCAGACTTAAATTCTCTCTCCCACACATAGTGGTGAAACCACACGCACACTAGTGAAAACATGCGCGCGCACACACACACACACACACACACACCTGGACGACTGCTTGCATACCAGTGAAATCATGCAGCAATGGTTGTATGAACATAAGATTTTTATTAATGCACAGGCTTTTTAGTAGCATGTCTACATGGTTTTGTGGAAGTTGTAGTTTGACTTCGGGTCTGTCTTGCTATAACAGTTCTCTAACAAATTAACATAAATCTAATTTGTTTGGTGTTTCCAAGAATTGTACACTGTTCGAATTTAACAGTGCACTGGATAGCAAGGTAATAAAAACACAGTGTCTTCACCATTATAAAAGCCAAGGTGAAAATGTCCCTTGTACAATAGAAAATTGTCACTGCCTATATTGCTGTAGAGACACTTTTTTTTTTTATGACAGTGGTAGGTGGATGATGGCATTCACCTCCCTAACGACAGAGAAGAACGAAATATTTGCAGGTTCAAGGTTATCTTGTGTTTTATTGTATACATTAAAATGAAGCCAGAAGTAAAGCCACAATATATTTATTTCAAACACTGCATGCTGCTGGGTAGGATGACAGCATTCAGTAGATGCCTCAAAATGGGAAAAAAGTACCATTGTTCTTTCCCAGTGCAGACACACAGTACTGTATCATTGCCATATAAGCGCTTCTGTGTTTGTCCTTTGGTTAAAAGACAGAAATTAATGTAACTGAATGTAAAGCAGTAAAATGCACAGAAAGATTTGCACATGCAGTCGCAGATTACCCCACATGTATGGACAAATATTTCATACACTATGACTAGGTGGCTACAGCTAATGAGACTCATGTATTCTACAATTGATATCCCCGAAATGTGTCTCTGTCATCATTTCCTGCAATGCTGCTGACATCAAAAGTTGCAGACATGAACAATGGAAACAAACTCAGATTGTAATGGCCTCTTCCACTCCTAATTACTGTACATGCAGCAAAAGGCAAGGTAAAAACCTTTAATCCTTGCCTGTGTGTCTTTCAGAACGGAAAATGATGTTTCATTTTGCTCTTTGTTCAGTCAATAATGAAATACAGTATCAGCCCCTTCTTTCTCTATCACCATGGCAACAAACATCCCCCTGAGTAATAAAGCAGACGAACACTCAATCAAGACTGTGTCATCGAGGTGGGAACATTTGTACCCCCAAAACAATGCTGAAATAAGCAACAAGTTGTTCCACACGATCCAGGGGTGTTTTAGACCCTTGATCAGCATCCAGGTATTATTTCTGACAAACTTAAATGAAAAAACAAAGCAAGAACTGCTTTTTATTGGCTAAAGGTTCATAATTCTGTCATATCAACTTTATTCCCCAAATAGTGCATTTGTATTAATTGGCCTTTAGTAAGAACATCACTTTTAGACCCTTTAATTACAGCTTTGACAGCTTTGAGTAAGAAAGAACAGAATAATTCACCAAAAAATGGTTCAGATGTCTAAAAGGTTCAGTAACAGCCTTCAAATACATAGGAATGCAGATACCTATAGTAACTGTGGCTTGTGATTCTATACATATATTTTATTTGTATCTATGTAGTGCTGGGCAATAAAACAATAATAAGTATTGCAATATATTTTTCCTCAATAACACAATAACAACTGTTTAATAAATGTCCAATAAATGTTTGATTTAATTAATCTGAATCACGAATTAGCACTTAAATTTTCTAATAAAGTTATTTATTTAGTTGAGGAAAAGGTACTGAAAAAAAGATTTCACTTAATTGTTCGAATGCATATGTGTTGAAACAAGATTTTATCATAATTGTTTGGAACGTTGTACCTCAGATTTGTTAAGTGATCCACTGTTTGGCAAGTGATCATAAAGAATAGTTTAAAACCATCTGATTTCTTCAACTTTCACTCAGGGGCAAAGATTAGCGTTTAAGAAATAATAATTTGACATTTATCGTGATAATTATCGATATCGAATTATGAGATTTTTTTATCGTGATAACATTTTTGGCCATTTTGCCCAGCCCTATATCTATTTATGTATGTATTTTTTTGTTAGACTAGATAGCGACCAGACATTGCAATAAAATGGTAAGCATCATGAAACCCCTAGGACACTACGACGGCGTGTTTTTATATCATAATGTGAAAACCCAAAGAGGGTTTACCACGTCTTGCATATGCTCCTTTTTATTCATACTGATGATAAAAAAAGGGTAAGGGTTATGTCAGCTTTTCACTCATAGCTTTTTTGCAAAAGGATGCAAGGTGTCATTTTAATTTCATCTTTCATAATGTATTCCTTGTGAAGCTTTGTAACAGTATATTAAGGTAATACAAATAAAGTTAAATTGCCTTGACCTCAGGGCTGAGAGAACCGCTTCCTGTCATTGATAACTTCAGTCATTGCCATGGGTTCGCTTGGGTTTATGCAGCAATGTCACACCCCAACAGATTGGTTATATCAGCTCTTAATGTGAGTAAGAATATTTGGCAGTTTGCTTGACTCAGACTGTCACACATTTAGTTAAGAAGCTCTGTCTGCTCTTGTTGTGTGGGAGGCCTATTTTTCTACACTGACCCCGTGCTATTCTGGGCCAGCAGCTTTGCGATTTGACGGCCAACTTCTGGTCACTATTTCCCCGGAGGTTAGGCTGAAGCAGACATCTCTTCTATGAGGCACTGTGCTAACTTACACAGAGCCCTGTGCTCCCGCGGACATCAGCAACCAACACATACACCACAGAGCAGTGACATTCCCAGAGGTGTCAGATGGAAGGGGATGTTTCTACTACCTACCCCACAGGGCTGAACTAAAAGCACATCATAGTCATCTAAAGCCTGAATTAAACTTGAGGCGGCGCCATGGCTGTGCTTCAAGTGTGTCTTGAATAGCTAGTGATTTGTTGTTCTGTGTGGACTGCACCTATCGCACTTCTGCAAAGCTAGATTGCACTTTTGTGCATTCATTCTGTCAGAAAGGTAGTAATTATGTAAATTCCCTCCCATTCACTTTGTGATGCAGAGTGGTTACAGTAGCAGCAAAGAGACGGTTTGCGCTGGAATGGCTTTCACTGCAAGATGATGAAGAGCTAATTTTTCTAGCATTAATGAGGAAGACAAGATTATGACCTGCTGCGAGTTGTGAAACAGACAAATCACAGTTCTCGTGGTGGTCACGTAACCTGCGTGGCTCCTAGACAGTTACATTCTTGAAGAGGTGCACATTGGCTTCATAGCACAGATTATTTGTTGATAAGAATGTTACTTAAGATTACTCATCCTGGTACACTGATAATAACAAATGTGAGTTCTGGGAAATCTAAGGATTCTCTTAGCACTATTTTGACTGTTTTCTAAGTACAGTTCATCAAACCCGTTTTCAATACTGGCTATGTGACATCCTTCAGTAACTATGGACACCAGTGCAATATATACTGGCCATTGTTTGCAGCGACTCCGTCTCCCTTTATTTTCTTTCTCCTCCTTCTTTGCTGTCATTGCCCCTGTTGCATTCATGCATAGATGGCATGCAAAGTGAAAGGGGAGCCAATGGAGATGAGCAATGCCTGCTAAGCTGGTTTTAGTCACGGGGCATTGTCATTAGATTAATGGAGCAGAAGGAGCCATCCGCTCTCTCTCTAGAGGGGAGCTTTACTTTTGGTGGGGTGGGGAGAGGAGAAAATGAAGGGGAGGATGTGGCTCTGCCTCAAATGGAGGATGATTTGGCACTTTACACCCACCCCCCTCATGCTCACGCCTCCTGCTGATCTCATAGAACCACAGTGGTGTTCCCGGTGTGAACTCTAGGGACCCACAGGTCTCTGACATTGTCACTGTGTAACCTACCAAATATGCATTTAGAAAAAAACTGTTTAATTTCACCCAAGACACCTTTAATTTGTCCCAGCAAGCAAAAATACAGTGTTGCACTGTCATCATTTTATAGTCTAGTTTTATATACTTTATTTTGTTGTACCTAGTAGATACCAAGTTATCACTGTACATTTTACTTACAGTAGGAAGGTAATAATTACGTGTGAATACTTCTTAGTATATAATTGCTCTACATATGTCCAAAACAATGATCATTACATGTCTGTATATATATGTAATAATTACATTACTGTTTTAATTACAATATTCCCTGCTGTAAATGACATGCAATTGTCTTTTGAGTCTTTAACTGTCCATTAAGTAGTAAGTTCTTTCTAATTACTGTGCTGTCGAACGAAGTGCTACCCAAATTCTCAAAAAGCACAACTTCACAGCTTTGCCTACAGCATATAAATTCATATCAACACACTTCATTCAGTTTAGAATTCAGTTCTTGCACCAGTGAATTAATTCTGGCAAGAGGGGCAGCAATAAAGAGAAAACCTGAGGAGACTAAAGTTGCACAACAGCGTAGCTGAAGGGAAGAGACAACTGTTACCATGGAAAATAATCCAGAGATTCTTTGCTTTGCCATTTCCAGCCAATTACCCCGAACCTCTGTTTCATCTGGGTGGCAGAGGTTTTTGGCAGAAGATTTACTCCCAGCTCTGATGAGTAACAGCACAAGTAAAACATCTGAGTTTAAAAAATGTTAGTTGTTACTTACTATAGTAAACCTAGGCGTATTTCTCCAATCACACATCTAAAACATACTCGACGAATAACCCTCAGCTTGGCAAACAAGTGCATGGAATGGATTGGGGAAACGCATTATTTTGTTCACCTTCACGTGAATGGAGTGTCATCATATTCGTTGTTGTTGTTGTTGCTGTGTCTGAAGTCAGTACCTTATTTACTCATTTGTGCTCCCTTTATGATAGACACTCAGTAGTTTACCTTATAGTGAGCAGTAAATTGAGACACTAATGAATCATTATATGACATTCATTTGGCAGATGCTTTTTTCCAAAGCGACTGACAACCAGTGTATCCATCTTAAACAAATATCTAAAAGTGTGTTTGGTGCTACAGTACAAGTGCTCATCATCTGTTTGTGTCCTAGCTGACAGGTGACAGTCCCACAATGGTAATTATCTATAAAATGCAACACATTGCACGGTAGGATCGTTAGCAGACAGTTGATTACATGCCATGGACACTATTAGTTTTGCTCCATTTTTGGAATATCTGAGGGGCACTATATAGAGCATCGATTTCACACAAAAAATGTGGACACTCAAATGACAAACAGTGGACAGCAAGTGGTCGTAGGCATACAGCACTACATAGTAAATGCAATTCACGGTCTGCAGCATTCAGTCTGGTTTGTGTTGCTGGATGGTCTGTTTCCGGCTTTACAGTAAAAAAAAAAAGGACTGAAACATTGAGAAAATGCCAAACCAATAACAAAAGAAACAATTTTTCTACATTTTCTTGGAATGGTTTGTTTGTCAGAAGCTACATGAGTTCCCCCCTTGGACAACATAATACGAGAAAGAGAAAAACAAAGCATGCAACACTGGTGTGTTCATTATGGAAACAGAATAGTGTATGAGTAGACGTCTTTATGAATGTTGTGTCGATGGGAATGGTAGACAGAAAAACTCTAAAGAGAACTATGGCGTTGAAATGGAAGCAATTAAAGCTTATTCACTACCAACAACATCGGTGTGTTCTTGTTAATCTACAAAGGAAATAAGAAAGTGCAAAAATAAGGATGGAAATTAATTATTAATTGTGTCAGGAGTAAACACTGCCCCTTCCCTCAGAGTCTAACTGGTCAGGGTAGAGTTCACATTGTAACTTTTAATATTTATTTTGTTCCTCATTTAATCTATCTATCTGAGCAGTGAGAGAAAACCAAATGTTTTCTTACTGCCAGAGAGTCAAGAAGTCAGCTCATCTATTAACAACTGCTCAGCTACGATAGATACCAAATTTTCTTTTGTCCCCTTTACTTGAGCAGTTTTTATTGGTTAATTAATAAGGCAACTGAAATGCCCTTCTGGAATGTAAATATGATCAGGGCATTTAAGCCTAACTTTGTGTCAGTCTAGGTTCATTTGTGAAGCTTAAACAGATAGCCTGGTTTTGAGACAAATATCCAATTACACAGTGCAGCAACAACACCCCTGGGATGACAGCTGTGAATATGCCCTGACGGTGACTCCTGCAACCTGCCGTCTGCTATACTGTGGAAATAACCTTAAATGCTACAGGCTGGACCCCAGCTGGTCTTAAGCCACACGCTTCCTAAAAATGGTTGATGACAGCAACATGTTTTAATGACTTATTTTATGTCAAAGAGCATTTTCAAGGTGGGGTGTGAAGAGTGTGAGAATTATTTACTGTGGACACCACTCCCCCAGGAGCAATAGGTGTAGTGGTGTTCAGTTCCCAAAGCTTAATTACACCAATCCTAAATTAATTGGACTCAGAATTTATAGTTTATCATCGCTACGTAAGAAAAGCACCCACAACACATTCAGTTCCAGGGTTTACATTAATTGGTAACCCAGGGCAAAAGTTATGTCTGCTCCTTAATGAAGTAATTAGCTAAAGCCATTGCATCAGAGGACTGTGCTGATTTCAAATTTGATTTTGCCTGGTCACTGGTTCTTTAGACTTGCTGCAATTTGTTTACTATTTCAGTGAATGTCCTCTGCCAAAAAGTATGCCAAAACGTTACTATTATAACTTGAAACACGCCAACACCCTTTTGTAAAACTGACATCAATCAAAGATAGACATGCAGTGCCACTAACACTGCCTGTATAAAACATTTGTCTTCATAAAGGCAGTAAAGTGGAAAATGAAATGTTTACAATGAGTTTTTTCATCCTAATGTGAGCAGAATTCTGCTGTATGAAGTGACAGGAGAGGAAATTATCTGAAGACAAAGCGTCTCATAGAAAAAGTTTCTAGATCTCATTTTTATCACTTTTCCTTATATGCTCTCTGTTTCAGCACTGTTTTATCACCTCCTGTCTTTATCACTGTGCAGGAATGTAGCTACACTAAATACACAGTGTACTGCAGTGTACTGTATATCACCACAGAAATGATACTTGTAAAACTGCTCGAATATCAGCAAGAGCTAAGGTCCACACTGCATTATACATGAGGTCTTATATATATTAACACCCTACTAGGAATAATATTCCAAGATGGAGGAGGACTAGTGGCCGTCGTGATGGATTATTTTAATTGTGCTGTTAATTCTGCTTACAGCCAGTGACATCGATGGCCTTTCACATCTTCACACTTCCCTGTTCTCACCTGAGAGAAAATCAGCATTAATAAATCATTGATGTAAAAGCACAGGAATCAATGTGACATTTCCATTGGCACATTTTCACCACATATTTCAGACCATGAAGTCCATCAGGGCTCACTAAATTACCCATATGTTGTTTTTACAGGGCTTAAATGCAGAAAACTAGGCTTGTATACAAACAGAAGAGGAGGTGCAAAAACGTTTGATGCTAATAAAATCAATTTGGTTTTGCTTTAATGTACATGTTTCTGATTTTAGCATTCATGGAGGGCATCCTCTGTTTGTTGACATTTCCTTTTTTTCTTTTCTAAGCACATGGAAGGGTTTTTTTCTTGTCCCTAACCTGTGATTTTTACATTTCTCCACCACGCTTCACATGTGTATGTCATAGAATGAGTAATTATCGATTCTTATAAATCATCAGCGTCACAGACTGCTATCCTCACTGCTTATTTTTTTCCATCTCACCACTCTTCACCCATCCCCCAATTTAAAGGTTGAGGCATTAAGGGCCGACAACCACTGACCTTTCCGACTGCGTGCATCTATTATCCAACAGGACTAATCATGCTTTTCTTGTGCCTGAGACAGATGTGAGACAGGCAGAGGGATGTGATGTTGGGAAATGTCAAGGTCTTGCTGTGTTCACATTTTGTTTGAGATAGGACTATGGTGTTATAGATACTTTGGATCAACTGAGAATCTGGTCCTGTATGAAACAGGGTTCATAGAGAACTTTTCCAATCTATGAAAGGCCAAATGGACCAAAGGTAAAATAGATCACATCACGAACACACTCATTAACTAAGGCTTTTGATATAGAAGCAACACACCTTGCATAATTATTGAACAATTGCCATGGTTTAAAGGTTCAGTGTGTAAGTTTAAGTGTCATCTAATGGTGATGGTTGCGGATTGCACCCCCCCTCCCCTATCCAAGCGAGTTGTATAGCTACGGTGCCTGAGACAGGACAAAAGATGTCCTCTATGAGATAGCAGAGAGTTACCAGTCAAGAAATCAGGTTTCTTTAGATAGACAGACATATTAAGAAATTATATTTAATTATTCAGTAAAAACGTGTTTTCTTTTTTATATTATTGTTACTTGTTCATTAATAAAAAACAGTTACATCAAGAAGTGAAGTGCTACATGATGTCTCATACTCCTGTAATACAGTATTTTACAACTTGGGAGGGTTGGCTCATCTGGACTAACATACCAAAGTAAATGAAGAACATCTCAAACACTATCACATCTAGTGCATCAAGTAGGACCACTGACAGATAACAGGACAATGTAAGCTCACTGTTTCTGCACCACAGTCCATTATAAACCACATAATACATGAAGTTTACAAAGTCATTGGCTGATGAGGATCAAAGCTCCTCTCACTTTGCTTAATCAGACAAGCAATCTGCAAATTTGACCAAAATGTCTTTTTTAATTTTTTAAAATACAACAGAAATACAAAGTAGTACTGACAGCCATAATTTCAGCCTGTGGTAAAACGGTGCAACGTTTTTAATGGGTTTTTAGCATGTGAAAGTACAAATAACATATATTTGTGTGCACTGTGGTGAAGCAATATCCAAAAAGTTTTTTTGTAATGCACATTCTGAAAGTATTCATTATTGGTCACTTGGCAGGCACACAGTCTTGTTATATATCACCATTAGCAGTGAAAAGAAATACATGTTTTCCACCAGGGCAGTAAAATGTGAAGCTTAGCTGCTGATCTGAACTTCTCTGCTGTTACTGTTTTATTGCCAATAATATTCATCATCTGTCTCAGGAAGGTAACGGCGCGTTTCTGTCCACGTAACAAAGCCATAACAGAGGCTGGAGAAGAACTACATTAAATTACAATCCAACTACATATTTTTTCTACCAGCGCAGTAAAAGTTTAGCTGGCTGATCTGAGCTTCCAGCTGTACGCTACCGTTTTTTTGCCAATTAGTGATCAGCCGATTGTCTCACGAAGGTAACCGACAAAGCCAAAACAGAGTGCTGGAGAGAGAGTAACTACATCAAACTGATCCAACAACATACTTTACACCACAAGCCAAAGCCAGCGCTGCGAGAATAAACCAATCCAACTAACCTTACATGATTTTTTTTTTCTATCAGGGCTGTAAAAGTTTAGCTGGCTGATGCTTCCATGCTCTAAGCTAACGGCTAAGCTAGTTTACGGATTTTATTGCCAATATTGCCAATTAACGTTACTGATTGTCTCGCTAACTTAACCGGCAAAGCCAACCCACAGGCTGGAGAATAACCAGGCAACATGAAGTTAATGCAACTACATCTTAACAGAGGAACACCTCATCTCTCTCGGTGATCATGGCCAGCGTCAAGCTAAAGTTATCAAACAACAGCTTTCATTTGCATGGCTAAAGTCTGACAAACTTAAGTTAATTACCTGTCCAGCAGAAAACAGACAACTTCAGCTCCGCTTTGAAAACATCTGTCCCACATTACAGCCTTCCATCTGGGAAAATCCACATCCGTGATTACTCCGGTCAGCAGTTTGTATCTGTCCCAGTTTGGCTTCATGGTATAAAGATCCACAGGCTGTCGGCTCTAGTGCTAAATAACATGTGCTCGTTCATTTGTCCAAATGTCACTTCTCTTCTTACTTCTAATAAACCAAAGGACTACTCAGAGACTGTTTATTATTATTATTATTATTTCCCCCTCTTCTTCTTCTTCAGACGCATTTAATGTAGTGACAGGCGTCAACACTGCCGTAATTATACAAGGAGAAGAAGAACGCCGTGATGACGAAATGCGCTCTGTAGCGCTGTTTGTCCGTTGTTGGCTATTGTAGAAACATGACCACAAAATACAGCGACCTCCGTAGAAGGGGGTGCCCGCGGTTATGGAGAAATAAATGGCTCATTCTAAGGTAATAAAAACATAACTGTTCATTATGCGGGTAAGCTGTTGTTCAGAATAATAAATTTTCTGCTTTATTTGTACTTCCCAAATATTTCCAAAGATATGTTTCCCTTAATGACATTTTGCACTGAAACGTAACACCAGCACCTTGAGCAAGGACGCAGGTTTGATACTGCAGTTACTGTATCTCACGTCGTGCTGCAGAGTTTAATGTCTTGAAAATGGGCCTGATTTTGGCTGTCATTTTGGTTTCACTGGCCATTGAACTGTAAGTCGGGTAGAGAGCAGCAATTGCTGTCTGAGTCTAGGCACTTTGTCAGGGATGCCACACAGTGCAAATTGATGCCAGCGTTTGACAGAAACTATCAAGCACTCAAATCTCGCTCTGCCTTGGTAGTTTGACGTCTTGCGGGTCTGCTAACAATGTACAGTGCGAGTCTGGGTTGTATAGGCATTCCCTACTAATTTTGGCTGAAAGTAGTGTTGCATCTGATTTAGACAGCCACCAATAAGTATACCGTTCTTTACAGTACAGTGGGTTAAACATTTCAATTCCCCTGAAACAGTTTTTAAATAGCTTCTGTTGCAGAGGGACTGTGGAATGTACAGATAGATTAAAAGAAACAACCCAGAGGTCCATTTTCATAATTATGTTTTGGTGCCAAAGCCGACTGCTTGGCCAGCACTTAAAAGAGGGAGGGCGGGAAGGAGAGAGAGAAAGCAAAGCGAAATCAATACTTCAGTTGAAACTGCCCAAGCTGTTTTTTGCTTTTGTTTTTTTTTGGGGGGGGGGGGACTGTGAGAGAGACAGTCTGGCCCCTGTGCTAGCTTGAGCAAAAGGCAAAATATGTTGTAAGATGACTACACAACCTAGATAGGAGAGGCAACTTTTAGACTGGATAGGTGGTACCAACACCTCGTGCGACTGAGCGCTTGCAGCGAAATAAAGAGAAATCAGTCTAGCCAGCCTTTGCTCCTCAAGACTGGGGCACAGGCAAAGCAAAAGCAGCAACACACCAAGGCACCAATAAGAAGTGGGAATAGTTGCCCTCTGCCTGAGGGAAAGTGAGTCAGCCATTTTCCCCTTCTCCCTTCTGTCTTTAATGCCCTGTCATTCACAGCAGTGTGAACAAGATAAAGCAATATCTAAATTGACGCTGTAAGGCGCTCATCTAGAGCATGTGCGGACATACATGGCCATACACGGACACTCATAACAGTATATATGGTTGTCCCAATTCAGTTCTGTCCAGCTAACTTTATGATTTGTTTATACTGCTTTCAATTACCTCTCTGTGTCCCTTGTTGAGCTCAATAAAATTTTATATTGTGGATATTATTCTCTAGGTGCCCATCCTCTCTTCCTATGGCCTTCTTCATTTAGGCATTTAAATTCCAACGTAAATAAATCACATTTTGAAGCCTCAGTGTATGTGGTCACTGGAAGAGGCCTCAAGTCCTTGACATTTAGCACATTAAAGGGGTGAACAAGCACTGACTCCTGCAAACAGATTTCTAGCCTCTTCTTTTGTATTACATCAGGTGCCTCCACTCTCATTTCCAGCGGTGCGTGTATGTACGTCTGCGGCCATGTGCATGTGTCTGTACTTGTCTGAACTGTGTTGTCATCCACCCCCGCTGTTGTTTCATGTACGACTCTAACCTCTCTCTGCAAGCAGTGCTGGTTCACCTCCCCAGCAGCCTCCAGCAAATTATCATATTTATCGAGAAGCCAGCCATGGTATTAGCAGGAATACCCAATCCCCAGCCGCAGCTCCAGAGAAACGACCACTGTAAATCACACTCTGTCAGCCTGTTCATGCAAGCTCAGTCTTGGTTGTCAAGGAGACGATGATGTGATTGTGAAGGCTATTCTGTTTTTTTTGTTGTGTGCGGTTTTTTTTGGGGGGGGGGGGGTGAGATCACAGCTTTGGTTCAAAATTATTTAGACTCAAAATAAAAGAAAATTGTTGCACTGCGTTTTTTTCATGGTTAAAGAGAAAAACCAACATGTTTTTAGTAGTAATGGGGTGATGCATTTAATGAAAAGTTTATAAATATTTACTGTATGGTTCCAGTTTAGTTAGGTAAAGGGAGATACAGCCCATGTTTACTTTCAGTCAGCAGCCAATCAGGTAAATACTTTATGTCACCATACATATAGGACAGACAACAGGAAAATGCATACGCATTTCAAGGCAGTTCAGATAAGGGCATCATAATACCCATAATAAATAGTGTAAATG
Source organism: Micropterus dolomieu (assembly GCF_021292245.1). NCBI lineage: Eukaryota > Metazoa > Chordata > Actinopteri > Centrarchiformes > Centrarchidae > Micropterus > Micropterus dolomieu. The sequence goes on along the minus strand of NC_060153.1, from coordinate 11,298,569 downwards.
TCAATATAACTGTATTAGTATATGTTAGTGATGATGATAATAATAATAATAATAATAATAATAATTATTGTTGTTGTTGTTGTTGTTGTTGTTATTATGTGGCATTAACACCAACATTTACATGGGCAACAACATTCTCACAATCCTCAGTACAACCACTGCCTTGTTCATTCATCAGTAAATAATTTTGTTTCAGTTGAAGCTATAGTTTCATTAGCATTGTCAAAATCACTTCTACGGAATGATTAAAGAGAATTTCCAAATGCCTGTTTTTCTTGTAGAAATCTTTGGAGCACTTGATCTGCACACTTCAGATGGTGCAGACGATATTGATCATGAAATGAAAGGCCCAAAATACAAATGCAAGGTCTAACTCCGCATGCGAGTCTAAGTGAACACAAACAAGATGACAGAAACACAACAGCACCCAATTAAAAGTAGTGCTGTTGAAAAGCAAGCTTAATCATCTGACACACTGAGGAGCAGCATTAAACACATTACTGGGTAATTTATGTGGGAGTCATTTTCTTCAGTGGAACAAAGTCATGGCATTTAACTGTAACTACAATCAATGTACTACGGAGTGGACTGCCTTAATTCCTCCTGACGTCCGCCGTAACCTTTGTGTACATCCCCGCCATCACACACACCTGTACATGTTCCTATTGTCAGGGTTTGATAAAAAGGGAGATGCAGAATGGTTGAAGATGACCTAGAAGCAGCTTTATTAAGGATTAATTGACCATATGGAATCGGGTCAGTGAACTTCTATGTTGCTATTAAGGGAGCCTTTGCAGATGTCTTAACCTGATTTTTTAAACTTGGCCACTTTCAGTTTAGCAGCACAGAATGACAACCCTGGCTATACTGAAAGCAGTTTGAAAAGTTTATTTTTAACGCTGTAGTTGGTAAGGGTTTGACTATACAGTTAGATGACCATATGAGACATGATATTGGGTTCAGAAGAACGTGACAGTAAGAGATTCTCAATGATAAAATATAGGACTGCACTGCAAAAACTAAAATCTAAGTAAGATTAATTATCTTAATTGAATGCAAAATATACTTGTTTTTTGTTTGACAAGATATTTCTTCCTACCAGGCGGCTTTAAAATGAGAGAATTTCACTTGAAGTAGCAAGTGAAATGTGTGTTGTGTGTTTTGTTGGCAGATAATTTTGCTAATTTTAAGTAATATTTCCCCCATTGTAATGCTTTTTTCCCTTGTTTTTGAGAGATCAGTTTTTGCAGTGTGGGTCTTTTATTCGACTGAAAGTCACAAAATGCAAAACAGTGCAGGGGCATTTTGAAATGTTGCTTACGTATTGTCCGTGCCACTCTGTGGCCTTTTATTGTTTCCGCTGGTTAACCAAAATGCTGCCACACAAACTATTTAACAGTGGCAGTGGTCATCGGGTCCCAGCAGATGGCAAAACACATACTGCCATCTGCTGGTTCCCTAGTAAATCACATTAAGCCTGTGGCAAAGAACCTTGGTGTTTGGTTTGATAGTAATTTAAATTTCGAGCAGCACACCACAAAGCTTGTTCAATCATGTTTTTATCAACTTAGAAATATATCTAAAATATGATCTATGTTAACTTTTAAGGACAACAAGACCATTTTACATGCCTTCATCTCATCACGCCTGGATTATTGCAACAGCCTTTTCACCTGTTTAACCCAAAAATCTACTGATCGACTCCAGACTGTCCAGAACTCAGCTGCCAGGCTTTTAACCAGAACAAAGAAATATGACCACATTACTCCTATTTTAGCTTCATTACACTGGCTCCCAGTGTGTTTTAGGATTGACTTTAAAATTTTATTGATCACTTTTAAAGCTCTTCATGGCCTCTTGCCTTGTTATATTTCTGACCTTTTAGTCCCATACGCACCAGCACGTACCTTGAGATCCTCGGGCAGAGGTCTGCTATCTGTTCCAGAGTCTCGACTGAAAACTAAAGGGGACAGAGCGTTTGCTGTCAGGGTCCCGAGGCTCTGGAACAGCCTGCCCGAGGAAATCCGGTCGGCTGAGTCAGTGAACTCTTAAGTCCCTTCTTAAAACATACTTTTATAGGAGAGCCTTTCCCGATCTTATTTGACTTTATTTTATTCTATTTTACTTATTTTATATTTATCTTAAATGTGTACTTTTCAATGTTTTCTTGCTTTTATCTTGTATTGTTTTTGGATTATTGTCTTTTGGGTATCATTGTCTTTACACTTGTTAAAGCACTTTGTAACTTGTTTTTGAAAAGTGCTCTACAAATAAAGATTATTATTATATTATTATTATCTTTTATGCTAATTTCACCCTATCACACTCCGTCTTGCTGATATCGTGAGACAGCTATTCACCATGTTTTAATATCGCACAAGAACTTGTCACACCCCTAGAAGTTGGTGATAGTGTTGTATTGGACTGCATTATCCTGAAAAATGTTTCTATCACTCTTCCCCCATCATGTTTGTAAATGGGGTGGGTAAAACACTGGAAACAGCTCTCAATATAATGCAATCCAGTTCTACTCCATTGCAAATTACAATCTCAATAATAAATACATACTTAATACCACTTTGGCAGTGTTAATCAAAAATGAACCATATTATCTTTGTAAAGGAAGACTTTATGGTTGAGCTGTTGTATTATATCACATTTGATTGGACAGGTGTACTAATGAAGTGGCCACAAAGTGTATCTCTGTAGCGGGTTTTCCATATCCTTCCACATGATTGCATATGCAATTAATTAATATTACCATCTTGCATTTACTGTATATCCTCCTATTCACAAGAAGTCAACAAAGAAACAACCCCCACTGTGTTTTTAATCCTCTTGCTCTAATGCAACGGTGAACCCCTGATTGTTCACCTACAGGAGTTGTCACTCCAGTGTGTGAACACTATACTATTTTGGACTGTAATAAAGCAGCAACTTTAAGCTCAAACATTTGGGAATCAGATATAATGACAGACACTCTTTGTTTCTGTGCTTGCATTTGTGGTAGCGGCCGCATCTGTATGTGTGGAGTTGATGAGCCAGGGGTCTTTGGGGAGACAGTGTGCGAAGGAGTGTATCCCAGTCAGCCACATATTAGTGGACCTGTCACTTGGTAAACAGTGACTTAAACTCATTTCCATTCTGAGTTGGGAAGTGTAGAGAGAACCCCTAAGTGCATTAGAGTCACTCGCAATTTAGGTCCACTTTATCTCTCAGGCGAAGGTAGTGGGGTGGGGGGTGGGGGGTAGCGGTGGGAACAATTAAACAGCAATCTGTAATCAGAACGACTTACAGAGCCATTTCTAATTTCACATCGTGTTGTAAATCCTCAACATGCAAGAAATGTCACTGAGTAAGGACATGATTGCTTTGTCATATACAGGTTATGTTGTTAAAAATTAGTAATCCACCCATCAACATGATCTAAGTGTAGAAAAGACATTGCAACCCTTATCATGGCCACCTTTTTTTCTTTTTTTGTTTAATAAACTGCAAGGTCTGGCATGCCTTTTCATTTTGTTGAGAGTCCGGTAGTTATTCTTGCTGAGGCAATACACACTTTGCATTTAATTAATAGGGATTGATTTTCAAAGGCATGGTTTATGGTCGGTCACAGACGGTCATCAACTCTGTACCCTAAAGACTTGAACTGAACACACAACCGTGACATGTGGTGTTACCTAATCGTGCACCTCAACCCTTTTCTGTCACCTCCGGTCCATACACTGTATGTACAGGCTGGGAGCTGACAGCTCATAACTAAAACAAATAGAAGTACTCCTGCAAGGGCTGACCTGTAATTGTTTCAGAGTCTGCATACTGTATACCCCTGTTACATGGTCTGCTCCATCTATGTTGACAGACTGATTAGTTTACTGTGTGGGTGTGGGTGTGGGTGTGTGTGCATAAGCAGTAGAAAGGTAGAAAAAGAGTAGTTAGAGATTCTGGTGATTTTTGTGCATTTGAAGAGATAAAACACAACCCTTTTTGCCCATGTCAATAAAGCCCTCGCCAACACCATCCCTGCAACAAGTAAACATCCAGATGACAGGCTTTTAATGGAACAAAGTGCTTCCATCTTACATCACATAACTTAAAATGTCATCCCCACTGATTGCTTCTTTGTCTGTCATTCTTCTACTTCTCAAGTCTACCACCTTGCTCCTTCCCCGGGCGAAGCTGTTGTGCCCAGCAACTCGGCTGACACCGGCGCTATTAGTTGTTCTTGAGAGTTAGTAACTGGAAGGAAGATTTGTGTGTTGTAGCAGCTGAAAATGGCTATAGAAATGGCAAGGTTTGGGTAGGTGGGGTGGGGGCACTGACCGTCCTGAGTGTGCTTCTGGCTCAGCTTTCCTGTTCTCTGGCACAGCCGAGTCAAGTGTTCACTCCATCCAGAATGATCAAAGATTTAAGGGGGGGGGGGGAATTTGTCAAAAGTTTTCATAAGGCATTTCATAAGGAATAATGCAAAGGTACAACAAAGTGGAGACTGTTTGCAGACAGTGCTAAATAGCAAAAAGAGAGCCTGTTTAGATGTAATTGAATGTATTACCATCATCAGTAATTCTTGACGATAGATTTGGGTTTCTCAGTAACAACCCTGTGTAAAAAATGACACCAGCAGATCTCTTTTCAGTTAGTCAGCTCCATTTAGGTGGGGTATTTAGATAACATACATGAGAATGCCCATCTCTCCAACTGCAGTGGAAACCTTCATCAGATTAGAATTGAAGTGATTATCCGGGGCAGAGCAAAAGGACAAAATCGATAGTTCTTTGTTCGGGGCTAAAATGAAGAATGGGCGTTCAGCAGGGATCTCTCTCTCTATTTCTCCCTTTCTCTCCTTCTCTGTCTCTCTCTCTCCCCCACACACCTCTATGAATTGTATATTCCGCTCCAACATCCTTCACTGTATCAGCATTAGGCTTGCGTGGTGTAGTCTCAAACCTTCTGTCTTGGTTTTTCCCTCCTCTCTTTGAATAAAAACAAAACCTCAAAGGAGAGGCACTTCCCTAGATAATTGCAATTAGTAGTTTTGGCTGGATGTTGCAGCGTTGGCCCTGATCCAGCTCTCTGTGTTGGGCATGTTGGGCATGTTTCCAGCCTCCAGAAAGCCCTCTGCCCTTTTGCCTCCAACAGCCCACTGGAGCAGTCAGAAGGGCCGCTGGGCCTGGGCAGAACTAGTGAAAGAAACTATGCAAGCAGAAAAAGACAGAGAGAGGAGACTAGCTTTGTACTGGTCAGGTACCACAATTATACTGTAGTTAGAAAATGGGTTTAATGGAAGAAGTGCTGCAATTTTGTCCTACTTCTTGAAAGCCTTCTAATTCATGGAGACACAGCAAATGATACATACAGGCTTTGCTATTCAACGATCATTTCAGTTCCATTTACTTACACCAAGTTGTATTAGAACAAACATATCACACCGAGAACATTCTCGGTCCCTTCACCATGTCATATTAACGTGTGAATCTAGGAGAGATCAGAGTTGACATGAGAGTTTTACTTGCTAACACACAACGACATGTGTTCTGTCAGTCAGAAACCAAGAAGAGAGAACCTAATGTAGGATGCTTCCACCAGCTGGAAACCATTAAACTAAAAGGAAAATATAACAGCATTGTAAACAATAATGGCTTAAATTGGCCACCTTTTCTTGACTGGGAGTGCTTTGTAGAAACTACACAGGATTCATTTCAAATTTACTTTGCAAAGACAAGGAGAAATTGCAAATATGTCATGGCATAATAAAGGCTTATGGAATTCTCTGTTTAGTTTATAGTTATGTAAAATAGTAAGTGAATGCAGGGAACTTAAATTATAGAATTGTCCTTTAAATTATGCTTTGTATGTTTTTCAAATCTTCTGCAAGCAGCCACTCATGTTTATGTGGAACACAGACTCTCAATCACACTCGCTTTTCTCTCACTCACTCACACACACACACGCGCACACACACACACACACACACACACACACTTTGAAGACATACACACACTGCTTCACATAAAGGACTGCAATCCATCAATGTGCTCATTGCTGTCATGAGTAAAGAGACAGAGCTCTAAGCAAGAGTCTTCTAACACAAATTTGATTTACCTCAATTTGCCTCAAACAGTGACATGTGAGCACTAGAAGTGCTAATACAGACTGGCACCCGTTGCTGCCAACAGGCATGTGTCTGTTTAGCTCAGTTTTAAAGCCTGGGCTCATGCTGAAATCTGATTTACTTAAGGATGGTATTGGATTATATAGAGTTTGAAGTTATGAAAATGAACTGTGAAATGCAATGATACTGTGGAGAAATATGAAGGCTGAGTGTGTTTCTGTCAGAAAGAAATTGTCAGCGATGTGGTTGTCGTGGTTTCAAATGTTTTATTGCACCTCTAATGTTTCTATCTTTTTTTTTTATTATTCAAACAGTCCCTGTTAACCAAACAGTCAGCATGATGTACAGACTACAGATACCAAATCGCAAAATCTTCAAATGCCTTCTATCAAGTATGATCTTTTGACAGCGGACAGATTCATTTTCTCTTTTAGTAGTGTAGCTCTGTACCAAAATTGGCCTTACAAAAAATGTACTGGGATAATATATGTGTCTCCAATAAAGGTGGAAAACATGTTACCAAGAAGCAGTACATTAGATAGAAAGACAGACATAAATCAAAGTAAGGGTTGTTTCGTACATAAAAACCATCTGGCACCTAAATTATACAATAAAGCACCTCTTTGCACCACCAAGCCCCATAATGATTTAAGCATGCTAGTCATGCATCACCGGCATGCAGGAAATGTCAACCTAATGAGTAAGGCTTTTTGTACATATTATTTGAAGCATTTTGGATCTGAATAAATCCAATTACCTCACGATAAGTGGGTGCTACATTCCAGCCTGTGGTATACCACTCTACTATATCTCGAACATTCCTGACATACATCCCCTCTGCAGTAATGCTACTGTAATTATTTAGAGGTCTGTGCCATCAGGGCTCTGTGAAAATTTGTCCCCATGTATTATCTGTTGGACTGACACAACATCTGTCATCCACCACCTATCTCCAAATTTATTTCCACCAACTGTCCAACACAAAAATGCAGTTACCACCTGTGTTGTCTGATCTGATACTGGGTACCTCCTGCAATTAAAAACAAGACCAGGAGTGTTGGAGCATTTGGGAAAGACAGGGTAATACCAGTGGCGTGGGGTGAGGTAAATTTTTGGGGAAGCCAAGTGAGAGGGGATGTCCTTTAATGTATTGCTATTACAGTGCAAGGTATAATTTTACACAAAATTGTTATCAATACACACGCTGAAAGTTGCATTTACTGACACGTACGCTATCTTTCTCTCTCTCTCTCTCTTTCTCACTCACTCACTCTCTCTCACCCCAAATAGCATACATACAAATAGACATTTGCATAGTAGCAGTGGTGCATGTATCAAATAGGCTTCCATACTTCTTAATGCTTGGCCAACACAACATCACTCAAGACTAACAACCGAGTACCAGACCAACAGAGTAAAAACAATTATTCAGGTAGCCTAACCTGGCTCAGTGCCCTGTGGCAGGTTCTGTCTGTAGTGCTCATTATCTATGCGTACACAACCGCAGTAAAAACAACAAGGTTACTTCAACTGAATTTTCATTCACAGCTAAATCCAGGCAAGCAAAGCTAAACAAACAATATAACCACATTAAAAATCGCACAAATAGCTGCAGTCCAGTTAAGTTCAGAGAGAGAAGGAGGTGACATTTCACACACCCTATCTGAAAGGGAAGGGTATTCTCCTATCTTTCATGGTGGCGAAGATGTCAATAACCAAGTTATAGAATTTCCTACTGGCTTTTAGGTCCTTCACAACAAGAGAGTTTGGTGCTACCAGCTAGCCACTCTGTACCGCTATAGTATTCCTCAGCCTGGAACCCCTTTTTTCTCTCCACACGCAGGTCCAGTTTTGGCGTTGGTCTTCCGTCAGATTTAATCTTAAGGTGCTGCTGTAATGTTAGTTTAGTAAAACTATTTATTATAACAAAAAACTCCAAATCTCCACCCTCCATAACTGCACCAGCTAAAGTTCCCGTTATTTCATCTGAATGACGTTGATCGCATGCTGTGATTTGATTGGCGTGAAGCTGGCTTACCTTGGCATCATCCTGACTAATCATAGTTAGGCAGTGGCTTCATCTGATTGGTTAATCATTTCATTTTTTTTCAGAGTCTGCCTCCTCGCGTAGTCAGACAGAAGGCCAGTCTACGGTGCTGCAATATAGTGTTTCACCACACATCCAACGCATAGCATTCAGAGGGGCGCTGTTTCACTTATTGTATGATAGTAAGAAATGGGGAAGAGATGACTGCAACAGCTTATAAGATTTATCGAAACTAAAAACATTGTGTTTTTATTAAAATGATGAATAGAGTCTGATAAAAACAGGGGAAGCCTGGCTTCCCTTGGCCTCTGGGAGAAAACTCCACTGGGTAATAAATTCAGGAGACTCTAAACATTGGTACATTGTTTCTCCCAACAAGGCTTTTCTATGACAGATGTTTAATTTCGCTTTCTTGCACAAACAGCAATACAAAAAAAAAAAAACATGTACTGTATTTATTATACAGTGGGGATGTGTCTACTGTGCATACCTACTCCATACATTAAAGGATAGTTTAAAAATATTTCGTGTCTACCTTAAAATAACACTAAGTTTTTGGTCACTGTTATTGTTTCTCCTCTTGCTGCTAACGTCACAAATGGGGGACAAATTCCACCGTCCTCATGCACAAAAGCATTCTAACATTTAGCGTAAGCTAACATGAGTCTTCAGCTGTAAAATTACACAACCCAAATGGATATCTATCTGGATATCTGGATGTCTTTTTACCACGGAATTCCATATTTGTGTTTCCTAATAATAATAATAATAATAATAATAATAATAATAATAATAATCTTTATTTGTAGAGCATTTTTCAAAAACAAGTTACAAAGTGCTTCAACAAGTGTAAAAACAATAATACCCAAAAAACAATAATACAAAAACAATACAAGATAAGTGTAACTTGCTGAACAAGAGAGAGACAGAGCCAGGATAAGATTTAAACTATAAAGACTTTGGAAGATACCCATTTGATTTATTTCACTCAGGCTGCTGGCCTCTTATTGCCTTCGCTCACAGTTTTGGATGCAGCTTTGTACAGGGTGTGGACTGTCGATTTTGTCCCCACCACTTACATTAGAAGCACATTAGGGCAGGATCTCTTTATAATCAGTGTGGCCAGAAGGAACAACAAAAAGTGTTACAATGTAAGTATTGGTATGTGAGTGTTGTTTTAACACAGACTTGGTTTTAAGAAAAAATGCGGGCCTCTCCTTTTCAGTGGGGAGTCTACCAGAGTGGGAATGGGCTAACTTTTTGTGTGCCCATGACCTTCCTGTAAAAGGTATTTAGCTTCAGGTTATAAGCATTGTGTCCTTTCTTGTGCTTGCTTTATTCAGGTGGCCAACCTGGCTTGCTCCATCTCCAACAATGAAGAGGGTGTGAAGTTGGTTCGAATGGCTGCCACCCAAATTGACAGCCTATGTCCACAGGTGAGGACTTAAAAAACACTTTCATCCCATAATAAAGAACTCTTTACATAAGCCCTAGTCAAAATGTTTTGGTAATTATAAAAACTTTTGAATTTACCTCAAAGGGAAGTTTTTAGAAATTAGAATAGCTAAAGATGACAGAGGAAGAACCAATGTTGGCAGAATGGGAGGAAGAGCTATGACTAATGTGTAGGTGGACCTTATAGTACTGTTTCTCAGGATGCAAGCAAAGGAGGAGGTTAAAATCGATCCATTGTTTCCAAGGTTAATGGTAGGTCTTATTCACACGGGACCCAGCAACAAGAGGAATAGAGAAGGGAGGCTGAAATTGAGATTCAGGATCTAATGCGCAGGCCCCACCAGGCACACCTACTGAGACCAGCTTACTTAAAAAAACTTGGGGAGAAACCGTCTCCTGATACCTCTTGGCACTGCTCAACAAAGACAGATTTAAAAAAAAAAAACATAATGGACACAGACTTTGTGACTGGGAAGAAGGAACAAAGAGGGGATGGAACAAAGAGAAATATTTCCATCTGTTCCATCTGGGTAGAGTTATCTTCACACATGCAAACAAACACACACACACACACGACAAACACCTCAGCTACTGCCATGTCCAGATCATAGAATCCTGCTTCTGGTTAAAGTATACATGCCAGCTTTCATAGGGATTAATACTGCGTGTTCTCAAGTATAAGTCTGTCAATGTGAAGAATCTCTGCAGGATGTTGCTGATAAAAATTTTGTGAAGTATATTTTTTGGGGGGGACTTGAAGCCAAATGTGCTGTCTTACATAGTTCAGACTCTTGAAGGATACTTGGCCGTTTGTTGAAAAGATAACCTTGCTCTACTCCAGCTATAAAAAAAAAATGGTACATCTTATTAATACACCCATGGATCTTCTGGACAGCACACATTTGTGTTATTTAACACCACAAATAACTATTGGCTAATGACTAACACTGTGTTTAAAGTCTGGTGATATGTCTCTTATTGTAATCAAATCATGAAAACTCATGAACTCATGAAAAGACCAAAAAGACCCAAACCAGCAATTCAATCCGACAAACAAGTATTCTCTGTGCAGCCAAGGCCTGGTACAGCTAGTTTCACTAGAACACCAAAGTGAAACCAAAGCTGTTTTATGAAATTATTGAACTTTTTCTTTTTAATGAAACTATATCTTTGTGACCTGTTTTTAAAGATTTACATCAGGTCTGAGAGTCAAAGACAGAGTAGGGAAGTCGGCAAGATTATCATTGGTTTTGGTATTTTCATGAGATTTCTTGACCGCCAGCCTTATCCTTGTCTAGGATAATTTACAGTATGTGTTGTTTTTTGCATACCTTGTGTAATAATGTTAGCTCTTCTTCCATGCTAGGTTATCAACGCTGCTCTCACCTTGGCTGCCCGCCCCCAAAGCAAGGTGGCCCAGGACAACATGGACGTTTTCAAGGATCAGTGGGAGAAGCAGGTGCGCATCCTAACCGAGGCTGTCGATGACATCACCTCTGTGGACGACTTCCTTTCTGTGTCAGGTATGAGACAATACAGCACAAGTTCTTCACTGATCATCTAATTGAAGAAAATGACCCACGTTCTTAATTTCAACTCACTCACAGTCAAGATTTTATTTAGGTTTCTCAGTGGCGGCTCAAAGTGAAAAACATCTCTTCATTTGTCATTTTCTATAAGGAGTTTGTCATCTTTCTACTTAACATTCATTAAATTTATGAGAGGTGCACTTTTGGTGCATGATTGTGATTGTTCCGAATTATATATTGTAGAGCAATTCAATTATATTCGGGGAGAAACATGAATCATTACATTAAATTCGCTTTTTGTGTACAACATTAATCATCAGCACACAATATTAAAAACATGACTGATTTCTGTTTATGTGGAAAATGTATTACTTCTTGAAATATCCAGACGTTATACAAACATTTCTTCCAGCAAAATAAAAGCCTTGGGTCCCTCCAACTCCATTCATTTTGATTCTTTTTTTTTTACCTCTCTCAAGAAAACCACATCCTTGAGGACGTCAACAAATGCGTAATTGCTCTACAAGAAGGAGATGTGGACACTCTTGACCGAACTGCTGGGGCTATCCGGGGCCGAGCAGCCCGCGTGGTCCACATCATTAATGCTGAGATGGAAAACTACGAACCTGGGGTCTACACTGAGCGTGTGCTGGAGTCCATCAAACTCCTGTCTGAGACTGGTTAGTGCACTGTACACAAAGCTGTTGTGGCACAAGAAGCCACAGTTGAAAATATTAGTGTATTGTATTGACTTGGTAAATATATGGTTGGACCTCTGAATATATATAGCTTTGGAGTTTTCTGGTTTTTTTTAAGTATAAAGCATTGTGGGCCACAGTAGTGCAGGGAACGCTAATAGGGTGTGCCATCATTGAGTGGAACTAAAATATTTTATGCTTCATTACTCTTTCAAAATATCAAGGTGTAGGCCACATTAAAGGTTCCCTGTGGAGAATTGTGTTGATTATATATTTTTACTATGGCAGTAACAGGAAAAATAAATGAATGGAGATGATAACAGAGATTACATATTCCAATTAAAATGCAAAACAATGATTAACTAACACTACAAGTAGTCATACTACAAGTACTTTATATTAACCAAACTGCAGCAGTAAGTCATGCCAAACTCGACAGGCAGCCAGGACGGCAGGCTAACAAGCACCGAGTCCACTGCCTTACCCCGGTACATGAAAGAATCTGACAAGCCCTGAAGCCCCCAAGCATAATCTTGGGTCTTCTTCAGCATTATATAGCAGTATTTACAGGAAGTGTATGCGATATTGAGTATGTATGGGAACATACTGGTAACATCAGGTGCTGACTTGAGTTAGTTTGAGTCAAGTGCACAGGTTTGTAGTGGTGAATGATTTCAGCGAGGGTAAAGCATGTCAGTCAGTCACCACCTGCAGCTGCTTGAAGCTCTGTCTCACAGTATGTATTGAGTTTGTAACACTGTTTAAGGATGTAAAACTTCCACCTGGATCACTGGCATTTAGTATAGTCATGCATAGAAGCTGAGTAGGCGGGAGGAAGTGAGAGCTTTTTACTGTTGGGCTGCAACTGTGGCTATTTCCTGGAAGCAGCACATGTCAGTGCAAACCCGGTACATAATGAACTCAGAAATGTCTCAGTAGAAAAGATTAGTTTGTTCAGTTTTTTTGCCAGCACTGATTGTTTTACAGTTTTTGTATAATAGCATCCTTGAAACACACAGGTGTTTCAGAGATTGAGGAGTCTGTGTTCCTTTTCATTAATGCAATATTTGTTCAAGGTATTATGTTAGTGTGTACTGTGTTTAGAAAGAGTCTAAACACAAGGAAAGAAGAAAGAATCTGGTGTCTTTATTTCCCCGATAAATGTTTTTCCTCTGTGAAATAGCTCCTCAAATCCCTTTAAAAGCAGGCACTGACATGCCTTTAAAAATGTACCATTATGAAAGATGGACAAACAAAAACACAGGATGAAAGGAAAAAAGTCATTTAGCAATTACCTGCCTACAAGAATCAAATCGGACCACAGTCCCTTTTTCATGCATGCTCATCTCTCACATTAGAGCCCATTTAGCGAGGCGCTATATCTATTGTTGTGCTCGTTACTTTCATCTGCCAGGATAATTGAGCCCCTCTTCCCGATAGCTGATATGTTGCAGACAGCATTAGGTGAGTCACGTGCGTCAGGAGTGAGCCCCTCTTCTGGTGCTCAGCTCCAACATAATGGACTCCATACAGCAGTGCTCTATTATTGCACAATTCAGTTTAATTGATTGGGGTAATCAATTGATGAAGCACAGTGGCAATATCTTGAGGACACTTAAGGTCAGTCTGGTATGACCATAACCTTGTCACACATGAAGACTATATAATTGTGCTGCTGTTCTATTAATCCTCCATGAAGTATGGGGCTTGTTTCTAGAGTCAGCACAGCAGAAGCATTATGTCAGCAATACTGAAAACAACAAACTGTTGATGCTGCAGCATTATATTGATTGCCCACTGATTTTTCTTTATCATGTATTTCCTTTTTAAAATCAGAATGTGATGCATTAGTTCAACCACTTATGCATTAAGATATTGCACTGTACGTCTTACAGTTTAACTGGAACCTGTAAAAACTACACGGTTGGCTAATTTACACATGTAGTACTAAGAAACATATGCCACAATATTTTGGTCTATTCTGTAATTGAAGATTCCACTGATAACATTTCACAGTATGAATACATTTTCCCTGAGATAATGATAATGACGCACAGTGCCACTGATGTGAAAAATGCTTAAACCAGGCAGAGGCAATACTGCGCCTTTGTATTTGCAATTCCAGTCCAGTCTTTACTAGCTTGTCAACAAGAAAAGTGAAGTTTAGCAATTTTTAGACGTGCAGCTGTTGACATGCTTACACATGGCATGCGTAATGGCTTCAGCAAATTTAAACTCTTGAGAGTTACAGCTGTGGTATTTTCATTTTTATAGTGGCTGTTTGTTTGTATTTATATTTATATGTTTGTATTTATAATCATGATGGTAAAGGTCCCAGAAGTCTTAATTTTACCCCAAACCATGACCTTTCCCTGACCTTAACCGAGTAATTGTTGTGCCAAAACCTCTCTATCCTGGGTCACCCCTTATTTATTATAGACATTATACTGAGTGTCTCCGGCAAGCAATCTACGGGTCTTCTTTTAAATCTCTTCTTAAACCTCACTTTTTCTTTTTCTACAATCAGTTAAATTATTTTATCTTGTCCGTATTCGACTGTCAGTGTCACAGTTGAGGCTTCGATGTGAAACGAGGATCATGCCATTTTGGCGATATGGGGGTGCTCTACATCTGATATACTGCTAATAAGTTAATATACATTTCAACATATAATGCTGTAAATAAAAAAATGAGCAAAGAAAAAAAGCTTTTAATAAATGTTTTTAAAGTGCGTGAATAAATCCAGAATTGTAACCGTAACCCTCAAGTTAAGGGGCATCAGTGTGCATGTGTAGGCGTGGCGTATATGTGTGTGAGTGTAGTGGCATAAGAGGAACTTGCTGTAGAGATGGAGCCTTAACTTTACAGTTGTTGTGCAGAGTTGTTCGCACCTCGCGGGGCATTCAGATCATTTATCACCATTGATGAACCACACAAAGAATATTGCTTCGTTTTGAAATAGACCTGCGAGCTGTCGGCCGCACGGCAGGCATGCAAAACTCTGCACAAGACCAGTGAATGGTAGGCGAGCAGAGAGAAAAGGGTGAACAGTAAGACTCAGTAATAATAATGAATAGAGACTACAGCTCTGCAGCTTGTCAAGATTTAAGCGGAGTTACCGTGTGTCCCCCCCTCCCCCTTTATTGTAAAGCACATTATAACATGCTATATAAATAAAGTTATCATTATTATTACTATATAAAACTCAGATGCATCTATGGAACCCAAACACAGCTACATCTCAGCTGCAGTATCACTGTAGCCTATTTAAGCTGGAAATGCATCAAATTCACAAGACAATGGGTACACCAACAAGCAGATGATTTTAAGATGGCCTGGCATCCCGTCTGACCTTAAGGCAGTGGTTCTCAAACTGGGGGGCGGGCCCCCCTGGGGGGAGACTTAGAGCCACTGCAGGGGTGGCATGGATGCTGAGCGGAACCTAAAGTTGCATGAATATGATTCATGTTTCATGAAAAAGTTTGAGAATCACTGCCTTAACGTAAGGGCTGTGAAATAGTCCACACAGATGCAGCAAACAGGCAAGTCACACTGCCTGCACGGCCGTAAGGAAGACTCTCTTAAATTTTAACGGGGCCTCGTGTCCCCTCAATTGTGAGTGCTAATTGAGATGTTAAGGCGGGCAACGGGCAACTGTGTTAGACCAGCTTTTCATTGACTCCATATTTCTCTTTGATGAAGAGCTGTTGTGTTCCCCCTTTCTGTTTCCCCCTTAGCTGTGGTAGTGGGTTTATTTAGGGGCTACCATGCACGTCTGATCTGGACCATAAAGCACTTATTGATCCTTATGAACTTTTGCTTCCCTCTCCCCTCAGTCCTCACAGGCCTGATGTCTATGGATTTGAACACAGTCAAGGAGAAATCTATAGCTGGGGGAAAGATGATTAAGTGTAGCTGAACAAAGGAAAAGGATATAGGACCGCACACTTTATAGAGGGTACTGAGTCCAATTAACTAGACTCTACCAAAAAATCAATAGCTGTCACCAAGGATTTCACTAAGCGATTTGAGCAGGGATTTTAGTGGAATTCATTGATGTGGTCCCCTTTTTGTTCCTTTTCTCAGTGGTGTGCATGTGTAAAACATTTATCCTGTGCTTGTGTTTGTGTGTGTCTTTGAGTTGGCTGTTGGTGTTTTTATTTGATTGCTCCTGTGTTTATGCCCCTCGGGCACTTGGCTGTATTTCTGACAGCTGCCACATCAACACAGGGCGCTTATCACAACTACCTGCCCCTTGACCTTGTCTCAATTTGCCCATCCCTCTTTCTCATATTGAGTGTGGTCAGATATATGGCCGGGCCAAATACAGGCGGAAAGGCACACAACTCTTCTGTGTAAAGCTGAGCCATAGATTCCTGACAGACAGTCCACACATGGGCCCGGGATTGAAGCGTGTCCTTGAGAGGGAGAAAAAAAATCAATAGCCTAATGGGAAAGTTGTTATGGCTTCTCTCTCTTTTCCCCCCTCTCCCTCCTTCTCTGGGACACTTTTCTGCCCACTAACTCCCTGTGTTTAAACTAATCTTCTCCTCAAAAAAGGGACAAATTTTAAAGTCGATCATTAATGCGGTACCTGGAGAGGGTAGATTAAAAAACTGATATATGGCCTAAGTCAGTGTGCCATTTAGAGAAGCAGGGTGGTGTTGCTTCTTGTTATTACATTGGGGGACAGTAAATGGGATTTAGCCAGGGTTTTGCAGTGAGTAATAACACACATGCTCACACCGCCACCCACATGTCATGCCTGTAAATCAGTGGATCAAGTGCACTAAAAAGAAGTGCAGCAGAGACTGAGGGTAAGAAGTAAAGACACTTCACACTGTCTACTTTTAAAATAATAGCTCTAGGACCAAACTTTGTGGCTTGTCTGACTTAAAACAACTTGCCATAAATATTGAGCATTTCTTTTTAAGCCTAATAAGAATATCTTATTAGTGACATCAGAGGTCACTAATACAGAAAAGAAAGAAAGCAGTTTCTACTTAAGGGGAAATAGGACAGTGAATCAGCGCTCCTTTATACTCAAAATGGTACGGAGCACAGTTGCTGAACCAGATGAGTCACTCTTTAAATGTGTATCCATTGTTATAATGATGGGGAAAGTGGGTTTAGCCAGAATGGGAGGCAGATGGCAAACTCATAGCTTGCAAGGAGAGGAGGTAAGGTCTCTTAATCAGTGCGTAAATAGAGGTGGGAGTTACAGTAGGAGAGAGTGCTGATGAGGAAATTGCTTTGAGAGTAGCAGTGCAGTATGAGGAGGTAGGTGAAACATTTTAACCAAGGTTAGAGTGTAGGAGAACAGAGCAGTAAACAGAGTAAAAGCAGGAGCACTGAAGTCTTACTTTCATAACCTGCAATGTTCCCTCATATTTCTACTTAAGTAGATTTAAAGTTTGGCAAGATTTTCTTTCATGTCCATTCATTATGTGGTGAGACCAAGAATCTTTGAAGCTGTTTTGCTTTTACTGAGTGAACCACGCTATACCAAATGGGAAATTCTACGTCTTACAAAGTATTAAGATAACATAAGACTTTACTGATCCCGGTAAAGGTTCACGTGTTACAGCAGGTCAGAGACAGGCTAAGATGTAAGAAAACTACATGATTTACAATAACTTAGACCACTTAAATGAATTGTGCAAATATTTGTGCAAAAGACTTTCAATAGTGTAACTCTTTAGCCATGATGTGTGTAGGGGAGAGCCGGGACAGAAATAATTTGTTTTTGTGATCAACAACTCACGTGTGTGTTCTATTAATATCAGATGCTATCTTGTAAAATGTTTAATTTGACTTTAAACGAAAGGTGCACATTGTTTCATTTGCCCCTACTTGTAAAACACAACGATATACAGTTAAAGAGGTGGTATAATGCTCATTTTCAGGTTAAAAATCCTACTTGGGGGTTGTACCAGAACATTAATTTTCAAATAACACCATATTTTTTTTCATACTGCACATTGCTGCAGCTCCTCTTTTCACCCTGTGTTGAAAAAGAACAATGCCAATCAGAAGAAGAGAAGGGCGGGTCAGCGAAAAGCTGGTAAACAGCAGTTCAGCTGTACATGTTGCCGACCAACTTGGCAACATAGACTGGAGCAAGAGTTTCTGAGTGGTGAGTTATTAATCTATAACAAAAGTATCTTTCATCCATTAAGTTTTAACTGAGCTCTGTCTCTACATCACAGTAACAACATTATGTCCATTGACTGCCTAGAGGGTAACTAGTGTTTGGAAGGGAGAGGAGAGGTGTATGCTGCAGCTCAGTGTTTTTCCACCAGTGTTTTTGAGGGCGTGTCGGACTAGCCGCTGGGCAAGGGTTATATGAGGCGTATTTAAAATGCTTGACAGTGTCCTTCTTAATTTGTAATTGCAAACATATTACGCCTATGCCCTTTTTCTTAATAAAAAATATAGTAAATTTCACTTTTAGAACATCAAACAGTTATTGTGCATTTGGATTAGATCTCGGTTGCCCTTTTAATGCACATCTGCAACCTGTTTTCCTGGTCCACTGTGAAGACCCTATTATTTGGCTGTATCCTGGTGGTCTAGCCTACAGCCTGGTGGACAACAAGTGGTTCTGGTAAGTATTGTGTACTATATGTGCTGAGGTACTGTGTTTCATTCGTCTCGCGTTTCAATTGTCCCTTTCCCATTTGTGAGGGAAACTGTAAGGTCGGGTGATAATTCCTAGGGATGTAGTGAATGTTCGTCAACCAAAAATAATCGGCCGAAAATAGCAACAAAAGCACTTTTGGTGTTTGGCCTAATACGTCAAAAGACCAAATAAATTTTACCGAACAATTACGTTGACATGTCAGCAGTGTGGAAGCATGTAGTGAAGTGAAGTGTCTGAGAAAGACGCAAAAATCGCTGTTTGCAGACAATGTTCTGCTGAATTGTCTCCTAGCACATCCACTCCATCTGACACACGTGA
>NC_060153.1:11266228-11278765 GCF_021292245.1 Micropterus dolomieu | reverse complement strand
TACTTGGGGGTTGTACCAGAACATTAATTTTCAAATAACACCATATTTTTTTTCATACTGCACATTGCTGCAGCTCCTCTTTTCACCCTGTGTTGAAAGCTTTGTTTTAGCTATGGAGTGATACATCTTGTCTCTAAATGATCTTTGTTGGGAGTTGCACATGCGCAGTTCCTAGTTAAGGACTACTAGCCAATCAGAAGAAGAGAAGGGCGGGTCAGCGAAAAGCTGGTAAACAGCAGTTCAGCTGTACATGTTGCCGACCAACTTGGCAACATAGACTGGAGCAAGAGTTTCTGAGTGGTGAGTTATTAATCTATAACAAAAGTATCTTTCATCCATTAAGTTTTAACTGAGCTCTGTCTCTACATCACAGTAACAACATTATGTCCATTGACTGCCTAGAGGGTAACTAGTGTTTGGAAGGGAGAGGAGAGGTGTATGCTGCAGCTCAGTGTTTTTCCACCAGTGTTTTTGAGGGCGTGTCGGACTAGCCGCTGGGCAAGGGTTATATGAGGCGTATTTAAAATGCTTGACAGTGTCCTTCTTAATTTGTAATTGCAAACATATTACGCCTATGCCCTTTTTCTTAATAAAAAATATAGTAAATTTCACTTTTAGAACATCAAACAGTTATTGTGCATTTGGATTAGATCTCGGTTGCCCTTTTAATGCACATCTGCAACCTGTTTTCCTGGTCCACTGTGAAGACCCTATTATTTGGCTGTATCCTGGTGGTCTAGCCTACAGCCTGGTGGACAACAAGTGGTTCTGGTAAGTATTGTGTACTATATGTGCTGAGGTACTGTGTTTCATTCGTCTCGCGTTTCAATTGTCCCTTTCCCATTTGTGAGGGAAACTGTAAGGTCGGGTGATAATTCCTAGGGATGTAGTGAATGTTCGTCAACCAAAAATAATCGGCCGAAAATAGCAACAAAAGCACTTTTGGTGTTTGGCCTAATACGTCAAAAGACCAAATAAATTTTACCGAACAATTACGTTGACATGTCAGCAGTGTGGAAGCATGTAGTGAAGTGAAGTGTCTGAGAAAGACGCAAAAATCGCTGTTTGCAGACAATGTTCTGCTGAATTGTCTCCTAGCACATCCACTCCATCTGACACACGTGACAATGTCCTGTTTTCAAAATAAGGTGTCTATACAGCATGGAAATAAGATTAATTGGATTATATTCACAGAAAGTATAAAATATATTACATGTGTACATTAAAAGTAAATGGAAACATTTTACTTTATCGGTCTCTCCAAATCCTGTGGGAAACACCGAGTAAAAAGCACATTTTGACTATTTCATTTATGCAATGGTTAAAAAAAAAGGCAAAATAAATATGAAAACTGAAAAATCTTGTTATTTGGGAGTCTTGGTATTCAGGAAAGTTTTTCATTATATTCAGTTTCGGCTTCGGCCAAGAATTTTAATTTTGGTGCATCCCTAATAATTCCATGTGCATCCATCGCTAAGAGCAACTGATTTTCATATATAAATAGTCATGTGATCCTTTATCAATGTAAAAGTATTGATTATAGCTGCTCTAAAGTATACTGGTGCAGTGCCCGTACACAACACGACAATGGCAGAGATACTGTTCCTTACAACTTCATAATACTCATTCAACACTGTTTCAACACATTTGTTTCCAACATCAAACCTGCATGATAATGATAACTCCTTTTCAACACTTCACTACCATATGATATATATATACTATTCAATACTATTGGAAATGGTAACCTATTTGGATAGCGCCGTTCAAGTCTTCCGACCACTCAAAGAACTTTTACACTACATCACATTCACACCCATTCATACACTGAGCCAAAGTGCTCAGAACAGAAACTAACATTCACACACATTCACACACTGATGGAACAGCAGTTGGGGGCAATTCAGGGTTAAGTGTCTTGCCCAAGGACACTTCGACATGCAGCCTGGAGGAGCCAGGGATTGAGATCTTCTCATTATCGTGGGAACTAGCGTGCTCTACCTCCTGAGCCACAGCCACTTACTGTTAACTGTAAGGTTCTTGCTGTGCTTCTCAACATGGCAACATTTCAATATACAACATGAATCAAAATTTTGACATGATTCAGTGATTTAGGTGTTTGTAAGATCCATGCTTTTGTTTTAACTTCAACTAATATATTGTCTAATTGAGCTGTCTTCATGCAAAGTTGACGTTTAGGCATAAAACAGTGTGTAGGTTGTGCTGTTTGGAGCTTGTTAAACACCTCACCATCTCTGCTGTGAGGTTTTTAAGCATTCATTGTACTTCCATAACTTCTCACTTAAACCATGCTTAAGCCTAAGGGGTGAAAAAAATCCATTCCTACATGGTCACATTTAATTCCCTTCATCATTTTTCAACTGGAATGAGTGAAATTGCTCCTTACCATCAGCAACTTTGCTCATTAAGAGCTTGGAGAACATTTAAATATTTCTATTTAAAACGCCTTCCCAGCAATTCCCAAAAGCCTATTTTACGCTTCTCCAGTAAGTGGATTAAACTGAATTAAAAATGAAAAGAAAAAGGGAGAGACTTTTTGTAGTGCCTTTTATGTTTGGTGAAATATAGCTTATGTTTTATATCAGACAAATAAGTAGACTGCAGATACACCTTTAGTACAAGCTGACTAATTGATTTAGTTCACCCTGCATGTAAGAGAGGAGGAAAGTGTGGAGAATAATAATAAAATGACACAGTTGGCTTTCTGGTGGAGGTTCACCAAGCTGCTATACTTTAATTATCTTTTCCTCTGTTTTTCTTGTTACATCTGTCTGTCCTCATAGTCAGTGAGTCTGATAGACCTGTCTTCTCCTCTCAAAAGGGTGTTGTCTTAAATCAGTCTCCTCTCCAAAAATCCACTGTTTATGTCTATATCTTTGTTGCAGAGACTCTTTCTAACATACCAAAAAGTGAAGTCTTTGTCTTTTTATTTCTCTCTCTCTTATAGTACAATAGTACGGTCACTCATGAGTAATGGTGGGGTTATAGGCATTTGTGGTGTTTTAAAACTCCTCCATAGATAACACAGTATATGGAGACTGACCTTTTTTGGCTGGCAACTGTCGGTCCAGGTAAACCGCAGCTTTTGTTATGATAATTTGCTACAGCACAGAGTCCATACAAAAAAACAGCACATTATTAAACTCTGCATTCAATTATTGTGACTGAACAGGAGATTACGTAGAAAGGTAGCCTGCTAAATATTCAAACATTCAGTATGTATTCTTGAATATTGAATAATGTCTATTCACATTCAGCACAATTCATTTGAACACACAAAGAGCATAAAGCTCTTCCATCAAATCTGGCCAATTGATACTGACAACAAAACCAGCCATTTTTATGGTCAGTGGGGACTTTTCTTTTTTTTTGCTTGGCTTTTGTTCTGCTCAAAAGACTTTGATGAATTTGTTTCCCTTCATCGTCATTGTGATTTGACAGGCTGAGTTTGCAAGTTAGCGTCCTTGTACTGTAAAAAAGAAACTGGAGCGCACACAGCCATCTCCTTGCAGATCACACAAATCCACACATGCATCCATGGACTTCATACACACATGCAAACGCCACATGCCAAACGCCAGCGTGTACACAAACAGACAGCCTGTGACAGACAGGCCAATCTTCCTGTTGGGTAAGCCAAGGTGAAATAGCTAATTGGCGTGCAATCTGCCAACAGCATACCGTCGCTTACACAGAGGTTTGGGGTGATATGTCTTGTTTTCCTGAACTGCACAAGTGAGCAGAGACTGACGCATAGGGAGACCCTGCTGCTGTAAAATTTGATACGAAAAGGTTAATAAATTGTGCTTTCACCATTCCGTTTCTAATTGATCAGCTTGCACCCCTTCTGAAAGATTACTAACAAATGTGATACACCTGACTCTCATAGCTTTCTTTTGTTCTCTCTCCCTCTACCTCCCTTACCCGTTTCTCCCTGCAGTCATGCCCCGTTTTGCTGAACAAGTGGAAGTAGCTATCGAGGCACTGAGCACAAACCCCCCACAGGCCTTTGAAGAGAATGAGTTCATTGATGCATCCCGTTTGGTCTACGATGGCGTCCGTGACATCAGGAAAGCTGTCCTCATGATAAGGGTATGTCCATTACCCCCTCTGAAAGAACAAAAGAAAGAACACTCACTGAAATGCTCTGAAATGGTTTAAATGTTCAGTAAGAGTGGGACAGAAACGTATGAGTTTCAAAATGCTGACCAAGACCAAGTAAAGTAATTTATTTCTGACTTCCTCCATAAAATTAAAAATTTTATTGGGTATTTTGTAAATGCAGACATCTGAATAATTTGTTTATTTTCTAGTGTTGCTGAATAGTCAGTGAGTGTGTTTTGAGCCTGTTTAGTTTGAATGTATAATCTACAATCAATGCACGTATTACGGTTATTTTATCCTCTAATTAATCATTTGAAAATATATATTTTAAAAAGGTAGAAACCAAAGCATGTCTTCATAAAACCCTGTGAACGTCGCCCTTTGTTCTCATTTTACACAGAAACAACAATAGTGGATGTTCTCTGACAGTAATACATCTGCCCTAAGGATGAAGAAACACATAATTGAATCCCCATTTGAGATTTCACACCTATCACATGATCTGTTTTATAAAGCTGGCGGAACATTTTACAGTCATGATAAAAATGCTGCATAACAACATGATTCCAGCAGCTCTACTGCCTGATGTTACAGTATCTGCATTTTTCACCCCAACTGGCCCTTCTCTCTTCACCATGTAATTCATTTATTCAACTTTATGCAGGCTGGAAGGTTTCCCAGTGCAGCTCTGGAAAAAAAATCTAATTATGGAAAATAATTTGATGTTGGTAAATAATGTAAAACAGGCAGCTTTGAACTGCCCGGGACCAGCTGGCTTCATAATCCCATCCAAGTTCAATTACTTTCTGAGGAAACAACTTGGAAGATCCTTGCTTTCGCTGTTGTCTAACTCCATCATATAGATAGCAAATGTTGGTGCCACGTGTAATAGTTTTTTATGCACACATTTTTATGTGTCCGTGTTATTTTTCTCCACTTAAGCCGAGTAATGGTTCCTTTAGAAATTTTACAGCACAGATCTTATGAGTAGTCGATGGATTAAGAAACCAATTCTCCACAGTGTTTAAAAATTGAGGCAGGTCTTGAGAAGAGTGTAAAGTTATAATGAAAGTTCTTGAAAACACAGTTTTGTCCTGGCCTTTATGTACCCACATACACCCACACACACACGCACACACACACATGCAAACAGAGCAGAGTAGTGCAATGGAGTAGCAAGTAGTGGATAGAATGGAACATGTGTGAAAATTGAACAGTGGTTAGAGACTGGCAACTGTAATTTAACCAGTGTTGACACTCTCTCCCATTCTCAACAAACTGACCTCCAGCCTGTCTCACCCAGAGTGTTCAACTTTTTACTGTAAGTTCAGAGCCAAAGCAGGACTGCATTGAAAAAATGCAACAGACTGCACTGATGGGGCGTGCTGTTTCAGATGATGAAATACAGTACGAAAAAGTTATTTTTAATAATAGATTTTTGATTTTAAAGGCTTATCAGATGCCATAACACTGCACAGTGGTTTCTTTTACTATGAGACAGGACTCTTCTCAGAACTCTTCTCAGAACAGCAATTGTTGTATCTTCCGTTGCGATGATCACAAGGTAAACAGCAGAATGACCCTATACACATAACACACAAGTAATCTACCAGTGGCCTGTACTACGAAGGGAGTTTAACCTACATAGATTTAACTTGGGGTTATCAAGCAAACTCAGGGTTGACAAACTGTGACTGCCTACACTGGTGTTAAACGGTACTACGACGGTGAATAAGATGTTGGTTAGTTGAGTCAGTCTTAACTTAATTGGAGTTGGTTCACGTTCAAATGAAAGGGGCTGTACAGGCAAGAGATTTTTCACAATGGCACATGCTCCATATTTTCCCCAGAAAAATGCACTCTGATTGTGTCAGGATAAGACGAGTAAATCTAACACCGTGGCCATCAACAACGCCAGGGAAGCTTGTTGGCAGTGCACCGGCTTATTGTAGGCTAATTCTCCATTTAGTGTTCTATGGACTCATGTAATATCATTAAGATGTAAAGGTACAACTGCATATAAGGTCCACTGTAATAAAAAAAAATAATAGAGCCAGGGGAGAAATGTAATAATCCGAGAAAAAACTCCAAGATTTCCAAGATTAATCTACAACAACATTATCTTAGACTTAGCAATCGGATTTAGCAATGAGGAAATACTTGTGAGTTTAGCCCACAGTCACTATATTATCATGCACCTTTGAAACTTTGCCACAAATTTGGTGTATTCAGAAGAAAACTGATTTGGATTTTTTGTGACTTTAATTTAAGGGAATTTCCAATTTATGTTCTAATTTACCACTTACCTCCAGATCTCGGTTTAGTACCATATTTTTTGGACACGTAAAATAGTCAGTCTAAATATGTGAAAACGCTTAATAATTAAATTATAGCCTACAGGTGGGCTACATCTAAGAAACTGGGCTGTTATTTAATGAAGATCTTCTCCCTAAAATCACAGAGGCTGCAGGGCTCGCTGAATGAATGTAATGCTGTTGTGTTAAGAATAACTTAATTTCAGCCTCAAGCCCAGTGGAACAAATCAGGATGAAATCTTAAATATTTTATCAAGTGGTATATTAATAGCCTTCTTCTCATCATTAACACTGACGTCACAAAGTTACTCCTGAAGTTACCTGGATAAGCAAGTTACCTCGCTTCGTAGTACAGGCCACTGGTAATGTTTTAGCAAAACATTGAGGGTTTTTTCTTTTTCCTCTCTACCGGCACCTGCACTGTGCCAACCTAGCAGCTCCATTGAAATGAATGAGGGGACCGCGTTATGTTCACACAGTGCTAATGCCTGTCTTAAATTAGTCAGACTGTCTTTGTGTTATCTGGCTTTGCTCAACCCAAAGAATAACTCTGCATTAGATTTTGGATGGAGGAGAAACATAGCTGCAATGGCCTCTGTGCTTTGCATGCATCTCAGCCGTGTGTGGTGTGTTGTACTTGTGAATGCACCAAGCTCTGACGTAGCATTAAATGCATTAGATTAGATGTAGCTATAATGGCATGCCACATCACTGTTGCACAGGTTATTGAATGACCACTACACTGCTCAAAAAATAAAGGGAACACTAAAATAACACATCCTAGATCTGAATGAATGAAATAATCTCATTAAATACTCCTTTCTTTACATAGTTGAATGTGCTGACAACAAAATCACACAAATTATCAATAGAAATCAAATTTATCAACCCATGGATTTGGAGTCACACTCAAAATCAAAAGTGGAAAACCACACTACAGGCCAATCCAACTTTGATGTGCCATCCTGGATGAGCTGCACTACCTGAGCCACTTGTGTGGGTTGTAGACTCCGTCTCATGCTACCACTAGAGTGAAAGCACCGCCAGCATTCAAAAGTGACCAAAACATCAGCCAGGAAGCATAGGAACTGAGAAGTGGTCTGTGGTCACCACCTGCAGAACCACTCCTTTATTGGGGGTGTCTTGCTAATTGCCTATAATTTCCACCTGTTGTCTATTCCATTTGCACAACAGCATGTGAAATTGATTGTCAATCAGTGTTGCTTCCTAAGTGGACAGTTTGATTTCACAGGAGTGTGATTGACTTGGAGTTACATTGTGTTGTTTAAGTGTTCCCTTTATTTTTTTTAGCAGTGTAGTTGGCAAAGCTATCAGGACTAATGGACTGGTTGCCTTTTAAAGTAGCTATCCTGAAAACCCACTTTCACAAAGCTGGGTAACACCTGGTCCTATTACCCTGGATTTTGTGATCCAGCTATAAATGCATTCACATTAGGAGGGGAAGGGTTGTCAAGTGCACTGTATTTAATTTGAGACAAGATGAGATTATTATTTCCCATGGGGAAATGAGGTCAACAGAGAGAGAAACATTATGATTTAGTCTGATTATATACAGACACATAACTTGCAAAACCAGGCGAAAGGAAACAATAATCAAATAAATAAAGCGATATACTAAATAACTGTCAACATGTTCAATAGTATAGACTGGTGGATTTTGTGTTTTTTTGAATGAATATCAGCAAAACAGCATTATATAATGGGAAACAGTAATGGTGTTCCTGCTGCCGAGGATGAATAAAAGGTTTGCTTAAGCTAAGCTATATATGACCGGAAGATTGTGAAGTTTATTATTAGGAACTAATTTTCAGTGCATGTGGAAGCTTTTACCATTTTTTTTCAAGCTCATCACCGCCCATAATTAGGGCAACATGGGGATAAGTTTTTATTTTATTTTATTATTTATACATCCATTAGTCCATTAGATCATTTTCTATTCACAAAGTCATGTCATGTTCAGCACTGGTGGAATATGAGTGCAACAGGTCACACTCAGTTGACAAATGGGAACACTAAGAAGGAAGTTCAGCACAATTACTAGCTTCTGCTGGTATACTGTAAAAGTTATTATTGCCATAGAATGTGGTCTACTAACAACCTGTTTGTCCTGCTTTATAATTCCTGCTTTATAACCAGTGTGATCACTGGTTTTGTGTCAAATATTTATAATATATTTTCGCAGTCTGTAAATAGAAAAACACACTGTGCCCTGTACAGGGATAACTGCCAGCACTGTGAATCCAGGGCTTTTTTAAATGTCATCATGTAGGAATGATTACTTTACACACATGCATGTTTTGATCTGACCCTCTGCTCTGCAGCAGGTACGCCATCCAGCATCTGTTACAATGGTGATGTAGTCCATTTATAAGTAAGCCAGCTTCATGCCATCAACAAGCCAGTGTTGTAGTTAGCTGGCTAACCCACTAATCTTAATTAGTGAGACGGCGCTTTGTAGCCAGCAGAGAGCAATAAAAATGCGTATTAATCATTTAGTCTCTCACTCTAAGCAGATGCAAAGAAATATCATTTAATTATATTCCTTTTTTTTATTTGATGCTTTTGCAATTATTTAGCATGATGGAGTATATTTCGTACACAACACCTGTCATTCTGCTTTTTTCCCCTTTCATATGAAAAAACTGAGAAATCAAAGGACTGCCATTACTTTTTATAAGAATAATTAATTAATTATAATGAAATTAAATAATTAAATATACAATTAGAGACAAACTGTGCAAATACACATGTACAAAGATTAATGCAATCTGACATTGTGTTATATTTAAGTTGCTTCTTCTTAGAAAGATAATTTATGATGGGTTTTTTTTTTTTCAGTTTTTGCATAGAACTTCCACAAAATATTGTCAAATCCTTGAGTCATAGCTTGAACACATCGATTTAAATATTTTCTTGGTTGATTACTGAAGATTACTGATGGAGTTGTTAGATGATTAGAATTATATATTATTCTGTGGCATTAGTATGAGCCAGATGCCAAATATAGCAAATATATCTTTGACAGTAATTTTTATACACGTGCAATATGCTACAACAGTGCATCACTGCAGTTTTCTTCTCCTCTGACGGTCACCCTAAAAACTTTAGTAGGCTGAAAATGTAAATTGGTGTTAATTGAATCATTGAGTAATACTATTAATACTGAGTAGATGTTTTCTGATGAGAAGTTTTTGTAGTTTTGTAGTTGTAAAAATGCTTGTTGTTCCATTTCATAAAGTGACCAAAGTGAATAATGCTCAAGAGCAAGTTGTTCACATGTTCATGATTTTGAGCTCAACCACTGACTAAGTGTTGTTATTTCATCTCATTGGTGTGTTGATGAGTTCTATGTTAAAAGTGCAGTGACATTGCCACTGGGTGTTTCTGCCCTGTCAGGTAACTTTTTTACCTTTCCACCAAAGTTAATGCATTAACTCTGTTAATTTGAAAAATGCCTATAATTCCTCAATACTGCAGAATTCTCTCTCTTTCTTTTCATTTACTGTGGAGGGAACTTACAAGTATGTCCATTTAAACCATATTCAGAGAATAACTCTGTGTGAGATTTGACTCTTGACTCTAATTATGTGACATCTCTGTCTGTGTAGTGTATACTGAAATTACAACACAGTGGAACATGTGCTGTCTGTAACTGTGGATTCCCGCACAACGGGGCACAGAAACAAAGAAAATTGCCCTTTTCAGCTGTCAGTTTGAAAGTTGTATGTTTTTTTGTTTTGTTTTTTTTCAGTCTCTCTCTCTCTCTCTCTCTCTCTCTCTCTCTCTCTCTCTCTGTGACTGTTTACCGACTTTATCTTTGTATTTTTCACAGACACCAGAGGAGCTGGAAGACGACTCTGACTTTGAACAGGAGGACTATGATACTCGCAGCAGGACTAGTGTCCAGACTGAAGATGACCAGCTTATTGCTGGACAGAGTGCCCGGGTAAGTGAATCTTCACTTCCACACTGTAGTGAAACTTCTTGAATGTGCCTAATTTATGGAACCTGACTTAAGAAAATACAGACAAAGACAACATATTTTTGGCTTGGGTAAATTCATCATATAAGTGACTCTAATGTTAATGCTTCAGTAGTATGCTGAGGTACAAATTAAACTGCATCCCTCCCCACTGACACCCACCTCTGTCCCCTGACCATAGACCAGAATCGATTCATCCAACTAGTTCCACTTACATAGCATGAAAGTCCATTTAAATGATCCGAACAAGCAGGATTATTTTAAATAAACACTGTCCGGGGATGGCAGGTGTAAAATTGCAATCACAAACAAAGAAGTAATTACCTAATTCCCTTCAGATGCCAGACAAAACACAAAATACAGTATAGGACTGTGCCAAGGCTTCAGTCACAATCACCAGGGTCTGGACTTTGTTGCACATTAGCAATTTTTCACTTGGGCCCAGCTTAAAGAACATTAAGAGGGTATCAGTGCTTGCTCCCCTCCAGCAACACAGAGGCTCTAGCGGTGTGTTGCATGTTGAATGGATTGTGGATGGCAGGAGTATGACTTGGCCCAGTGCCTCTCCCTGTGGCACAGGCCTGCATTATACTGCCCAAGTCTCTACACAGTCTGCACACACAGGGGGGTAATGCACAAAAACGGGAGAAATAAATAAAACCAAAACAGCAGCTTATTGTTGCTAAATCAATGTCCTTTTATAGCTTTAGCCCCGATTGTGATGCCTTCATTAAAACAAAAAATAAACAACTGAGGACACTGCTAACAGGCGACCTTCATCCTTAAAGCACGCTCAAAACACTGTACGTTAAAGTGAGACCGTGTAACTGTTGCTGAACACTGAAATGCGGCCAAAAATAGCAATAATGGGATGATGGTTAATGCTAAATCTTAAAGTAACAGTAGCAGAAGTAGAGAAGAATCATAAAGTCAGCAAACTAATGATGATATGGTGATGCCAGCTTCGTAGTAACATCTAGCCAAAGTTTGTTTGGCTATCTAACATTAGCTAACGTTTGCCTCCGTAATCTACTGGTAATAACAGACCGACTAAGGCTGAAGCTGCCAAACTCTTGAGTGTAGTGAATTGAGCGAGGGTGCGTTCTATTGCAAACAAATCTTTGTAAGAGGAAGAATCAGAATTGACATGCTTTTTCTTCATTTCCTCCAAATAATCATTCTCCCAGCATTTTAAAAAGTTCTCGATTAAATGCCCAATCTTTTTAGTTGTAAATCAGTTTTTAATATAATGTACTGTGAGTGTAGCCAACAAGCCCTTCAAATAAAATGACAAAATATGTTGCTTGTCATTGCTTGCCAAAGCGACACATTTTCTTTTTTTTTTTTTACTTACTCCCCAATCCTCAGTGCCTTCCAAAACCGTAACATAATTGTTCATATGACATCTGTCTCATCTGTCACATGTATGGTTAAGGATTTTTTAGGTCAAGGCGCATAAACTACTTGTTTAAGATTAGGGATATGTTGTGTTTTTGATTATAAAAGACTACTTGGTAGAGAAAAGAACAAGAGGAAACATTCATTCCATCCTGTTTCCTATGACATTGTGTGGCTGTGCACCTGGCAGATAGGCGTCATAATCCATATAAGGGGTCATTGTCAGTCATAGGTAATTTTTTTTGGCATTTGAACAAATAAAATATCGTGTTTTTCTTTGGAGGACATTCTCAGGAAACCAGAACGAGAACTAATAGCATGTGATATTCCTGAAATAACAAGTGAGTCAGGGACACTCAAATCATGGGTTTTACAGCCCTAATATTAAACATGATCTAATATATAATTAAATATAAAATGTGGATTTCACATGTTTCTGTGTGTTTATATTGATGTAATCAAAATTCTACATCCTGTTAAACAGCCAAGAAATTCCTAATTGAGAAAGAGCCATTTAGATCTGATTTGATTTTACTCTTTGTAAGTCGAGAATGTGAATTTCGCTTTTATTAATTACTCAGTTAAACTCATAAAAAGTTTACTATTGTCAAATCGAAAATCCAACTGTGAATAAAAGAACAGACCCAGGCAAACTCGGGTGCACAAGAGCTGCTCCAGGATGACTGTGGGGGTCCC
>NC_060153.1:11242523-11266128 GCF_021292245.1 Micropterus dolomieu | reverse complement strand
TATCGTGTTTTTCTTTGGAGGACATTCTCAGGAAACCAGAACGAGAACTAATAGCATGTGATATTCCTGAAATAACAAGTGAGTCAGGGACACTCAAATCATGGGTTTTACAGCCCTAATATTAAACATGATCTAATATATAATTAAATATAAAATGTGGATTTCACATGTTTCTGTGTGTTTATATTGATGTAATCAAAATTCTACATCCTGTTAAACAGCCAAGAAATTCCTAATTGAGAAAGAGCCATTTAGATCTGATTTGATTTTACTCTTTGTAAGTCGAGAATGTGAATTTCGCTTTTATTAATTACTCAGTTAAACTCATAAAAAGTTTACTATTGTCAAATCGAAAATCCAACTGTGAATAAAAGAACAGACCCAGGCAAACTCGGGTGCACAAGAGCTGCTCCAGGATGACTGTGGGGGTCCCAGGTGTGAAGAGCTTTGAGATTGTTGTATGTATACTCCCACTAAGGCTCCCGCAGTGTAACATTGCAGGGCCATCTGAGCTTAGACGCACCAGCGCTGCCACACAAAGGAGCTTCACAGCACCAAACTGTTCACTAGTTTCCCTGGCACTCAACTGCGCTGTGAGTGGGCAGCTCTTCTTGGGAACAGTTTGAAGTCACAGCGTGTCCTTTTGTCATAACTTTTTGCTGTAATACAGTGATATAAGGTGGATTAAAGGGTGACGTGGCTGAATGTAATGATTGTTCACGCAAGCTTAATTAGCAAGCTACGTGCTCGAGCGTGCATCAAATAAATGATAGATAGCAATGTATCACAGCGTGTTATCAAACGTAATTACTCCTATTTGCACACTATATATCTGGCATACTGACAAAGCCTCTCGCACAGTTAATTGATGTCGCCTGTTTTTCCACTCAGACACTGTTACGCCCTCAGAGGCTAAACATTTACACACGCAGAAGCGCATCCATAAAAGATGTGTTTGCCGTGAACCACTGGTGATCTGCCCAGTTGGCCTCAGCCTGTCGTGTCAGGATAAAGCTTGCAGTCTTCTCGCGGTCATGCCTAGTGCACTCTGGCGCTCTGCGTTTCTATTCAAACAGACAAGAGGAAGCGTAATCTATTTTCTCCATAGGAGCTGACATGAGCACACTGAGGTTTACAGTCATGATCCCTCCAAGTGTGCAGGTATCACACACACAGGACACAGGCGTAATATCTCACTCTCACTTTCCCGATCTCTCTCTCTCTCTCTCTCTCTCTCCTTCCCTCTCTCTCTCTCTCTCTCTCTCTTGCTCAGTGTAGAAAGAAATCAAATCAAGTTCAGGGCAGTCCCAGGAGCCTTTGTTCCCAGTGCTTTACCTTGTGCGGTGCTCCACTTGTCACTTCTATTATACTCACGCATAAAGCTAAGTTATTAGAGCAAACATGCATAATGAGATGCAGAAAAACACAGGGGATGTAGGCCTGTCCATAGTATCTCTTTCTATTAGAACGTGCATACGTAAACTCTCGTTCTATAACACACCACAGATAATGCACAGAGAGCTAAATACAAAGCCCCCCTCTGCACACAAACACACGCACACACGCACACACACACACACACAGACCCAACATCTCGTAACACAGTGATTGGATAACACTGTTGATAGGTCATCCATAAAATTGAACTCTGAGCGTCTGGGCAGTTTATTTCAAATGAAACAAATTAAAGTCATTTCAAGACGCCATGCTCGGTGAAGAAACCCGGAAAGCGCACTAATCCCTGTAGACGAAGCCGAGTCGCAGAGTGTATTGGCACAGCGCTCCCTCGGCCGGATTTGCCACTATGTTAAGCTCCCAAGGCCCGCTCCTTGTTGTTATCAGTAAAGTAGGGGAAGGGATTTGGGGATAAGTGAATTCTAGAGAGCAGGGGAAGAAGAGGCAGAGGGGGGCTTTAGCAAGTGCCTTCCTGCTCCCCTGACGTCCCAATTGGCTTGTGTGTTTACCCCTGTGCTGCAGCTTTCTTTTGTGTTCAGAACCCCCCTCTCTCTCTCTCTCTCTCTCTCTCTCTCTCTTCTCTGATGCTCTCTTTTTTTATGTCACACCATTTTCAGAGTGAATTTGAATACCAACCAAATCCCTCTCTCACTCTCTCTCCCCAACCTCCCTTGATTCCTAATTTTAGAAAAGAATTTTCAATCCCGATTGTTGAGTTTCAAGAGATTTCTTGCTCCCTTCAGCTGTTTGGGAGAGGAGTTTGTCTTGGTTTAATGCAGCTCTTATGTGCAAGGGCCATGGGACAAGGGAAAACATTTAGATTGCACTTACAGAAAGAGCCATACCTAGAACTACTCTGGTTCTCATTTACAGTCTTTATCTGACTCGTTATGATGGCATTTAGCCAAACCAAAACTGTACTTCTTTTCAATGGCATACCCACCATTGTGACACCAGCAGCATACCAGTCGGTGTATATCAAATAAGTGAATAATTTATGCCTCAACAGTTGGGTGCAGGAATCATATGAGCAGCAAAGATATGTTAACGACCGCCCTCTAGTCATGGGTCAGAGAGACTCGCCTAGTGGCACTCACCTGTGTCGCTACTGATTAGGCAGCAATCGCAGTACAGCTTTGCCTGTATTATATTTTTGGCTACATTAAAAATGAACATGTAATCAGCAATCTGTAACCCAGGGAGCCACTGACTGCCCAGAACCACAAGCTGAGAGCCCAAGCACCCTTGAAGTGTCTGGACTAAAATGCCTTTTGTAGTCCTCAAGTTAATATCTTTAAACATCCGTTCTATTATTCAAACTGATTTGGATCCAAAAAACAGGCCTCAGCTTGAAATCAACAGCATGAATAAAACTTTCTTAAAAAGCAAGACACAACTAGTGTCTGGTTATATAAGTGAAACTCAAAAACAAGCAGGGCTAAAAGTTTAGTCAGCCAACCATGTGGAAAGGATTATGATGTCAATGCAGAACATGTATAGTGTTAGCATTGGGCATGTAAGCTTTGACCTTGTCACTCCTCACAAAGAAACGCCAAGCTCAGCAAAGCAGTGACTGGGGAGTATATAATACAAACTCCCCCCCTAGACTTGGAGCCTACAGGTCGATGCTGGGGTGATGGTGGGGCATTTTGAAAGGCTAGATGTATAGCAGCAGTAGCAGCATAGCTTTCGGGTGAGCGGTGTGGCTGCAAAAGAGTGAGCAGAGCATATCTGAATAATATCTGACAAGCTTCACTTAAAGGTTCAGTGAGTAATATTTAGGAGGATCGATTGACAGAAATGCAATATAAGATCCATAAATGTTTTCAGTGCTGTATAAAGACCTTACTAAATGGACCGTTATGTTTTTATTACATTAGAATGAGCCATTTCTATCTACACACACTGCGGGTCCTCTGACATGGACGTCGCCATGTTGCACCACCATGTTTCTATAATGCGCGTTTTGTCACTACGTTGTATTCATACGAAGAAGAACAAGAAGAAGAAGTAACGTTATTAGTAGTCGACTGGTATATTAAAAGTAAGAAACAAAGAAATGAAATTTGGACAAATGGAGGACCACACGTATTATTTAGCAGAGCCGACAGAGCGTGTCGGTCACTGTAGCTTCTCCTGCGCACTTGGAAAGGGAGGTGTGAGCGGTGAAAAGAAATAAAGTGAATATGGTACATAAAGAAGTATACAGAACTTTGATTCATGCAAAATCATATATTGCATATACATATCTTGCAAACATGTAACTTGTAATATGGTTATAACGGTTAGTTCACTGTCCATGTAGAGTGAGCTAGATGTCTGCGTGTTGTTTATACGCTCTGATAGTGCTAATCCAACATATCTTTATAGTAGCATCCATGTTGATTCCACATTCCGACTTAAGAGCACATGAACACACACTGAAGCTGTAAGAATGACTTCACAATTCTGGAAATTCGACCATCCGAGGAGCACGTGAATGCACAGTGAGCCGCTGGTTGCAATTTGCAACCCTCACCACTAGATGCCACTTAAACTCTGAACATTTATTTTGTTTGAGATTTTGAGACTATTGGTTCAAATTTGGTTAATTAACCAAGCCAATAATGTTTTACTTAATTTAGGGATCTGTCTGGGTCAAGACAGATGTCAAGAAACCCATGTAAGACTTGAGGATGGGTTGATGTTTGGTCATAAAATAAATAAATAGTGGTGCACGGACCCCAGAGCCACTGCCTGCTGTGTGCAACCCATAATTCATAACGACACGTGCCAGCATACCTGCAAAGTAAATACAAGTTTGCCCTGCTGGAAGTCAGTTGCTAGTTTAAATACAGTAGTTCATTCCTCAGTGTGCAGTCTAAATACATATTAACTTGGTATTTGTTTTAAATGTGAACAGTGTTTTCACCCCACATGCTGTTTAATGGGATTTGCTGCCGCGCTGTTGTTGTGTGTCTTGGCACCAACAGTAGAGGAAATCTACACTGGGCTTGAGGGGGCTGGTTTTGCTTGTTTGTATATGCCGTTCTGTTTTTTTTGTTTGTTTGTTTGTTTTTTTTTTCATGCTAACCGCCATCAAAGCTTTGCACCACTCGGCTCACACAGTGATCAGTAGGCCAAAGCTCATGGACACATCTGTTGGCCTGTGATGAGAAAGTAGTGCCTCCATGCTTATCCATTTCTGTCTGTAATTTTCTCCCTTTCATTGTGCCTCCCCACCCCCCAACCCCCACCATCCCGTTCTGTTTCTTTCGATGAATTTCAAGAGGACAAGTCATCTATATTTTTTTGTTTTCATTTTCCTTCCAACACATCTACCAGGGGACATGAGGAAAGTGATGCACTTTGTCACTGCGCTCACCCCTCACACATCAGCTTTGAGGGAATAAGGAAGAGGGAAAGGGGGGGCAAGGGTGATTATTTCATTAAGAGAAAAGCAATTCTTGAAGGACAGTCAATAATAGATGAGGTTAAAAAACAATGGTGACTTTTCTTTCTACTGTACTCATTTTCCCTCTCTGGCTCTCGAGTCAATAGAATCGACCTAATGGAAACCAGGTTACTCTTCCTTCCATCTAACCTCCCTGACATAATGTTGAACAAATGCATTATTCATTCTCTCTTCTAAGAAGCAAGGTAATTATACATTTATCTCCCAAATAATACCGGGTACTTACGGCGCCTGTGACCTTGCCACAAGATTTATGCCATTTTGGACCTGCCCCCAAAGGCCGCTGCAGAAAAAATGAAGGCAAAAATGGATTTGCTCTTTATGGGTATAAGATGTCATGGGGTTTGAAAAGGTCCAGTCATTAAATGTAAAGTTTAGAACTTTATTTTGAAGCATTTCAGAAGGGCAGGGATAGTCAGACTCCAAACTTCATGTTCAAGTTTTGTAGGGCAGATTAAAAAGTAGACTGGACAGAAAAAAAAGAACAAATGGTGCTACAGCTCTCCCCTTTATATTCTTTCCTTTATTCTCTTTCTCCTTAACTAATCCCTGTTCTATTTGCCCCATTTCTCATTTCCCTTTCGTTCTCTACTTCCCAACCTTATCTCCTTTCTTCACCAGAAGTCTCCTCCTCTGGCCTTCCTCTAGTTCTGAGCCATCTTCCTCCTCCTCTAATGCTTTTGTTTCTTCCATGCTTCCCTTTTGCCTGCAGGCCATCATGGCACAGCTTCCCCAGGAGGAGAAGGCCAAGATCGCCGAGCAGGTGGAGAGCTTTAGACAGGAGAAGTGCAAGCTAGATGCAGAAGTGGCCAAGTGGGATGACAATGGCAATGACATCATCGTGCTGGCCAAGCAGATGTGTATGATTATGATGGAGATGACGGACTTTACCAGGTAAAAAAATTACACTAAATACAGAGCAACACAATTTAATCTTGCAATGACTGATTGTTTGGCCAACTAAAGGCAGTAGAAACAAGTTGTAAATACTGATATGTTATCATATCTTAAGGTAATATGGTTAATTTGTCAGCAAACACTTATTTACACTTCTAGCAGATACGTAAACTCCTGAGGGAAATATCTGGCTCTTTAGCTGATAAATGTTACACTATGTTAAGCAGCTAGTCGGTAACTTTGTATTACCGCCATTTGGTGCTGCGGCAGGTAGCATACATTTTGCATCAGAAAACAAGATTATGAGAGCAGTGAGAGTGAATCAAAACAGAAATGTTGAGCCATAAAACCAAAACTAAGCTGAAACGTTCTGTAAAGTGGCAAGTGTCAGGTAATAATTCTCTATGGTTTCATCCCTATGAAAAGGTCTTTTCATCCGCTGTTCGTATAAACAATACTGCAGCATCAAGTAAAGTGGGATTGCTGCCTTTGCAATGTCCCAGAGCTGCTAACTGTTTCATTGAAGGGACTCTGACCACCTTTGTTTTAATCCGACTACGTAGCAACACTGTGATTCAAAGATATACTGTACTAGATGATCTGTATGCATTAAAAGTCTTGTCATTTATTTTTAATAAAAGCCAGCCAATTTTCCTCTCAGTCTCCTCAATCTGGGCTCAACATACCAGGGGAATCTCTAAATTGCCTAACTGATTGTTATCTGTCTCTTGTATGGAGTTGTGATCCATTCCAAAATAATATGGCATGGAACCAAAACTAACCAAAATTAAAGAAAAATCAGAGTCAAGGATGAGTATGGCTGGGGTTACTTACTTGGTATGAACAAACCGAGGGTAAACTTCAGCTTAGCACTGACTGAAAATGAGACATCACACGCAGGCAACCATACTCGCCGTGCTGGCAAATCAGAAAAACACAACACAGATGACAGGCTCAGTGGTTGGCCATTATTTCCGTCCCCCGTTTTATTTTCTACTGTAACTGCTCTGTTCTCCTGTTTTGCTGCTCTTTTGTTGCTTTGTGCTTCAAAGTACATCTCTATGATACATCATTAGGGACAACAGTATACTGCATTTACTACACGCATTATATGGGAACTCTTGTATTGTTGGTCTGTTGTCATGTCTGTTATTCCTTCTGTCAGCTACAGCAAATTAGCTGCTGTGAGCTAAGGTGAAACATGGGTGAACTCACTTTATAAAGGGAAGTTCTGCATTTCCTCTGCAACTCCACCCACATTCCCCCTTTTTTATCCTTTTATTTTTCACTCCTTAAATTTTCCCAGAGGCAAAGGCCCCTTGAAGAACTCCTCAGATGTGATCAACGCGGCAAAGAAGATTGCAGAGGCTGGTTCCAGGATGGACAAACTGGCCCGTGCTGTCGCAGATCAGGTAGCTTTGCAACAGTGTCTGTCACTGTCACTTTACCATTATACTATCTATCAGTCTGAAACGGTCTCTGACTGTGTCATTGTAGCTGGCGTCAGAGCAAATCTTGAGTTAGAGTAAGTGGGCATGGCGATTGGAAATCTTTAATGTGGGCATTGAGCTGTGTTGCCGCATGACTTTGTCTCCCAATGGGGCTAGCACTGAGAGAGCAAGACAGCAGAACCAAGTTGTGTCTCTAATATAATTAGCTCCCAATCGAGGTGTTGCATTCATTATCAGATGAGTACCTCTCTAAAACACGCTGACAGACCGTTTTCAATATCTAATCAATCGGTGCCGTGCCTAGGAAAGATGGGAGTGAAGAAAAAAAATGGGTGTAAGCTGTGTATGTGTGC
This sequence comes from Micropterus dolomieu, assembly GCF_021292245.1. Taxonomy (NCBI): domain Eukaryota; kingdom Metazoa; phylum Chordata; class Actinopteri; order Centrarchiformes; family Centrarchidae; genus Micropterus; species Micropterus dolomieu. The sequence continues at coordinate 11,258,518 of NC_060153.1, read as the reverse complement.
ATACAGCAAATGAAGTGGGAGGTATTTCAGAACGCAGCACTCCAGGTAATGCATAACGTTCTTCTTCATTTCATCTGTCTCTAATAAGCAGTGAGAATAAACTAAGGCACAAGACCCACTGCTTTATTAAGGCAGCCTGTTGTCATTGTAATTACTGACTGCTGTTAGCAAGCAAACCCTTGGAATAATTATTGTTGGTTTCAGTATCACACGCTGGGCCTCTTTCCAGAGCTGCTTTGCTGAAGAAATGCTGGAGCTCTCATCAACATTTAGAATCACAATAAACAAATCTTTTTTCTTTAGTCCTGCAACAATGTATGAGGCCTGCATGGTAACCAACGAAGCTGCTTTACTTTCGGGATCATGCTGCAAATTTCAAACAAAAATTGTGGACTGGAAGAGCACTACTGTACTGTTAAATAAGACACTGAGATGCCGAACTGCAGAGTGGTTTCATAACTGACAGTGACCCCTTTCACATTACACATAGTCATATGATCCATTGTTAATGTAAAATATTGATTATAGAAGCTTTAATAGAAGAAGATGGAAAATTTTAATTTCCATCTGGATATAAATCCTTGAAATCACACCTAATTATTGGGATAAATGGGCTAGCAAGGTTTTTCATTCAGTGTTAAAAATGTTTTAAAATGTGTGTTCCTTGGCCCATGAGCTTAAGTTCTAAAGCTAATAATTAAAATGTTAACAAGCTTTTGAGATGTTCTGCTAAAAAAAAAAAAAAAAAAAGATTAAAGAAAATAATTATCCTTAACCGAGCATGGGAAAAAACAACAACTCACAATCCCGTGAAGGCACTTTTTACTTACTTTACTTACTTACTCATACTATCATATATCATCAGGAAGCGTGATCCTATCCGGGGTACTGCTCATAGTTAAAGGAACATGCAGAGTCCATGCCTTCTTGTGACAATATGTGATTTTACAACAATATATCGGCAAGCCTTCTGCTGTTAGCACTGCGCAGAATGTCTGTCGGTTTGAGTGGCCATAGAGTATGCTAAGCTTTTAACTGACCAGAAGGCATCTTTAGTCAAATCTGGCACTGTTCTCCTCATGTCACACTGCCCTGCTCTTCAGAGCATATTGCACTACAGAACCAAGTTTCAGGCTATGAATGCATAACTGTGTTGTGCAGTAATTACCACAGAGAGATGAAAGGCGAGAGTATGAATGTGTATAAACATTTGTGCACGGCTCCATGTGTGAGAACATTTGTCACAGAAAGCAGGTCTCAAGTCTGTGTCACGGCTTGTGTATGTTGTTCAGAGCAGGATCTGGGACACAAAGGACAAAGTAAGCATGAACGTGTGTGCCTATGTATTAATTTCTTAGCTTGTAGGCTGCCGAGTGATGATCAGTGTTAACAGGGTTTAGGTGGGAGTGAATCTGTCACATGGCAAATCACTGGCAGAGCCTGTGTCTGAATCAACAGTTGTTGTAATGAAAAGAGCAGGTGGCTTGCCATTTTTAATTCTCACTTAAATGGTTCCTAGACCAGTGTTTACTGAATATTCAAAGCCTTCTGTTACACTTCCAGAGACATCAGAGCTATGACAGGAAATAAAGAGGGGCTTGAGGACCTTTTCATTTCCAACATGTATTTGCTGTAAAAGTGTTTTCATGTGAGGCATTTGGGGCATCTGCTTGCCATGCCATTCAGTAAATGGAATGCGTTATTAAAAGTTAAAATGGCAAAAGTTTGCTTTTATCTTCTTGATGGAATTACACAACAAATAACATAACCTTGATTATTTGTCCTCATTCTGGACAAGAAGACAAGTATTTTGCATTCACACATTATGGTAGGTAACCTGTGCTTGTCGAGAGCACTGTGGCTTGACAGTAATAATAAAGGCTGCTCCACTGCTTTCAGACAGCTCCCTTAAGTAGCAAACCTTGTCGCCATGACTGCACATCAGCCCTATTGATGAACATGTGTGAAGCAGGAGGCAATTCTGCGTGGACACAAGCTCTTTCATAGTCATTTAAGCACAGCACTTGACGTAGAAAAACCCCTCGAGGTACCTCACCCCATTTCACTCCAGCAATGCCTTTTTTCTCCTACTCTATTTCTCCCACTCCATGTCCCAGACTCTGCCTCATACAGACACAACCTACATAGTGGACGGCCGCTGTACAACATTAGGCACTAACTATAGAGACTTTCATTGATTGTTAAGTGTTGTGAACAGCAATGGCATGTAACAGTTTGTATCACTCTGCTTGACACAGGAAACGTTTGATTGCTGGGTAATTCCGCAGCACCAGCAGGCTTAAAATGTACCTGTGTTGGTGGTCCTTGTTGATTGTCAGAACATTTGTGTAGTTATCGGCGCTTTTTCCAGTGCACTGTGCTGATGATGGTACAGCGTCACCGCATTAGCGGAATGCCATAATTGCAGTTACAACGTTTGTTAGAAAAGTGTTGGAGGGGCAGGAAAAACCTTATATAATATATAGTTTTGTTATATAGTTCCTCAAAGTCACTCAAACTGCAGTGAAAAGTGCAAGTCTTGGGTATAATTGTTTTAGACACTTGTTAATACAGTTGGTTGCCTCAAGTGAAGTCATTGTGATGAAGGAACGTGTTACCCAGTGCAACGGTGGCTCGCATGGAAGTCTATGTTATATCAGGTGTGCTACACAGACTCGTTAGTAGGATACATTCATTGTTCATTCATGGGATTTGCTGACAGTAACAAAACTTTAGAGTGTCTCCAAGCTGTGGTTTATTTCCTTGTCTTTACCTTAAAGAATACCTTTTCCTCTGGCATTGCACTCATGTGAACTTTCAGTCTGAACGTTAGGCAGCATTAAAGAACTTAAATAACCTAAACCTGTCAAGTTGTTGTTTATTAATGCAGCTAAACACGTGCAAGTTTGAGGTAAGTATTCACAGTTCCAGGTTTCACTTTAGCTGTCACAGCGGAAGGCTCTGTCACATTGAGTGTAGAACAACAACAGCAAAGCTCTCGTCGCCTCCACTGAGAGGTATGTACTCAAGTGTGACTGATGTGTAATTAAAAGGCTTCTCAGTAAAAACAAAAACTATAGTTTAACAGGAACTGGCTACAGAGGAGTCAGTACCAGCTATCTTCTAAAGTTAATGCTGTCGCCGAGGACAAATCCCTTAAGGAAGTAAGAAAACAACTTTGTAGCTTGACCGGTTTTGAAGATTTTCTCTACTTTAAATCTAATATCATATTTCTTTTTTCTCTTAATGATATTTGGTAGCTAATCATGCTACGCATTTTGGAACTACAGTTCTCATAAGGCTTAGGGGATGTTGCTGTGGATTCACTAAGCAAAGCTATAGACTTTCAACTTGAGCCCCATTTTTCAGCCTACAGTATATATTTGTTTACATTTTGGCAAACTGGCACCATTAAAAGTGTGCAGAATAAGCTATTAACTATTTGTAGTATACTCATGGATGTACTGACAACTATTACTAGATTACTTTGATAATGAAGAAAACTTCAAAAATGTGATCACTGTCAGGCAGGTTCTGGATTTATATGGAGTTTCCTTTTTTTATTTCTAAGCTGAATTATTGGACGTTATATCACAATGGAAATAAACATTGGAGATAATGATATGATGCCTACGTGGTCAAATTTGACTAAGTTATCACTCTGAGAAGGAGTACAATTTCCACCTCACACAGTGTTTTTGCCTCTCTTGCACCCCCATGGTGAGGCGCTGCACACAGTCTGAAAATCCTCTAAATTAAAGCGTCACATTCACCAAACTTGAGTCCCATTTTGCTTCTAATACGGATATCTGTTATTAGGGTTTGAGTAAGTACAGTAGATAGGCACCTTGCTAACTGAACACGATATACCTGTTATTTTAATACTTTGGAAATGTGATTAGTGTATTAATTAGAACAGTAGCTCAGGACACCCACAGGGTCCAATGATAAATGGGAGGTTGTCACAAGGTGATTTAAGGAATAATAAAGAAAAGTATATATTCATGTTGAACAAATTATGTTTATGGAACCACTGAGTTAGGCGATGTTCTCTTAGCACTCACCTGTCAATTTTAACTACAACACCTATTATGACTATGCCACTTTTTTCCTGATCATACTAATGCCTCAGAAATATGTCACGAGAAGAGAAGACCCACTTTTCATGCCCTCACACCACGTGCTGAATGTCTATCTGTATATCGCAACATGACAGGTTGCTGAACCAGCTTTCAAGCTTTCAGTGTATTGCTAAAATGGCAGATTAAAGATTCAATTAAATGGATTTTCAAAACAATGGGATGTTTGAAAGATTTACATGAATGGGAACACCGGGCCATTTGCGTCTCCTAGTTAATGGTGTTCCATGTTACTTTTTTTCTGTTGAGCATCCGCATGTGCAAAATGCCAGATGGTGAAGTATAACAAAAGGAAGTAGGAACTAGAACACAATAGTGCTCAGTCTTTGGTGGAGATGTCAGCTGGATGAGATGTCAGCTGGATGAGCAAATAGAAAGATCACCAGCATTTAGTGCTGAAGTAAGTGACAGGTACCAGCTTAGCATCACAGGGACTGTAGTTACCTATTCAGCTGGAAGGCATATTGTGTAACTGTGTGTAACATGCTCTCTCTCAAACATCTCTCTATACTATTTCATTTTGTTGTACAACCTTGTGTTGTATAATAATACTCTGATACCTTGGATATGTAATGTAGCAGAAATAAAGATCATTTACAAAAGTGCCATAATTAAAGAGAAAATGCAGCTAAAAAGTCGACATTGAAAATAAAATAACAGGCTAAAAATGACTACTTTTCACACACATAATTATTTAGGTCAGTTTGAGCCTGCTTATAAATGCAGCATCAGTATGAGGTGTGACATGTGTTTTGACAGACTGCCTCACTATGATAGTGAATTGCCCTCATCCCTGTACCAGAGTTCACATCATCTTCCTGAATTATCCATTGGGAGCACATCTAATTCATTTTGGGCCCAATTATGCGAAAAACACAACCTCCACCAAAAAAAAGATTTCTCACCTGTTTCTCTGGGCTGAGCAAAGAATATTCCTCAAGTGCTGAGGGAAGCACTGAGGTCAGGAGGAGTTTCAGAAGGCAGAGTAAAGTCAGCAATGAACCACACAGTTTCCTCGCTAGTCTGTAATGAACACTGTTTCTCACTATGACGGACAGAGAGAGAGAGAGAGAGAGAGCACTTCAATGGGCCTGGCAAAGTAATGGGCCATACAGTTTATTTACATCAACAGGGAATCAGTGGAAGAAATGGACTATTAGTCAGCTGTACAATTGGGAACAATTGTGTCATGTCTGCATCAAACTTGCCTGGGGCAGCAGCGTGCGTGTGTGTGTTCCAGCAGTGTGAAGTGCAGTTAGCAGTGATGCTAGCCAGGACTGGCAGTGCAGTGATAATGCCCAAGCTTCCCTCTGCCTCACTGGCTGCTCTATGAGCTAGGAGCTCCACCTCAGTCTGCATTCAGTGCCACTTACTGTAAGGAAGCCGGATGCTGGTCGCAGCTTTGGTATCATTCACTGTGCTGTTCAAAGCCCTGCTCTAACAGCAGCCATAACTATAAATGTAAACCATGCCTTAAATTGCTCTTTGCAATTGTATTTGTAGGTTGAAGAAAACAAGCATTCTTTTGGGATGGCTGTGTTTTCCTCACTATTTGCCCTTCAATAGTGAAGGGCAATACTATTTGTCTTCTCAGAGAGTAGAGGAGAAGATGGGTGGCCAGGAAAGCTGCAGTTCCTGGAGGGGGTATAATCATATCACTGCTCAGTTTTTAACTTGCCACCCCCCACTACCCGAGCCCACAAGACAAGGAAATGAGTGGTGCATGTCCCCACACAGTGCTGCTGAATGTCCTAGTTAGGACTGTTTAATATTAATGGCGAGAGGAAAGGTGTTGGTACAAAATGATGCTCACAGTGTTTAAGCAGCTGATGCAGTGTTCTTAACCCACTGGGTTGCTTAGTGGGCCATAGCTGACTCCTGGAAGGCTTCCAGATGGAATAATAAGAGAAAACGGTGTGATAGTAGGAGACCTCAGGAGGCTGTTCTCCGATTCCCTTTTGGTCCATTTGCTGCACTATATGATCTGGTTTCTCTGCTGTTGTAGTAGAAAAGTAGCACAAAGGCCAGCAGGACCAAGTCTCAACTTCTAAAAAGAAAGAAGAAAAGGAAAAGAATGGGAAAATAAGAAGAAGAAGAAGAAGAAGAAGAGGGCTATACAGAGTGTCAGAGTGTGCTGTTTGATGCAAGTCTTGTGTCTGTTTCAAAGTATAATGTCCATTCATTGTTGATTGCCCTGTTTTCTTCTTGGGCAGCAAGCTTAGACAAACTTGTTTCATGCGAAATGAATCAGTTTGACATCCTGCAGTGTAACTCAACTTGCCTTTGAAACTCAGACTTGCAACAAACCACCAAAAAATGTTGAGTAACATCTTCCAGACTCATAATTAGCTCCCCCAAAATGCTGGAATCCTACTGTTAGGATTGTTGTTCTTGGTTTTCTGCTTTAAAAACTGCCTCAACCTCTCAAATCTATTTGGGGGAAAGTATAGTAATAAGCAGCTTTGGATTTAACCAATAATGCCTGAAATAAGGCTAAGACCCTTTCCTCCACATTCTTTGCTCAATGACACATCTTGTGCGATATAATTATATATACTTTATGTCAGATAACCTACAATTTGCTTTTTGTTCATCACAGATGATCCAGTTTAAAACCTAAAACGAACCAGGGACCTCCTGAATTAATAAATATTGTGAAATCCAAACTTTTTGGCTATGGTGTTCAAATTTGGAAAAATGTAGCCAAAGAGATGGGAACAGGAAGTGAGATATGATTATGATAGTTTGCATTTAGGAAAATAGAGCACCTAAAGCAGCTGATATACTACATGAGACTACATGGCTTGACAAAAATCAAATGCACGTTTCTTTGCATCTCAACCTTGATGGATTATGATTTATTATGTTTTGACTTACATATTGAATTAATTTCTTTTATATGTTTGACCCAAGGATTGGCCCTACGTACATTTACACTATTACAGTCCAATTGAGCACTCTTTGGCTGACTCCAAGATGACTCCCTAAATGACTCCCTAAACTAGTGCAGTTACCCTCTGTCATGTTATTTGGGTGTCCTTGAGATGCAGAAATTATATCCACACGTCACTACGCCTGTCAGTGATGATGCACAATGATGAGTCATCTGAAGTTGTGAAAGAGTTGTATCCCTTTCTGAGCCCGTTTTACTATGTAACACACTTGACAGCAGTGACATGGAAATAGGAAGTCAGGCATAATTCCTTAATGTTACACAAACGATATGGATGATATGGCCAGAGGTGTGTCAAAGGACATTAATTAAGATGTGCTCCATACTGCTACCACAATGGCAGCCATTAAACAGTAGCTATTGCACTGCAGCCTCAATCTCCCAAATTTGACCTTAATGTTATTTGTACTCTCTGCTTCGCTTACAGAATACTGTGGATATCGTGACGCACAAAGCTGCCGATAGTGAAGAGACTAACCAATAGATTTATGTGAAAAATATCTGCCAAGGACTTAAAAGTGTGTCATGCCCCATTCAGCTGCCCTGTAAAAAAAAACAACAAAAAAAAACGCATTTACGGCTATTATTTCTTTGTGTGTTTTGACAATGTCATTCCTTGTGCCTCTTTTCCATTCAGTGCCCTGATTCAGCGTGCAAGCAGGATCTTCTGGCCTACCTGCAGAGAATTGCCCTGTACTGTCATCAGCTCAACATTTGCAGCAAGGTGAAGGCTGAGGTTCAAAATCTGGGCGGAGAGCTCATCGTGTCTGGGGTAAGTCTATCCATACAGAACAGCACATGGCCAGCTCCACTATCACTGACGTTCTAGATAGGCTTTTAGGCTTGATTCACTAGACTTTGGTCAATTTAAGACAATTTTTATGATCATCACTGCCGGTAAGCAAACCTTTTAGTTCAAGGTCGCAATGAAGCTTGGACGACCAGATGAAGGGTCATGCAGATTAGGGCTGATGCAATTATTTCAGACCGATTACCATCTAATAATACCAGAAAGATGCACTGCGGGGTTTTTTCCATTTGTATTTTCCATGCCTCATGAACCCTATTATCACTGTCCAAACAACAATCAGTCAATTATACCATATTACTAACTAATACATTTGTGGCATATTTCAAAGCTTTCAGTTGACCAGAATTATCCTCGTAATGTTAGGTTTTCAAACATGTGTTCCGACAGCAGTCAAATGTAGATGTGGCATGGTTTTCCTTTTAAAGTGGACAGATCATTCTGTGTCATCAACATAATCATGTATCTGTGGACGTGTATTTTATGTAGTTTGACTTATGTGAATTTCTTTTTGACTCCATAATTACCTTGTCTGTATCAGATACTGACATTATCAAACTGGGTATCAAGTCACTTTGTATTTAATGTATATAGGGCAAAATAACAAATTTAGAGGGCTTTTACAATCTTAACAGCATACAATGCAACTCAGATGAGCAAAAGCTCCACAAATCAAACTCAGGCAGAAAAAAGGGGGGAAAAACCTCAGAAAGAACAACAGAGGAGGGATTGACACTGATCCACATTAAATACTGTTTCATCTCTGTCATTATAAAATTGGAACAACTTAAAATTCTGAACTTTACAAAAAAATCTAATTAATTTTTTTACAAATTTTAAATTATATTAGTGTATCCACACATATTTAAAAAGTAATGTGTGGTTATCCTATTAACGAACACACAGAAGAAGGATTGCTCTCAGGTTTATACAGTGGTGTACACAGATTTTAAATGGACTAAACTGTCTTAATATGATTTGTCCTTCTAATTAAAGTCAGACTGGACTTTTATCTTTGCTTTGGGTCTCCTTGCATCTTGTGTTGATACATTTCTTCATGACTTCTCAGGACTCTCATACAGTTTGTCTCACATGAGATATGCGAGCCCTGCTGCGATTTTAACCTTTTCATGGTGGCCAGCTGGAGCCCACACTCATTAAATCTAAGCAGTTGACTCGTCTCAGTGTGAGGTAGGAGGCGCGCTGGCCGCCGACCCTTAAATGTCAGCCAAACAAAACAGACGGAGACAGAGGTACACCTGACCCCTGCTTCTGCTAATTAAGAATTGCTAAAATAAGATGTTATATAGCGAGGGCTATGTTTCTTTTATAATGCTTAATTGCAAGTTGCAGCACAGTATTGTATGTAGCTAATACCTCCTAATGTCCCTGTTGAGAGCTAGAAAGTCTTTTTTTCTCTTCACATACACATTAACTTTTTTGACTTGACAATTAGTGTTTCTCTCTCTCCTTGTGCTCTTGTAGCTGGATAGTGCCACCTCTCTGATCCAAGCAGCCAAGAACCTAATGAACGCAGTGGTGCTGACTGTAAAGGCATCTTATGTAGCCTCCACCAAGTACCAGAAGGTGTACGGAACAGCGGCCGTTAACTCACCCGTGGTGTCTTGGCGCATGAAGGCCCCTGAGAAGAAGCCTTTGGTAAAAAGGGAGAAGCCAGAGGAGTGCCAGACACGTGTGCGACGAGGCTCCCAGAAGAAACACATCTCGCCCGTCCAGGCCCTCAGCGAATTCAAGGCCATGGACTCCTTCTAAGAAGAGAAGAAAAAAAAAAAAGGTCATGTTTACCCAAGAAAAACAACAACACGACGGTGACAAGTTTAAGAAAAAAGTACCTTTTTACATTGTGTTAACCCACCTCTGTTTGCCCCGTGTGTGCTTGGTGACACCTCAGGAGGACTACAGTACATGTTAAACTGCCACACTACGGCTCCTGCGAACACCGTGGGCCGCATGGCTCACAGGCAGCCGGCACACACAACACTATTTATCAATCTTATTGTAGCTTAATATGTGAGAGCCAAAATGTGACACAAACACAAGTACCTTTGAAGATATGGGAGTAAAAAAAAAAAGAAAAAAAAGACAAAAGAAACATATCAGAGGAGGAGGAGTGGCATTTTAAAAATTTGTGGCAATTGATATTGTAGCTATCATCATTAACGTGCTACTGGCTGGCTGCTTGTATACACATTTAAACTGTCTGAATGGAAATCCTGAATGGTTAGTAGAGGAGATATTCTAAAGGGAATATATCAATGTTGGTATGCTCCCTCTTGATATTTTTTTTTTCAATTTGAATGTAACCTGTAGTGCTAGGAATAACTTATGTTTAAGATACCTGAAAGTGTCGGCATCCAAGTAGTTTCCTTGTTCCTGATGATTATAATAATCCATATGGTGTTTTTTTCCAAAGCACACTTATGGTCTGTTGTATTGCCTTTTTAAATTCAATTTATTTAATGATTACATCACTAACTATGATGACCTTGATTGGAAGTTGTGTAGCGTATAAATAAAGACAGAGGTTTGACTAGTTGAGGTTTGCTCAGAGAATAGAAATCCCTGCATACAATACCTTTATATTCACCCTTCTCTAATAAATCCCTCAACTTCACCCTCAAACTTTCACGTGTTTTTCTTACCCACACATCGGCAGCACTGCAGTAGCTACAGCATCAATCTGTGACTGAGTATTTCAGCAGTGATCCTGCTTTCATTCATCTGATGGATCTGACATAATCATTAGAGATCGCCAAGCAAGACCTGCAGATGAAAAGATTCCAGCGGAGAAAAAAAATCTATTAGTACTAAAAGCTTACAAGAATAGGCATATTGATTCAGGGTCACAGGTCAAGTCCCATTAATTCAACATGACTTGAGATAACTGGTCTTAGGTCAGCAATGTTTCTGCTATCTCTTTGGTATTTTACCAGGTGCTCCACATAAACAGTCCAACCAAACTTGCTGAGCTTCTATTAAACACAGAACATATGGACACACACACATATGAGACTACTAGCTGTGTGGCTCCAGGGATCACAATATCAGTCTGTCTGCCTGTAGTTCCACTGCTTTGGTTGAGAGTGAAATATCTCAACAACTATCAGATGGATTACCATGGAATATTGTACAGACATGCATGGTGCCCAGAGAATGAATCCTACTTACTTTGGTTATCCGCCGAGCTTTCTTCTAGTGCCACCATTTGGTTTTAAGTTTCCACTTATCCAGTGAAATATCTCAACATACGTGATGGATTGGCATGAAATTTGGTACAGACATTCATGGTTCCCTGATGATTTATCCTAATAAGTTTGCTGATCCCGACTTTTCCTCCACAGCCACAATGACGTTGACTTTTTTTGGTTTGTAGTGAAATGGCTCAACATCTATTGGATGGATTTCCATGGAATTTAATACTCACATTTACCTTCCCCTCAGAATAAATTGCAAAAACTTTTGTGACCAGATACCTCCAAAACAGACATCCCGATCAGCCTCAGCTGTTCTTTGAGTTTAGTGCTAATTAACGAATGTTAGCTTGTAAATGCTAACATGCTAACCTCACCTGCTGAAAATCAGCATGTTAGCATTGTCATTGTGATCATGTTGAAATTAGCATTTAGCTAAAATCAATCTCCTAGTCTTATTATATTTCCTTAAAACACTGTCTGTTAGATTGTCATCCATCTAATGAACAGTGGGAGCTGTATCTTTTTCCCATGGTCTCAAAGGTAACTGCTGACTACAAGGTATATAAGCCAGTATTGACCACCGAAGTCTTTGTCAATCTCTCTTAAGCCCGCTGAGTTGACGAGGGAAAGAAAGGAGGGATGGGGTAAGAGAAGCGGTTAGATGGGACTCACCAGAGGCCTGAAACATCGCCAGTCAGCAAGGCAAGAAACCCCAGAATGCTCTGGGCTCTTAATCTAAAAGTTTGGGATCACTAAAGGCAAAAGAAAATTGTGGAAATTGCAAATGTGAAGTTCGTATAGATAGTGTGGACCTTGGGAAACCACGGATAACTGGCTGCATCCTCTTTTCATGCCAAGTGATTCCAGTGAATTAGTTCATTTTAAGAAACACAATGCGATCCTTTTAGAAAGCACAATCACCAACACACCCAGCCATTAAACCAGGGAGAGCAAATCAGTTGATTGCTTAACACAAGCTCGATCTCTCGTGAATCAAATCAAAAGCATCGACAAGCATAATTGTTCCAATAACGGCTCACGGGACTCTAGTTTAGATAATTCAGCGGTTTAGTCACTGACAATGAATACGGCTCTTTATATATCCACATTGTACCACTAATGGCCATTAAACACAACCTGCATCAGGCATCCGTGCATCACCAAAGTGCCTTGTGTTTATGAAATAGGGCCACGGGAGAAGAGTTGTAACAAGGTCCAGTTAATGGAGGGATTAATTCCTGGCTGTGGCACTGTCTAACTAAAATAATCCCTGTGTGTGTCCATTTCTACGATCCAAATAAAACATGACATGATGGCTGACAGCCTGTTCTCTTTGAACATTCCGAAAAAATAATTAAAAAGAAATAATGACGGTAGCAGAAATGCCACTGGTGTGTAGGATATTAGTACTTAGATTTGAGAGATGTCTTCATGGGATGTGCTGTATTAAGAGGATTAAAACAGTGTTCTAATCTAGTTAAACAAACCTCCCCTCGGACCAGCTATAAAAATAGACAGAGAGGAAAATGACTTAAAAGTCCCCGAGGCAGAATGGTGATGAACAGCATACAACCAGCTGCTGCAATATGGTTTTTGGCTTTCGGTCTCTGGGTGTCAGATGCCTTCTGACACACAACACACTGGAGAATGCCATCTTCACAGATGGACATCAATGTGTAAAGGGACCTCTTTTATGGCTGCAGTTGTTTTATAACGCAACTCAAAAATTAAATCAAGGATAGTGGAGTTGAATCATCTTTGACCTGATATTATAGTTGAGTGTCTTTTTTTACCCATTTAAGGAGGTTTGAAAGACCGGAATGGTTTTAAACTGGATATAAACATAATTTTAGGAAAGACAGAAGAAGGGGAAGGGTCTTCTAAATGAGTTAACGGTAGAAGCACACATTTCCAGTTTTATTTGGAATCCCTTAACATTGGTGATACAACACACATAAATAAATACATTGTAGCGGGAGAATGATTTCAGCTTGAACCCCATGGCACATTACTACTACAAATTCATTGCAGTTAGTTTTTGGGGGAGATATGAAATGAAACCTCAGGTGCTTTTATTTATTTATTCATACTTTTAGCTCTTTAGATGTTCTTCCAGCAAAAGGTTCTAACCTTCTAGAAATTTTGTGATCTCTCCTGAATGCTGGGATATGCTCTGCAAAAGTCTGGCTAAACACACACACACACACACACACACACACACACACACAGCTCTTTTAAGGCCTTGTGCCAGTAATTATTTTCGCATGCTTCCTTCAGCTCCAACTCAAAACGTTGAATGTGTCTGAAGAGGTCAAGTGGGCATGCCATTTCAGTGTGGCTGCCCAGATTCAGACTCCTCTGCCTGACTCATTCTATGTTTCAATCTGAAAAATCCAGACTGGGAGGATGTAAATGGTTTTTGGCCACACAGCCAATGATTAAAGCAAAAATGTGATGCTGGTAGACGGTCGATAATCTGGCCATTCCCCCGGGACAATGTCTCAATCTCTCACCCACAGCTGAAAAAAAAAATCACAGCAAAATTCATCCTCATGTCTTAGCAAAATGTTGCGTTCTACAAGCTTGGTAACATAGGGACTACTTGGAGGGCTAGTTGCAAACTACTGTAGCTGGCAGGCTAAACACTAATACACCAGCCAACCCAAGAACGTGCTAGCACTAATCAGTCATAATTGCTTCCCATGCTTCTTTCTTCTAACTGCCTGCAAACCATTCTTCTTTTAGTGGAGCAGTCAGTACTCCGACAGAGGAGGCTTAAATAAAAGTTGATCGTGCAACACAGCTAACAAGCTGAGATTCCACTGAAATGTTCCTTGTGTTGTTCCTGACAAGTCTTGACACCTTGAAAAAGACAAATTCTCCAGATCTTGAAGATCTTGTATGCTTTGTTTTCCTATTGCAATTGATTTTGTGCATACCCTGTGCATAATACCCAAGGATACTGGGCTGGCTATATACAGAACCAATATATTTGAAAGATAGCATCAGATTGTTGCACATTTCGTCTTGGTCTTTTGGAAATATATCACAAGGTCTTTCTTCTTAATGCCGCTGTTGTGCAGATGTTTCTCCATGATCCATCCAATGTAGCCACTTTGTTATAGCCCTCCCATGCATCTCCACAGATCCATTTCATAACTGAGATGTCACAGAAGTGCTGCAAGATATGTCTGAAGTCTGACGTTAAGAGACTGAACAAAAACTCAATTCGAATAAATCCTGCTGAAATAAGCCCTGTGGTATATGATTTTATTTTACAGGTGGGTCTGGTATGAAAAGTAAAGCAAATCCATGGAGTCTACCAGCCTCCAGAAAAGCTTTTCTAATTTCTATGTATACAGTATTTTGAAGGTACAGGGGAAACCGCTGGTAGCTTGCTGGTACATGTTCTGTGCACTCTGGATGCCTCCCCAATTAACTTCTCACCTGAATGGCAGTGATGGACAGTTGTGGGGTGGGGGTAGGTGGGCAGTGCTATCTCCAGGTGTGATGAACAGCGTTCTGCTGGATGAAGAGTTCAAATGGGGACCAGAGTTGTACTGTTATGTTGACCTTTAGATTGATGGACAGTTTGGGATGGCGGGCTGTTATTTTGTCAGTTTCATTCTTGTCAGTGAAGGAGGGTGAGAGATGGGCAGTGTGAGTGAGGGGTAGGTCGCTGTAAGTGGCATTTAGTGCTGATGTAGAGGTGAGAGGCGATACCGGGCCCTGGGTCTGTCTGTCACCCCTGAAAAACAGGTTTAAAGAAGGCTGACAGTACTGCGACACCAGAGTGCATGATGGGTGTGTCGGGTTGCTCCTTGCAGACATATATAAATGACTTGCTTACATGTTGTTTTTTTCAATTTTATTTCAACTTAATATTATATGAAGTTAAGTGTATTCTGAATTGTAAATTGATTGTAAAACAGTTTTTTTTCAGTATCTTCTCCAATTAGAATATTTAGGATGTTTACTGTATCACTGATGACTCACAGTCATATAAATAAACACATTTCTGCTTTATTTTCTCTCTCCCTGGTATTTCTGCTCAGCCAACACTGTTTGTATCAGCAGTACATCTACAGGAATAACCTGAGTGAGCTAAGATCAAAAGGAAAGATCAGTGGTTAAGTTACCCACCTCATTCACACAAAGTGCATTTACCCTAAAAGTAGGAGGGCACATGGATGTCTTGGCCCAGTTGCAGTGACAATAACAGGACTTCTCTTTGAAGTAGTTTGAGTCTGGCTTTGTAGAAAAAAAACAGGTCTAAAAAAGAGCGTAACATTTCTCTTCACACTGCTCTCTGTGCTTGTTGTCTGTGCCTGATTTTCATCATATATTTCTAGTAAACAATCTTTTGATAAAATAATTTAGTAGCAGTTGACTGACCCACATCAACTTGTTTTGAGCATTTTAACAACTTCTTGTCTACGCTGGCTTAAAAGTTGAGCTCAGTTCATTCTTGACCTTGGAAACAGCAGCTGTATAAATAATCTCACCACAAGGTCCATTAAACAGCTTTCAGCCATATTACATGATCTTTATGAGAAGATGGAGAAAATAATCGTTCACTTTGGTGTGTAAACTGTAGCCTATGCCCTACTGCACATTTCTGGGTGGTGAACTGGCACAATTGGCCTGCAGCGTTTTCTCAGGGTTTCACACAGAATATCTCAGTAAAAGTTCAACATTTTGGGAAACACTGTACACTTTGTATTTGCCTCTACTTGTTGTCTTGCTGAGATGCAGATACAAAAATCGATTAGATATATAGCATGTTATTTAGTGTGCTTTAGAGGTGCCAGTAGGTAACTTTTTTAACCTTTGGACAGAGCCAGGCTTGTTGTTTCCCAACTTTGTTTTTATGCAAAGCT
>NC_060153.1:11222239-11242423 GCF_021292245.1 Micropterus dolomieu | reverse complement strand
GAGTCTACCAGCCTCCAGAAAAGCTTTTCTAATTTCTATGTATACAGTATTTTGAAGGTACAGGGGAAACCGCTGGTAGCTTGCTGGTACATGTTCTGTGCACTCTGGATGCCTCCCCAATTAACTTCTCACCTGAATGGCAGTGATGGACAGTTGTGGGGTGGGGGTAGGTGGGCAGTGCTATCTCCAGGTGTGATGAACAGCGTTCTGCTGGATGAAGAGTTCAAATGGGGACCAGAGTTGTACTGTTATGTTGACCTTTAGATTGATGGACAGTTTGGGATGGCGGGCTGTTATTTTGTCAGTTTCATTCTTGTCAGTGAAGGAGGGTGAGAGATGGGCAGTGTGAGTGAGGGGTAGGTCGCTGTAAGTGGCATTTAGTGCTGATGTAGAGGTGAGAGGCGATACCGGGCCCTGGGTCTGTCTGTCACCCCTGAAAAACAGGTTTAAAGAAGGCTGACAGTACTGCGACACCAGAGTGCATGATGGGTGTGTCGGGTTGCTCCTTGCAGACATATATAAATGACTTGCTTACATGTTGTTTTTTTCAATTTTATTTCAACTTAATATTATATGAAGTTAAGTGTATTCTGAATTGTAAATTGATTGTAAAACAGTTTTTTTTCAGTATCTTCTCCAATTAGAATATTTAGGATGTTTACTGTATCACTGATGACTCACAGTCATATAAATAAACACATTTCTGCTTTATTTTCTCTCTCCCTGGTATTTCTGCTCAGCCAACACTGTTTGTATCAGCAGTACATCTACAGGAATAACCTGAGTGAGCTAAGATCAAAAGGAAAGATCAGTGGTTAAGTTACCCACCTCATTCACACAAAGTGCATTTACCCTAAAAGTAGGAGGGCACATGGATGTCTTGGCCCAGTTGCAGTGACAATAACAGGACTTCTCTTTGAAGTAGTTTGAGTCTGGCTTTGTAGAAAAAAAACAGGTCTAAAAAAGAGCGTAACATTTCTCTTCACACTGCTCTCTGTGCTTGTTGTCTGTGCCTGATTTTCATCATATATTTCTAGTAAACAATCTTTTGATAAAATAATTTAGTAGCAGTTGACTGACCCACATCAACTTGTTTTGAGCATTTTAACAACTTCTTGTCTACGCTGGCTTAAAAGTTGAGCTCAGTTCATTCTTGACCTTGGAAACAGCAGCTGTATAAATAATCTCACCACAAGGTCCATTAAACAGCTTTCAGCCATATTACATGATCTTTATGAGAAGATGGAGAAAATAATCGTTCACTTTGGTGTGTAAACTGTAGCCTATGCCCTACTGCACATTTCTGGGTGGTGAACTGGCACAATTGGCCTGCAGCGTTTTCTCAGGGTTTCACACAGAATATCTCAGTAAAAGTTCAACATTTTGGGAAACACTGTACACTTTGTATTTGCCTCTACTTGTTGTCTTGCTGAGATGCAGATACAAAAATCGATTAGATATATAGCATGTTATTTAGTGTGCTTTAGAGGTGCCAGTAGGTAACTTTTTTAACCTTTGGACAGAGCCAGGCTTGTTGTTTCCCAACTTTGTTTTTATGCAAAGCTGAACTAAGCTAAACCATGACAATTACTTATTTGGTGGATGTGTTGCAGTGGGAATAAAAGACAAGTGTCTAATCCACTGCGCCATCGCAACCTCTCTATAATAATTAGTATTTTGTATTCATTTTTTACCAAACTTCAAATGCTAAATGTGCAACATGCAACATAAAATTACTGAGTGTATAACTAAATAATATAACTACTAACTTTCAAATTAGTTCGGGAACGACCGTGTCAGTTTCACAGGATCGCACCAGTCACACTGAAGCAGTTGTTTGCCTGTCTGTTAGCTGCAGGCATGTGATTGTCACAGCAACAACTCCACACAGAAAGGCTGGGGTAACCGGGGTTTGAACCCGCAACCTTCTTGCTGTGAGGCGACAGTGCTAACCACTGCCCCACAATGCCGCCCCGTCACAATCATTCACAAGAAATTAATTGATAACGTGACAAAACCTTTAACATAAGGACAACTTAACAAGCAACCATTCATACAACAAAGTGTAGCCTATATAGGCTACATGAGTGATCAATCGACACAGTGTTGGGCAAGTTAAGAAGTAATATAGTTATTACCTACTAGTTAGCATAGCTTAAGTAATAGCTAATGTTACTCTACTTACTACTGGGTGATATAACGCCACTCTCTCCCCATGTGTCCATTATCACTGGCAGCTCCTTTACCTGCCCCCAGTATTTTTTTTATTAAAGATGCATGATTCACATGGGTCAGATTTTCAGGTCGGAAAAATCACATCCCTGTAGCTGTATCTTCATATTTAGTATACAGGTACGAGCGTGGTTTCGATCTTCTTATCAAAGCGAGTAAGTGCATTTCCTAAAGTGTTTTTCCCAAGTACAAAACCATCATCACACCAAAATCCCTGTGGGTGTAGCGGTTCCTGATGTGGGTGTGTGGTGGCACATTATGCGTGACAGCCACCCTTCAAACATAAAATACTCAAGAGCTTTAATAACATTTCCTCCTAGCATAATGCTTGCACTTAACACACAAAATGAACAAGTAAGGGACGATATTGAGCCTCATGATTCTGATTCTATAAAAACATCTTTACATCACTAAAGAGAAGGCCATTAGGGCTACAGGTTTAGTGAATAAAATAACATTTTACATTCAAGCCAGCTGTATTACAGTACACATAAAATGTACACTGTAGTAAACTTCAATTCTTCATGCATGCGCTAAATAATTAGATTAAATAATTGTTGAAAGGGCCAATTGAAATAAGACTTTATTTTATCCCGAGGGAAATTGTTGTGCAGCAGTTGCACTAGAAAGCAGGAAAAAGAGAGCACATATACAGAATTATAGTATCAAAAAGTGTAAATGATATTAATGATAGTACACCCTTTGTGTTATTCAGATTAGATTGATGTGCTTTGCCTGAAAGGTTCTGGGTCCCAACAAGGTTATGGGGGAAGAAACATTTACGACATTACTGATCTGAAATTATATTATATTATGCTGTAATAAACGCTGAGGATCTCAGTACCTTACAGTAAATGACTCACCACCTCTTCAGTCTTTTAGCCCCAGCTTTAAAGATTGAACTGCCTGGTGTCGTTACTAAAACCGACCTTTTGCACTACTAGTAAACCAACAGCCCAAAAAAGAAAATCTTCGAACAAACACAAAAACAGCACATTTGACCAACAAATTTCAAATTTAGCATATCAACTCTAGTCATTTCAACACCTTTTTAAAAAGTATATGCATTTTACACCATTTCGGGTTTCCCTGTATTTTTCTGTCACAATTTACTTTTCAATCACTTTCTGTCAGTCAAATGCTGCTGCTACATTACTTTGCAATTACATTGTGTTCTGTGTGGTATGCACATAATTGAGAGCAGCACACATATTTCATCCCTGAGGAGAACACTTGGGGACATTTTTTAGCTACAGCAAGGAGACATGGACAAGAAAAAGAAATGTTTTGAATTTGATGACCCACTGCACCATCATCAGGGCCAATTTTGCCTTCTCTTATACAACAACGTGTGATCTATCCACTACATTGTTGAATATAAAAGTAACAGCTAACCAAGACAATTATTAGGCCCTGTTGGAAGTCTGCACTCTACTGAGCACTTTCCTCCTTTATTGTGCATTTCACCAGATGGTACCTTAATGAGCCAAAGCTGTCACTCTTTAAATTACACACAGCAAGGAAAAGAGTGGCAAAGACTAAAAACACCCCTTTGCAAATTTGAACAAGGTCATAATAAAGTGGTCAGCAGTTGCCCAGAATGGCTGCCGAAACAGCTTGATTTATGTCTGTCTGTAATTAAATGAGGAAACAGAGTGACCTCTGCTAAGCCTGAGCCTCGGCCAATCAGAGGCAAAGTTCCATCACGCACGAGGTATGTGTAAGAGTTATTTTCTTCCATCACCAACAGTTATTGTCCCAAACTATTAACTATATCCTATAACATTAGCTTTCAAAGAGAGTGTACACAGGAGGAGTCTGCTGTAGCCCATATTTACTCATCAGGAGGGATGTGCTTTCACTAAGGTTACATTTCTCTGCTGGATCAGCAGCTTTTTATGTGTTATTCAGCTGTAACAGTAAAACAGAGAAAACTACTGATGTAAATCAAAGTATGATATAAAACTACTTGTTTTAATGTTTCATCAAATAATGAGAGTTTTTATGCTCATGCAAGGATTCACGTGCTGAAAGCCATTCTGGATGCCACGTGGGGCTAGAGTGGACATAGTGGGGGACACTGAATGTCAATGCCCCTGAAAGGCAATCACCCATTACAATGAAAAATGGATACATAAACCTAATGTAACAAGATTAAGAGTGTACAGCCACACTGCAATGTGAGACTGTACTTAGGCATAGTGGTGCTTTGAGCTAAATACTAACATCATACTAGTATGCTCACAACAACAATGCTAAAGTGCTGATGCAGGTGAAACGTTTACTATGTTAACCATATTTAAAGTTTAAACATGCTTAACACAAAGTACAAGGTAGACTTACTTGTCATTTTACAACACAGGTTCCACAATCATACCAAGGCTTCAACTTTTCTAACTTTAAAAATAGTCTGTAGAAAATATTTTCTTGTGACCTACAGACTACAGCAGCAGTTGGGAGAACAGATGCTGCAGCACCTGAGAACGGGTTGAAAGGTCGGGAACAAGGTGAGCGCAACAGAAGAGGAAAATCAACTTTAGAGACAGACATCAATCAGAGCTATTATTATAACACCTGCGCCGCTAACGTCTGTCTTGTGCGGACTCAATAGCCAAAGCTACAAGACACTGGCAAAAGCAAACTAACTACTTACAGCCGCACCCAGTCAAGTCTAACAAAGATATTCAGCGCTCAAGTTTAAAGTAGTATGTGAGTTTGTTGTGCAAGAACATTAGCTGGCTGGGACAGGTGCTAGCTTACCTGTTGTTCTCCTAGCCGTTACACGACTGACAGGACGTCAGTGGACACCGCACGCACTACAGGTGGCCCCACTGTGACGCAGTGGAAAAACTATAAAAGTAACAACGTCACAAGAAGGATATTTAACCTCACATCGACTGACCGTCCCTTCACACAGAGAAGGCCCAGTTGTGATGTGGTAAGTAAAGCTTTATTATTACACCCACTGACTGCTTTCGTTTATGCTCTAGATGAAGTTGCAATTATCTGTGTCTGTTTATATTCATGTGTATTCAGCCTTGGCGCTGTCCTTTTGTTTTGAATTGTGTGCTGTTGTGTTGGTTAGCTCAGGACCTTTTAATGGCATTTAATTGTGTTTTCAGACATGTTTTGCCTGGTTGGGCCTGGGGGTTCATTTCTTAACGTTCTGGTTATATATTTTTGTTCAACAACTTCTTAAATGTTTTATCACTGACATCCACATCCAAGCAGTTGTGGAAAGCAACTGTTTGCTCAAGTATGGTACTTATGTACAGTTTTGACAGTACACTTTTTCTGCTACTTTAAACCGCCTCAATACACCACTTTAATAGCCAAATACTGTACTTTATACGCCATTAAATGTTTGTGCCTTAGTTACATGTTACTTCACCGACCTTTTAATACAACCAACAAATAAGCTATCCAGCAGTAAAAAGCAAATAAAATTAGTCCCACTTTTGCCAGCTGCGACATTAACAGATGTAGGTACACATCAATAATTATAATCCAATAATTTATTATATTCTGAAATGGACCACTCTGCATAATGAGTAATTTTACATTTTGTACTTTTAAGTTTATTTTGAAGCTAGTGTCTTTGTAAGTTTACTTTTGTAGTATTTTGAATGCATGGCTTTTATTTATTAAAAGCCACAGCATTTCTACACTGTGGTATTGTTACTTGAACAACCAGAAGTTACGTAATGTTCACTGTTACTCACCAAACTCAGTGCGTGGATCCTTTTAGGTCTCGCAAACATGATTGACTCATTCCTGTTTACATGGTTGCAGTCTTCCTCTTACCTTTTTTTTTAAGTAAAAGATCTGACTACTTCTTCCACCACAGAAGTGGATTTTTGAGGCTCACATGTATACATGAAGAACATTATATAGTCTCTCTCAAAAACCTTTTGTAGATTTTCCAAAACAAATCACACACCATTACAGCAGTTTTTATTAAAATCATGTGTCATCTACTTTTGAATTTGACCAAATACATATTAATGTCTACGGAGGCAGCATGGTTACTCGTATGTCTAGTGATTAGAGTTGTAGTTAGTCCTGGAAATTACTTGAATATGTCACAAATATTATTTATTTTGGATATCGTTTTGTAAGAATTCACTTGAATCTGACATGAACAGACAGTTAATGAGGGCAACCCCTCATTAACTGTCTGTTCATTTCACTTGCCAGATGTTTTGAGAAGATGAAAAGACATTATTAAAATTGTGTGAATTTGGATAATTGAAAACATAAATCTGCTTCTTTTTTAATCCCAGCCCAGTTGGTCAGCCTGTACATGATGAGGCTATATGACATAATTTACTGAAATCATACAGTTACACACCCCTGAAATATGTGCCGTCACTAGAGTCAAGTAATTAATCAAATGGAGTACATTTTAAAAAAAGCAGACTCAACATTACAGTAGAGATGTGGTCATAAATTTACAAACATTCAGCTACATATATAGTAGATTAATATTTCTTTATATAATACTCCTTTACTCATTCCCTAAAGTCACACATACTTTTCTATATCTTTCCAACCAGGTCGTCCAGCCACATATACCACTAAAAGTATTGTCTGATTGCAGTGAAGCTTATGACGTCTCTTCAGGCAAACAATTAGTGTTGTCTACAGCCTGACTGATAATGGATTTTTAAAAAGGAGCCATTCAATTAGTTAAAGAAATGTGACTGAGACATGTACTGAAAAACACATTTTACAGTTGGAAAATAGACCTACTTAGGCCCAATCGTTCTTTGTTGTAACTATGTAACTCATTTGTCATTTGCTGACATATGCTCAAGTGTTGTCTTTGAGCTTGGTTGTGTAGATAAAGAAAGCTTAAAACAAATATGTAGTGCAAACTTAACTGCTTAGCCTCATGAAACCAGACATTACTACTTGTTTTTCATAAAGGTAAAACACATTCAGCCCCTGTTTGATTCATGTATAGAACCGTTAATAAAAGACATGTCTCCATTTGTCTCCCATCACACACAGAGATGTTCGGTTCTCTCCTGATGCTTTTAGTCTTGCCTGTTCACTTACTGTAGGTGCCTTCTGTGTTCCTTGCTTTTTACCCATTTATAGTCCAGCTGAGTGTTTAAATAAATGTCGTTTAAATGTTAATAACAGTCAATTAAATACCCATCCCTAAAAAAATGCCAAAGCCAAGCAGTGACTGACCCGCACTTAACCCAGGTTGGATGATGCATGTTGACCCATTGAGAATGACCGCCAACGCGCTGCGCCAGTCTGAAAGGGGTATAACAGGATATATCCTGACCTAGCACTCCATTAACCTTACTGCTTATTTGAGCAGCATGCATGCTTTTTTCTTTATTTTTTTGTCTCTCTTTATTTCCTACTGAGAGATGCAGTAATATCTTAAGGCTTTATACTGTATATCATTACATAAAAACATACCTGTTGTGACTGATTCCACTGCCGTTACATTTAAACAAACCTTGCCAAGCACAGAATCTAATTCTGAGTTAGTTTTCACAGCATGCTACTGTCACGTTAGCCAGTGCCTAATTCTGTCTAATTGAGTAATTACTGCAACTCTGCATAGTGACACCTCCACTCCAAGGTCAGTCCAATGAGTTGCCAGCTTCACACAGAGAGACTGAGTCAAGCCCACTCGTACCACAGAGAACACAGCGGGAGATTTCCACAAATCCAATAAATCTAACTGCAGGTACCCACCGCACACGTGCAGGAATGCACACATACACACATATATAGACCGCAGTACTGGTACAAGCCAGATTGTATGAGGGGGTTGTAGTGACTCCATGGTAGGCACTGTATCATCACAACAAGAAACATCTGAATTGATTCATGGCTTTTTTTTTTTTTTTTTTTTTTTTGGTGTGGTGTGGTTTACATCAGCTGCTGTGTTTGCCGTTATTCTCTTGGTACTCTGGATTTATCTTAAATTTCAAAGACACTTAAATTCACTTTTAATGAGAGACTCTAAATTGTTTATAGTCAAAAGTGGAATGTCTGCCTTTCTGTTGTGGTCTGTCAGGGAGGCCACATCATCATTAAACGTCAAAAAGGAACATAAAATGAAGAACAAAACAAAACGGGAGCTAACAGAATATCTCAGAATTAGTCAAATTGTGGAGTTTTCTTCTAAATTCTTGTCTTCTGTAAACTTTTGTTCCTGTTACTCACCAGTACACAATGTGTGTATCTTTTGAGGTTGATCAAATAAGATGAATGCAGTCCTTCAAGGGCTGCCCCATTATGTTCAACAAAACCATTAGTGGATGAGTCTTTTTTGGGTTTTATTTTTTTTCCAGGAAATTTTATTACAACAAAGTGGAGGTTGTATTATATTCGAGGACTAGATAATTGTTGTAAATGTTATTGACAATACCAGATATTTTCTTATGATGGAAAGTATTGCAGACATGTTAGTTGAAGCCTTACTGTTGCAAGGCAACATCTCTTTCCGTCCATTTGTAGTGTCTTTTAGAGGGCCGCAGCCCAGTTCAACCTACAGGAGTTTATGATGGTTTGTGCAATGTGTTTTACTACCACGGAGGAAATTTCTGATGATTAAGAACGAGTGGAAAGTGCCTACTAAATTAAAAGCCAAGCCCCAGTCCCTTTTACTGGCCTGTTGTCGCCACATGTTTGGACAAATAAACACAGGTCTCAAATAGACTCAGATCTGCTTTTATAGAAGTTCAAATATAAATGTCTAAAAGTTCATCAATATGGACATGCTACACATTGTTAGATGGATTAGATTCTCCACAATTTGTTAAATTAATTTTACAGACCATGAGCACCAAAGTGATATTTCCCAGCATGATAGGGTAAACAAGAGATGATGTGATTCCCTACCTTTTGAAGCAGTCAAAGTCAGAATATGTGTCCATTTCTTGATTATTTAACTTTCATCCTTTCTAAGTAAGGCTGTACCAAGGGCTTTTGCAAAAATGAAGTACTGTGCTATTGTCAAGCCAACCGTAAGGCAAGCAACCACAACAACTGAAGCAACCACAACAACAGCTATGTTCTTACCTTCTTGCTTTACGCTTCAGTGCGTGTTAAATGAATTAGGCAATTATGTTAGCATGTTATTTAAATTTACTTGATAGGCATGCCCTGAAGGTAAAAATATAGCTACGTGTGAAAAAGACATGGTCAAACTGCAGTAAATTAGTTTGGCAATGTTGACTAGCACCCAGCAGCTAGCTTGCTCAGACCATAATACTGTTAGTGTCTCGGGGCAGTGAGGTGAGATTTACAAATACACTTAACAGTGCATTTATGTACCAAATTACTTATCATAAATAAAGTAATTTGCCAAAATAAAAATGGCAATAATACCGCATACAGCTGTTGAGTCACAATAAATCCCCACAGGAGAAATTACTTCACCGCAACTGCCATAGCTGTACGTGTATTTTGTACTGGTACTCATTTTACTTGCTCGCCTAGATGCGCTGTTCCAGAGCTACAGTAGATCAAGTTGATGATTCGCAAGTCCCACTGAGACAGTCACTCAACTGTATACTCATCTCCGTAGAGTTCAGAATCTGTCTGGAAGAGAACAAACTGGTGTTTGGGAATCAGTGCTCAATGTTCTCAGGCAGTGCAGCTCCATCACCTGTAGAAGATTTTAACAAATTTCAATATAAGAGTTAGAGTTCACATCAACCCTTAGGGGACTAAGCCCTGTTTGGTTCGTTTTCTCTATTTATACATTTGGGCTTATAAACCATATGTAATGGAGATGGAACACCATGTGTTTGGTATCTATGGATTCAGAAGACCCTAAGCTAACATAATCATGCATGTAATGTGCTTATAAAGGAAGTATGAGTGAAAAATGCACAATAAACTAGAGAATTTCATCAACGAAAATTAGATTTTTGTGATTTATTAATAAAAATCACACCTTATACATCAGTATTATCTGTTTTGGAACTCAAAACATGTTTATCCAACCCTTTGTGTCACATCCATATGCAGGTTTTCAATAAAATGTGCCCAGAACAATGTAATAATGCAGCTAAAAGGCGTTTTTCTCATGCATCCCCCTAACCCAAAGCAAGGCATCTCTAAGAAGATGCAGTGGGGTTCCTGGCATGCCCCACACTGCCAGGGGGTCTTGTTATAGGCTCTGCTTGCTTACAGAATGCTCAGAGTACTTGATAAAATACTATGTCCACAAGTCAATCTTCTGGTCTGCAGCCACTGTAGTCTATATGGATGTGTTTCCAAAGTCACTCTAGATGATGATCATCATGCAGATGATGTGCTGGAAACATGCTGTGAAATAAAGTCACAGGAGAGAGCAATTACACAATTAATCAACTAAACTAAACTAAACTAAACTTCTGTGTCAAAATCCAACGGAGGAAAACAGCATCTTCCCTGTAGCCTCACTCTTGTGTAAACATGCAGCTCACTGCAGACAGAAAGGAGGGGGGCCGAAGTATGAAAATGACAATGACGCGGCCCCTATGTATGCAGAGAGGAGCGAGCACGAAGGAGGGGGCTGGCTGCCAGGAGCGGTGCAGCCGACACACAATGGAGGAAAACATACATCGACTCTAGCTAAAACAGCCCATTTACGCAAATACATCCAAAACAGCTGACAGTAAGCTATAATGATCACACTTTATTACATTATTTTATGATAAAGACGTTATTTGAAGTTACATACCTGTCTCAAATCCATTTTTGATCGCGTTCGCCTCCACGGTAAACAAAAGACTTCGGCTTCGGCTGCTACGTGATCCAACTTTGGCTCAATGCTTCTGCTGTGAAAACGTTTCCTCTTTGCCATTATGAAAGCACTAAAACAATAATAATAACGTTTATAAAGTTACTCCGTCGGCTTGCTTAGACGTTGGCTTTCTCTGCCTCCGAAGCGCTCCGCTGCTCGTGTTTACTCCAAGCCTGTCTCTGAGTGACTGCGCCCTGAACTCGTTAAAGGGCTCCAGAGTCGCTCTGATTGGCCCCAAAATTACCCCCAAACTTCCATTAGTCAATGCGCGTAGAATACGCCCGACGACATCGATTTCATTGGCTTTTACTCGCTGCCTTTGGAAAACAAGGGAGGAAGCTATATACACAACCCAGATATCCCCGGGAGTCTCAGGAATACGGCAAAAAAGACCGCATCACTCTATCATAAATCGTTTGGAAGTTATGATGCCTTTTGCCAGATGATGACGTATTAGGCGGTACCGCCCAATCCGCCCCCTAATCTAATACATGTACGTATTACTCACAGTGCTCTTGAACCTCTTGCAGACATCGTCTATGAAGTATGCAAGGATTGGAGACTTGAGCCATGCCAAACAGTGGTCATTGACTATGCTGGTGTCTCTCAGCTGTCAGTGACAACTTTAGCACTGTGACCTGAGGTCAAACATGATAGCTCAGCTAGGAATAGCAACAAGAAGACCTGTTAAATGAATGCTAACTGAAAAGACCTGGTATTGATCTCACACCTCCCTCCTGCTCCTGATTTCTCTGTTGGAAAACCAAAAGCGGTCAGTGAATCCTCTCCTGCACAAGTTGTAATATGCACAGGGCCGCAGGAAGGAACTGGTCCTTTAAATAGGAATGCAGTCCTTGAGCTGTTAAGTCATTCCAGGCTTGGAGCGAGAGGTGTCAGGCAGAATCCAGCGCATCATCTGTTGCTTCCTTATTTGACCTGGTAGTGTTTCGATTTAGGTAGAGGTTCAAAAAAGAAGAAAAATAAAAAAGATCACCATGACAATATCCTGAAATACTTTTTACTAAAGATAAAACTGAGGCCAGCGTGTTGGTCAGTAGCTTGTCATCTCTGACTCTTAGTTTGGTGTCATAAAAAGTTGCAGCTTTGGCAGCACACAAGTGTGAACAGGCCAGGTCACATGGAATCTGATCTTTTCCAGTTCAGTTTTGACTCACTTTCAAATATGGTCCAAATCCAATACATGTTGGATTTAGTATTTATTTTTTTTAAATGCGACCTCAGTCTAAACGGTCAGATTGGAATTGATGCAACTCTGACGTCACTGTAGAGCTGCCTATTCTGTGCTAGACGGACCCACGGTGAACAAAATACTCCACGAAAGCCATTATTAAACATGTGGCTCTCTTTCTCCTCTACCTTGCTATCATCTGCCCACAATTTCCCTTTTTTCCACCTGAATTCCACTGGATCGTGCTCTGAGTTACGTGCATGCTACTTGTCTAAGCGGAAATGGTATATCGAGAGATTGAGTTGTGGGACATAAACTGTAATGAAAAGGACAGAAAGTTGTGAACACTTGTCATAATTCGTGAGAAATGTGTCCCTGTGAGGGCAATCAAATACGGGAGTCTCCCATGAAGATCGGGATGGTTAGCAAGTATGAGCTAACCGGAGCTAACATCTGTGGTCTCCTTGTTTACTTCTGTATGACGGCGAGCTGTGTGTGACGTTGTTTTATTCTTCTGCGCTTCTTCTTCACTTGCAGGCTGTGGACACTTAACTCTTCAGTCTGATGTGGGCCATATTTAAACAATAATGTGAACTGTCAATCAAAAAAATCAGATCTGGAAGAAAAAATCAGAATTGATCATACAGGCCTGCAGTGTGAACGTAGCCTAAGTAATTTTTATCAGAATATACGCATACATTTTAATTGTAGAAAGTAAACTCGCTTCACAACAACATCCAGCAACTTGGTGACTTGGATGTCAGTAGTCTCATCAACCATTATTCCCCACACAGGGAAATTTGACAACTCTGCCACCAGCTGGTCCAACACGTTCCCACTCCCATCTTGGCACATATTGACGCTTGGTCAATGCCCTTTGTCGTCGCCTTTTAATGACCTGGGTAACCCTTTTGCGTCAACTTCCGGTAAAGTTGGCAACAGTAAATATGCAACGTCCGGTTAGACTTTCAAAATAAAAGTGTTAGTGTTTCGAAACACCGCCATTTTGAAACGGTGCGTTAAAGTTGTGAAATGTTGCAGTTTGGTTAGGTTTAGGCAAGGTTAGGAAAAGATCATGGTTTGAGTTACTAACTTTACACGTCAGTTTACACCTAAGTTAACTATCAATTTAACTTAGGTGTAAACTGATTTACTACAGGGCTTTCCCCACTACGTTGAACTGTGATGGTAAAGGGATCCCCAGTGCGTCACAAACTGACAACTATGGCTCTTGACCATGCGTCCATATGTGTCGACTTGGAGTGAGAAGGGGTTGGCTGGTCATCCACAATCACTTCATCAATGATGTGGGTGTGTGTTGGCACTGACCTAGGGGCAGAAAAGTAATTAGGCTGGCCTACTTGACAGTGTAAATTATGTGAAGATGGTCAATTTACAATAATGTTATTAAATGGCTGCAGAATTTACAGGCCCCTTTTCATGAGGCATTCATATATTATTTTGAAGCAGCCTTCAAGAGCTCTGTGGTCCATGTCCACTTGTGCAGCTATGGCACGCTCCAGTGTTCTCCCTAAAAATACAACAAAGTATTTTTATTAAAACAACTATTTTGAATTTGTAACTTATGGAGTAAGGCTTTGGGAAAGTGCTACCTTTCCATTTCTCCTTTTTTCTTCTGCTGCTTTTATGGATAGCTGTCATGTTATGACATTTTAAGGTATCAAGCCTGTAGTTTGTGGACGGCTGTCTCACAAAAGCCATCAGCAAGCTGCATCATCAGTGCACAAAGCTTTTGGTATAGGTAACATATCATTCTGTCCTTATTATGTCTGAGCTAAGTAAATTTGATCAGCCATTGCGGGTAAAAGCTTTGTTTTTGAGAAAATCTAGGAGGAATAAAAAGTGGCGTCTTGACTCCTTGTCCTGTCCTACACTCTGACTCTGATCCTCTCTACCACCGGTCCCTTCCGTATCTTGTGGTTGTACTACTTTCAGACCTGGTCAATTTACTGCATCGCATCAGTA
Source organism: Micropterus dolomieu (assembly GCF_021292245.1). Classification (NCBI taxonomy): domain Eukaryota; kingdom Metazoa; phylum Chordata; class Actinopteri; order Centrarchiformes; family Centrarchidae; genus Micropterus; species Micropterus dolomieu. Next base: position 11,228,249 of record NC_060153.1, on the reverse strand, counting down.
ATATGAATTATTACTGGAGATGCACAGATTGCATTTTTCCTGGCCAATTCTGGTTTTGGCCAATTCTGATTCTTTCTTTACTGTAATTGACAGCATACATAAACATTTTTGGAACTTTTTTTTATTGGAAAATTATTATTATTATCAGCACCAGCAAAAGCATTGGCAATTCTCATGGGGTCCATTCAACTGTCTGTTCATAACAAAACACTGATTATTAAATGACTTGTAAATAACTAAAGCACTTTTGTACAAATAAAATCAAATTGCAGTATTAAGTAGGCCAGAATGCAATGTAACTGTAGGGACATTTTGGGGGGGGGGTCAGACTGAAATCAGATAAACTAGATCATTAACTCTGGCAACTGATGCTGTGAACCGGGAGGAGGTTAGGTTCATAGGATAAGTTGGAAAACAGTCAGTTTCTCTATAACTCCTCCCCTCCTGCGGAGCCTGAGGCGGCTGTCTGACACACAGTTTCATTTACTCATTCATACTGTTGATATCAAAGCACAAATCTAAACGCATTTACATCTTTAAATACTTGTTAAGACAGATCTCCGCACATTGTGGATTTATCTTCAGCACAGAATACAATCTATGTGCCGATTGCCACTGGCATTTAGTCCTGTCAGGTTACAGCTTATTAAGTATAGCCTAGCCTTCCTATTTAAAATGAATGTAATGGGCTGTAGGAGAATTCAAGGGCTTTATCATTTATTAAGGAAAGTCCATTCTGGTAAATGATGAATGTGCAGCGCTGTGAAGAAAGTACTAAAGTTAGCGTATTGACTCCTTCCTCCACTCCTGCGTTTTAGAGCCAATCATGGTCCGCATTGGCAGCATTCATATTTATAGCTCCACCCGATAAAAATGGAGGATCTGCCTTTATTTAATCAAGTCCTGATCTCAGCAACTGATCTGCTGTTTAGTGATGGAGCAGTTTACACGGCAGTCCTGCAATACACCAGGACAAACTGACACCGTATACAAAGAAAGGAATAACATCATGCATCACATTTGCCGAATTTACAGGGGGGTCAATAATTATTATTAACGATTTTATAGTAGACAGTGTTTAACAACCATTTATATATTTTCCACTAACTCAACAACTCACAAAGCACTGATTTAAAAAAAAAAAAGTAATTAAGGAAGTTTGGTGCGGTTTACCCGCCACCTCACGCATAGACAGGAGAACTGTTTTCTCTTCTTTAGAAAGTATGAAATTGTCCGGTGTTGTCTAATCTTGTGCAGTCGGCAGCAACACGTTCTCCAGCTGGGAATGTCGCCATGAGCAATGCGTCGTTTATGATTGTAAAGTGAGGGCACATCTGGAATGTGAACGCGGCCGTTGAGTATCATGATTATGTGCCACTCTCAGCACTATTAAAAATCAGTCAAATTGACCAAGGGAAACTGTATAGAAGACGTTACAGCTCATAACGTGAAGTAACACGACTGGGAAGCTAGCTTGCTAACTAGCTTACCGAGACGAGTCTTCATCATCCACAGTGCAACAACATGAAGTGCCTCCTCTTCAGATGCTCCGGTGTTTCCAGGAAAGCTCAGCTTTGGAGACGCTGCAGTTAATGACCTTTTTGGCTGAGTGAAGAGTGAAATGCCGCCACACTTTGGAGGTTTTAGGTTGTGAAGGTGTTACTGCAGCACTGATGTCGTGTCGTTGTAGTAACTTCACTGTTCACATCACTTTACTCCGTTAAGCTGACAATGTCGTTACGGCCCGATGACGTCATGAACATGAGGCCATGTTGTGATGTGGCGGGCAGGAGCCTTGTAATTCTCTATGCAGGAGAAACCCTGCAATTATTCAATGTTTTTTCTTTTGATTTGTTTTCATGTAAGCTTTTAAAATCTTCCATACACGTTCTTTTCCTGAATTCCATACAGGTTTCAGCACTGTCAAGTTGGATAAGCTGCTTGTCTGCAACTCATAAAAGAATTACAGTAAGTAGGAAGAGAGAATTAACCACACATCCACATCAGATGCTTAATGCTCCATATGTCAGCTGTGACCCTCCTGCTGTGACTTTGTTCAGGAATAATGAAACACATTGACATGACACAATCTCTGTTTTACCTGAAGATTATACACAGGAGGAAATGTGTACAATAGAACCGTCTCGCTCTTTGTCCATTGATGGTCTCTGCTACGGATCTAGAGTGCTAATTTTCTTCAAACCTTGTTCATGCATATATAGTTCCATTCCGGTTGCACTTAACAGCACAGTGAGGCATCGTGAGAGCTTAGAGTAGGGCACCAAGGTGCTCCTATAACCATTAAAATGTTAGACTGGCCATTAAATGCAGCTGTACCTTTTTGTAAGTAGCTCTATCCATCACTATTATGACGGTTATATTCTCAGTGTATGGTCCTGGGGAGACTGTTGATGCTCAATTTAGGCTGAACACAGAAATATGGTCTACTTAATGCCATGTTTGAGCAAAGAAAAGGGAAAAGAAATATGAATAAATGGGAAGACGTCGCTCATTTAGGTTGAACTCTGAAAAATCTTAAATAATGAGGCAACTGTTTAAATACTGATCTTGACAAAATCCCATACTGTACATTTTATCAACGCATTTCCCTAATCCACTTTAACACACACTCAAATATTGCTAGAGCAAGGTTTGCGCAATATACTGTATCTGTGTGCCAATGTTATAATTAAAATGGAGTCCTACAGACATAGGGCCCTAATTTGATATTGGCACAGATCAGAGATGCTGCATTGGAAAAGTGAGTGTTACATTGTGTGATATGTAATTGCAGAGGGAAGTTTCGAGAACTGTGCGTGGTTTTATATTTTGTCTTATTGTTCTGTATTTTATAGACGTAGTGCAAAACAGAACCCAACTCCTATTTTGTTTTCACACACCTTAGAACATGAACCCAAAGCTCTCCTTGTCAACTTTAACCCAGTAGGCATGAAGAACATGGTAAATTAAACTAAACACTTTTCAAGTTCTTTTTGAAATTGTTCTTGACAAAAACACTGGGAAGGAAGTCTTTGCGAACACTTTAACTTCATTGTTTGATGTGTGCAACAAGCAGCATGGCATTTAATAGTGTAATTTTGTGCCTTTTATTCACTAGCTAACAGAGGTATGACAGGAAACGAATGGGGATGACCTGCAACAAAGATCCCTGTCTGGAGGCGCAATGGGGATTTTGCAGGCATTTTGATAGAAGGAAAAGCACAGGTGTTACTAATAACATTATCAGTGGCTCTGTTCTATCCCAGTGCCTCAGTAAGCCCTCACGGTGTGACAGAGAACCAGTATAACCAATAAATAACAGACTGGCCATCTGGGGTACCGGGAGTTTTGACTACTGGGGCTGGCGCAACACAAAATTTTGTACTTTTAAATAACCCCAGACCCTGCTTAAAGCAACATTATGTAAGAGGGTTTTTTTTATCTTTTTGTGCAATTTGGCACCCCTACCATTTCAGATTCAGAATTCACTGCTATCTTTACTAATTGTTTACTAACATTACAATCAAAAACTAGCAAGTTGCCAACTTGCAACACAGCCAAACATCAAGCAAGTGCAACAACACAAGACATAGCAATATTACTTACTTTCCCGTCTGTTACGTGGTGACATTACATGGATAAATAGTGGAGTGGAGCAATCAAACAAACAAAAAGAGGGGGAAAAAGCTTTAAGGTGGAGATGAAAAGCTAAGAGAGAAGAGGTTGAAGTCCCTGGAGGCCGGTGCAGCCAAATGTTTTAAAATAACAAATTATTCATTTGGAGCAGTTACCAGTCAGTCATCTCAGCTTAGTAAGCCAGAAGACACTGGCAGCAGAGAGGGGAGCGAGAGCAGCCCTCATGAGTCCAGCGATATCAGTTCAACTGTCAGTCGAGGTTTTACAGCTGATGTGTTAAGACAGTACACAAATGGGGATAAGATAAGCAAGGTTTGGGTTTGGCTGGCTATTTAGCTATATCATGTGCCTTTTGCTGAAACATGTGCATATCACTTTTTGTGAACCAACCAATCACAATAGATGGGGCAAGGCATTGAAAGAAGTTTGACATGCTACAGCAAACTTGAGAAATGTTAAACTGATTGTTATGCATGAATGGTTATGACTATTGACAGGTTAGTACTTAGCATTAACAAATTAGTGACTAACTGGACAGTGACCTGGTTATAGATGGCATTGCTGAGAGAAGTGAGCTGCTGTAGAAACTGCTAATTTAAGATCCCCTCCAGACATGTTTTAACATGTAAAAAAAAAATTGCTGTACTTGGAATAAGAATTTGGATCTGATATGTTTTCTTTTCAGAAAAAAGTTCTTGTTAAGGTCTGAGTCAAAAAGTAAATATTTCATTCCCCGTCCATCCCTGTGAACAATATCATGATCCAGAAACCATAGTAGCTAAATGTAATTCAGCCATCATTAATGTTATAATTTACACCTGTGCTTTTACACACATGCATGCACGCACATACATTCAAACCATAGGTTACAGGAGGGGTGGGATGTTGATCACCCTGCAAATCACCCATCCAAACAAGCAGTGGAGGGAGGCTTCTGCAGATGCAGCATGTGGGAGAAGTAGCCCAGATAAACAAAAGCAAGACAAGCGATCAAATGCCATAGCGAAGTGGATCGCTACACACTGCATGCTGATCAGTATTAGGGAAAATGAACCTGAAAACCTCCCTTAAAATCACAACATAGTCGCTTGGCCCCGCAGGTTCTCTCAGGTAAGTAACCATGGCAACGGCTTCTGTGTACAATTACACACAACTTTACCCAGTGGCACCGCCAGGAATTTTGGGCCCCATGACAAAAAAAATCTAATTGGGCCCCATGACAAAGCTGCGCCCCCTCTGCGCAGCTGCTGTCACCACATCTCTAGGACCTAACTGTCCCATCAAAGGCTTTACATAACTCTAATTAAAGGCTTGCAACTCTCTTGCTTCTTGTAGTTCAATACTAGTTCTAGCACAATATTTACTGCTGGGATTTGTACATGCAAGTCTGTATGCAGTTCACTATTTGATGCAAGATTAACCACCACCATAAAAATGTCCTTAGGCAATCTTTTACAGTCTTAATGTATTTTTATTGTAAAATTATGAGATAAAATTCTCTTAACATTAATGAAAGATTAAAAAAGCCTCCCTTTAGTCAAATCTGCTGGCCACAAAGCTGGGTCAACATCTTTTTAATGACTTCTGTCTTCTTCCACCATGCATCTCTCATCCTCATCATTGCTGTAACTTTCTTTTCCTTCTTCCTTGTAAGTAAGTAAGTTTTATAAAGCGCTTTTCTCAGATAAAATCACAAAGTGCTGTACAACAGTAAGTAAAAACAAACAGTATAAAATGTGTATATATATAAAATTAAAATTACACTAGTGACCTATCAACCAAAAGCCTTGTTAAAAAGACGTTTTCAGATCCTTTTTAAAAGAGACAACAGTGTCTGCCAGACGCATGGACAGGGGCAGAGCGTTCCACAGTCTGGGAGCAACAGACTGAAATGACATGTCCCCTCGGGTGTTATAATGGGTCTTAGGGACTGCAAGTAGGTTCTGGCCAGAGGACCGATGAGTGCGGTCAGGGGAAAACGGCTTAAAAAAGGTCCTGCACTGGGCCGCCGGTCTGCCGCCGGACTTGATCGGCGGCCGTCATCCCGGTCAAAAACCTCCGCTTCCCGACGTAGGATCCTGAAGGAGGCTGTGCTCAGACGCTCCGGAGGCCGTCTCTACCCTGCACCGTCGGGTAGCCCTTCTCTCAGGTCTGTTACTGCTGCTCCAACACAACACTCAACAGCTCACACACTCCATCCTCAGTCCGCACACAGTGTTGAAGCAGATTCTGCTCAGTCCTGCTCTGGATCCCAACAACCAGCATCTCCTCGTCCTCTTTTCTCCCCAACCACACTAATAATTGGTGACTCCATAACCAGAAACCTCCGTTTCTTTAACGCTACCACTCGCTGCTTCCCCGGTGCCACCACGGC
>NC_060153.1:11216216-11222139 GCF_021292245.1 Micropterus dolomieu | reverse complement strand
TTGACAGTCATGTTTAGCTTCTTCCATTTTCTAATGATTGCTCCAACAGTGGACCTTTTTTCACCAAGCTGCTTGGCAATTTCCCCGTAGCCCTTTCCAGCCTTGTGGAGGTGTACAATTTTGTCTCTAGTGTCTTTGGACAGCTCTTTGGTCTTGGCCATGTTAGTAGTTGGATTCTTACTGATTGTATGGGGTGGACAGGTGTCTTTATGCAGCTAACGACCTCAAACAGGTGCATCTAATTTAGGATAATAAATGGAGTGGAGGTGGACATTTTGAAGGCAGACTAACAGGTCTTTGAGAGTCAGAATTCTAGCTGATAGACAGGTGTTCAAATACTTATTTGCAGCTGTATCATAAAATAAATAGTTAAAAAATCATACATTGTGATTTCTGGATTTTTTTCTCACAGTGGACATGCACCTACGATGACAATTTCAGACCCCTCCATGATTTCTAAGTGGGAGAACTTGCAAAATAGCAGGGTGTTCAAATACATATTTTCCTCACTGTAGATCTAGCATCATGTCTTTTAAATGGAGTCTGTGTACCTCTAATTTAGTGGCTTTCCACTGGCGCTTTCCGACATTTTCTCCTAAAACTACAAATATTATCATTTATCCATGGAAAGGCCTTCTTCTGTGACCTGAAATCTTAACAGGTGCTACCAAATCCAAAACCGACAGACAGTGGTCGTTAAAACTTTGCACAAATGAATCAACATCATCACATTCGGTCATACTGTATGATTGCAGAGACATTACTGGTAGTTGATAGGATTGACACAAGGAAAATCACGAGGAGGATCACAAATGTATGAGAGCAGAGCGGTGACCGATGCATGGCCGAACACAGGCACCATCTTCGCTGTACCGCAACACTGTGTGTAAAATATGCCATATACCAATAAATGACAATAACACTATAGAACATTGACACACATTAACTACAATTCTGTATCACCACCACTTAATTACATACATTAGATATAATAATTTGTGTGCAAGCTTCTTAAATAAATTGCCCTTCCTGATGGGAATAATAAAGTCTGTATCTGTAGATGTCACAGCTGAAGATATACTGTGAAAGCACTAGATCAAGATCGCTGATGTAATCGCTGACAAAATCTGTACTCTGCGCATGCGTTGGCGTCTGTAGCTACCTGTCGGAAGCTCCGTCTTAAACCTGACTCTTATCCAGTTTTAATCCACACTTTTTCATTACATTTTTTATATCCTTTTTATTTAACTTAAGTTTTTAACTTAAGTTTTACGTGGGTTAAGGATTTTAGTCATCCGACATGGATTTTAAGCTAGATGACCGTAAAAACGCTATCAACACTACTGATCATAACAAGGCTCCGGCGACTATGCTAGCCGAGATAACTCTGCCCCATGAGGACTGCTCACTCCTTAAGAAAGCGAACAAAAAGATTGCTGACCTTATGGAAGACATCCGACGACTTTCAGAGGAACTCAAAGAGAAAGATTCCCTGCTGACTGGCTTTATGGATGTGGCTTCAGTACAAGCCAAACAGATTGTTTCTCTTAGCACAACCGCTAACATCCAGGACACCGTGCTATGGTACCCCTCTACCCTGCCAATGCTTTCCTCCTGCTCAACTCCGAAGCATCAGTCAACCTGGGCTGAAGTGGTGGTCCGTGGCTGCAAGAGCGGCTCGGACGGGCTGCCTCTCCTCCGCACATCGGCCTCTCCAACCGCTATGCAGCCCTGTCTGACGACACTCCTCGTGGTTGCTTCGAGTCTCCCTGATACGGATCCCTTTCGGCGGATAGTGCCTGCTGACACTGTTGCATCTCCTGCACTACCGGTCTGCCGCTGGGCCGCTGATCGGCGGCCGTCATCCCGGTCAAAAACCTCCGTTTCCCGACGTAGGATCCTGAAGGAGGCTGTGTTATATTGCATTTCTGTCAATAGATCCTCCAAAATATTACACACTGGACCTTTTAAGAGATACATCTGTCATAGGACAACTGAAAAAGATTTATTACTTTGATCCAGGGACCATAGGGGCTATTACAGCTTAACAGTGTACTTGGCTAAGCACAGAACTGTTTAGCTTTTGCAAATGTGCATGTATTGATTTTGATTGAGTTTTTTTGTGACCTTCTATGGTTTACGTTAGGTTATTATTGTAATAGTAGATCTCAGCCCCTGCTAAATTGATGTTGGTAACGTTATGCTCCACGCAGAGTCTTTGCATGCCAGCTAACTGCTTTTAACTTGGAACAGTTATCCGACACATCTCTTACATTTACTTATTTAAAGTTTTCTCTTCATTGTGTTTTCTTTGTCTGCAGCACATGGTTCTGCATGTGAACATATGGTGCAGATGAAAGACACGCACGCACGCACGCACGCGCACACACACGCACACACTTACACACACACACACAGGTTTCTTAATGTTGCGCGCGCGCGCGCGTGCGTGTGTGTGTGTGTGTGTAAGTGTGAATATACCGCCATCCTATTCTATGTAGAACTCCAAATCCTTCACCCTACTGGCTATTGATGGTAGTTTTGGTTATAATTATTAATCAGAGCTCCAAATTTATAGTTAAGTATATTTTATGAGACTGAATTAATTAATTGGCCATACATTTTCTCCTTTTTTAAGTGGTGCCCCAAGGTGAATATAACACAAGTTTAATTATGTTAGTAAGTTCACAAACAAACAAACCCCATCAGAGCTTTCTTTTGACACACACTGTTTTGCTGTTTTTCTGACTGTTCTCTCCTTCTGTACTGTCTGTTTCTCTCTTGTTGTGAGGCAAGTTTCAAATAATCTTAAAAAGTTAGATGCCACACTTTGCATGCTGGTAATGTGCTGATTTTGTACATCATTGCCCCTGTACACATCCTTTCCTGTGTTTTTTCTGATCTATTTCAGTGTTACCTATTAGTTGTAGTCACACTGGCATTCTCAGCACAGGTTGGGAATACTGATATCGGCTCACGTCAACTGATAAAAGCACTGTTAAATTTGTTTTTCTGTGACTAACCAATTGTAAAAGTAATCTATTTTTCTATCGTTTTATACAACACCACCACATTTCAGCAATACCAAAGAATGCATTGTGCCTTTAATTGGGCCTGGTGAACGTTAATCACCCTCCTCTCGTATTAACCCAACATTGAGATGCATATACCTTAAAACCCAACATCATAGTGCTGTTCAATTATACAGTGTGCACCCAAATAATAATATTCACAAACTTTGTCCCAGACTCAGAGAATTTGCTATTGTCTATTATTTGTAATACCGTATCTATTTTCACCAAGCGTGTCGTTCCAGTCTGTGCAAAATGCTGATTTAAAGATTTTTTAATTAGAATGTAAGGCTTGTCAAGGTCTCTGACAGTTGTCATTTCAAATAAAATAATCCACTTTTTTAGTTTAAACTTCAAGTGCAAACTTTGTAATTATTCCATTGAATCGTTGATGTCAGATGGCGTAGGCAATCTCAGTGACTACTATTTTGCAAAAGAATAGAGCCAACAGCACAGCAGTATGCGTGTGTCTAACTCTTCTAGTATAATAACCTTAATCAAGCTGTAGTTGCCGGTAGTGTACATATTTACAGGTACTGTTTTGAAAATATGTTCAATGAGCATTTTTGCATTGTTGATAAAATATGTAAACACTTTCTGTCACCCTGCTTGAGCAAACAAGGAGGAAAGTTTGGTTGTCGCTCCTAGCTTTGAAATGTTGAATAAAGTCCGTCACCCTTTCATGCGTCTTCCTCTCTTACCAACATCAACTAAAATTGTTCTTCAACAAGTACCTTGTCTACACTGGCAGCATATCAAAAGCAACCCATCAACACTAGGTCAGCAGCAGCTGCAGTCCTCCGTCAGTGTCTACACTGGATTAATTTAGTCACTGTACTGTTGTGCATGCAGAAACTTTGACACGCCAAATGCACAATCAATGTAGCTACATGTGCAGTTCAAAAGAAAATAGACGTAGGTTAGGGTTAGGATGGGATTACTTACTTTTACGGAAAAACTAAAGTAAATTAAACATGCAGTATACCCTTCTCTGCAGTGCATAAACAAAGATCATATTGGATGTGTGTTGCAAAGAGTAGAGTATGTTTGAAAGTGTAGCAGTGGATAAGCATAGAGGCACTTCCTGCACTTCAGGACAAGTAACTTGCAGTAGAGCTTAGTAAAAAAGGTGCAACGTTTCAATCTCAAACTTTAGTATTGAACCACAGAAACAGGTTTTAAAAAGCAATCCTGCTAATTACATCAATGTGTGCCTTCTTTGCAGATACTTGCACTTAAAAGCAATCAGGAACAAGTCATCTTTAATGTTGTCAGATTACTTGGTTTTTACCAACCAAAAGTCAAAAACCAAAATGTATTTTAAAGAGGTCATATTATGCTCATTTTCTGGTTCAAAATCTTAATTAGGGGATGTACCAGAACAGGTTTACATGGTTTCATTTTCAAAAAACCAAACACATTTTTGTCATACTGCACATTGCTGCACCTCCTCTTTTCACCCTGTGTATTGCTGACGTAATCTGCACTCTGCGCATGCGTTGGCGTCTGTAGCCACCTGTCGGAAGCTCCGTCTTGAACCGGACTCTTATCCAGTTTTAATCCACTTTATTCGTTACATTTTTTATATCCTTTTATTTAACTTAACTTTATTTAAGTTTTACGTGGGTTAAGGATTTTAGTCATCCGACATGGATTTTAAACTAGATGACCGTAAAAACGCGATCAACGCTACTGATCGCAACAAAGCTCCGGTGACTATGCAAGCCGAGGTAACTCTGCCCTTTGAGGACTGCACACTCCTTAAGAAAGCGAACAAGAAGATTGCTGACCTTATGGAAGACATCCGACGACTTTCAGAGGAACTCAAAGAGAAAGATTCCCTGCTGACTGGCTTTATGGATGTGGCTTCAGTACAAGCCAAACAGATTGTTTCTCTTAGCGCAACCGCTAACATCCAGGACACCGTGTTATGGGACCCCTCTAGTCTTCCCAGGCTTTCATCCTGCTCGACTCCAAAGCATCAGTCAACCTGGGCTGAAGTGGTGGTCCGTGGCTGCAAGAGAGGCTCGGAAGGGGCTGCCTCTCCTCCGGACATCGGCCTCTCCAACCGCTATGCAGCCCTGTCTAACGACACTCCGGTCCATCCAGCTGATGCACCTGCGGCTTCGAGTCTCCCTGATACGGATCTCTTTCGGCGCACAGTGCCTGCCGACACTGTTGCATCTCCGCCACCGGCTACATCTCCTGCACTGGGCCGCCGGTCATCCCGGTCAAAAACGTCCGCTTCCCGACGTAGGATCCTGAAGGAGGCTGTGCTCAGACGCTCCGGAGGCCGTCTCTACCCTGCACCGTCGGGTAGCCCTTCTCTCAGGTCTGTTACTGCTACTCCAACACAACACTCAACAGCTCACACACTCCATCCTCAGTCCGCACGCAGTGTTGAAGCAGATTCTGCTCAGTCCTGCTCTGGAACCACACAACAGGCATCTCCTCGTCCTCTTTTCTCCCCAACCACACTAATAATTGGTGACTCCATAACCAGAAACCTCCGTTTCTTTAACGCTACCACTCGCTGCTTCCCCGGTGCCACCACGGCTGTCATTTAAAAAAAACTCCAGGACCTGATGCCGTCGCTCCCGTCCTCCATCACAAGAGTGATAGTCTATGTCGGAACAAATGACACAGCTCTTCGGCAGTCTGAGCTGACAAAATTAGATTTTAACCGTCTTCTTAACTTTTTAAAGCAGTGCGGAAAGTCCGTTTTTATCTCTGGTCCCATTCCCACAGTTGGTCGAGGTGCTGGCCGCTTCAGTAGACTCCTTGGCCTCCACGACTGGCTCCAGTCCGCCTGCAGGGCTCATCGTGTGTGTTATGTGGATAATTTTAATATT
>NC_060153.1:11207850-11216116 GCF_021292245.1 Micropterus dolomieu | reverse complement strand
TTGATCACTTTTAAAGCTCTTCATGGCCTCTCGCCTTGTTATATTTCGGACCTTTTAGTCCCATACGCACCAGCACGTACCTTGAGATCCTCGGGCAGAGGTCTGTTGTCTGTTCCAGAGTCTCGACTGAAAACTAAAGGGGACAGAGCGTTTGCTGTCAGGGCCCCGAGGCTCTGGAACAGCCTGCCCGAGGAAATCAGGTCGGCTGAGTCAGTGAACTCTTAAGTCCCTTCTTAAAACATACTTTTATAGGAGAGCTTTTCCCGATCTTATTTGACTTTATTTTATCCCTTTTATTTTATTGTATTTTACTAATTTTATATTAAATTTTCATGCTCTTTTTTTGTATTATTCTTTACACTTGTTAAAGCACTTTGTAACTTGTTTTTGAAAAGTGCTCTACAAATAAGGATTATTATTATTATTATTATTATTATTCAATGCTTCGTTTTAGCCATGGAGTGATGCATATCACCTCTACAAGATCTTTGTTGGGCATTGCACATGCGTAGTTCCTAGGTAAGGACTACTAGCCAATCAGAAGCAGAGTAGGGCGGGTCATGAGAAGCCGGTAAACATGGTTTTGGTTCAGCTGTATATGTTCTAGTGATGTGCGATACCACTTAGTTCCTATCTGATCGAATACCAAGTAATACCCAGGCTGGTATTGCCGATACAATACTTTTTACATATTTTATTTCTAGTTTAATGTGCCCTCTCGTTTCTGTATCTGAGGGAAATAAAGCGTAGGCTGTAGCCTTACCAATTCAAAATAATAGCTGCATAATGAGAAGACATCAAACTACTGTCATATTCTTTAATTATAATGAAAATATCCTGCTCAGAACTGCCGCTTCATATTATATTTTGACTTAATCTCAGATATTTAGCAAAGTGTGCAGTGTTGCCAAAGTATTTCACTGTCTTTGCACACATCACACACAGCGTCATTATTACCTTCACAGCTAAAATATAGCCAGACATGACTGCTTTTACAGTCAGCCAAAGTCAGTATTCAATCGCGGGAAATGTACAGGGCTGCAGCAGCTCACTTCAAAGAAGCTCCGTCACAGAGCCGTAGTACAAGCATGACTTTGACAGGCGGAAGGAAAAGTAGTTCCTATCACCTGAGTAGCCTATAATTAGACCGTCCTGGTGACAGTAAGATACTTATGATAATACACACACTCACTTCAAATTACTGAGTCAATCCTTTTATACGAATATCGATCCTAGAGCAGGAAACGTTGGTATCAGAAATATCGAGACTTTAGGATCGATCCGCACATCACCAATATGTTCCCCTTGCAGCAGCTGTGTGCTGCAGCTCAGTGTGTTTTTCCCACCAGTGTTTTTAAGAGCGTGTCGGACTAGTTGCTAGGCGAGCATGATGACCTGCATTTTGCTGTGACATCACAGCAAAGCGGTAGAAAGGGCTGGACTACAAACAAGCTGTTTTCAGGCAGAGCAGAGCAGTGTTTTATGTGGGAGATGGGAACTCCCTTTTGGGTGGACTTTGGGCTTTTTCACTTTGCAAACCTATTACATGCACAAAAAAGGTATACAATTCAATAAAGGAGAGGGGAAAAAGCATAATGACCTCTGTTTTTATATAATTCTAAATTACAGACAAGCAGGAAAACATCACATTTGAGAAGCCTTAATGATTAATCAATTACAGCTGGTAATGGTCTGTTGATCGACTTTTGTTTTCGAGAATGGCAAAATATTGTGTTTGGATTAGTTTCATTTCGACCTCCAGTAACATAATCTTAGTCCTTGTGGGACTTTGGACCTTCTCATCCACAGTTGGTTTTTCATTTTGACTTGGGCAGACTGTGGAGTTGATAAAGACTCACAGCTCTGTCCGATGGGACACTGGAGGGCAGAATAGGACAGAGGTGCTTCCCTGCTTGCCCTTTGTCTCTCATGCCCCCTCCCCTCTTCTTAGATCAATAACAAGCTCCTTAGCCACAGGTGCTCTCCGGGGAGACAGACCTGGAGCCTTCCCTCCTCAGCTTATTGTCTGTTGCTGACTCTGGCAGACCCAAGCATTCAAGCCTGACCGATGCACACAGCCCTCTGAGGAAATGCAACATACAGTATGCAGGTATACACAGGGCCTTTTATCTGAATGTGGACATGCATGCATACACACTTCATGTCTAAATCTCTCTCTCTCATGCATAAAATGGTTTCATTTAACATTGTAAAAACATCATGCGACATCCCTAACTGCTAGAGAAGATAAAGTAAAATGATGGGAGTCTGCTGGTTCATAACTGCAGTGTGATGAATCTCCAACACCATGTGTCATGCAGCTAGGTGAATGTTGCATATTTGTTTGTGAAAAACCATTTAATTTAGTAAATTGTGCTTGATTTAAGGCATTATTATCACGCATATTTAGAATTTCCTTTATGAATGCTTTTAATGAAAATGGATTACTATTTATGCATTTATTGTGCTTTTATGAGGTATAGCTTACACTCTCATTTTACATACTGGAAAAGTGTTTTTGCAAGGCATACAAGGCGTCCCTAGTGAGCCTTTTGTCAGATATTGCATTCAAACTGCACAGATGGTCACTATAAAATCCATACACACAAATACATGAATGTCTAAGAAGGTTGTTTTTTTTTTGTCAGAGAACACTGAGAATTGTAGAGCGCATCATCATGTCTACTAATTTGACTCATCCTCTCTCCTAGACCTGTGCCCACTGTGCCCCGCTGCTCTAAATTACTGTTACAGATGTGCCAACCTGATGGCCTTTTACAGCATTCATCACTTTCTTATCTTGCATACTTTTATCTTGATAAGTCACATTCATCATTTCCTGTGGCTAACACTAGTTCACTTCCTGTTAGTTCAGATGTTCCATCAACACAAATCTGACAACTGTTCCTGGGGCTTTCTACATAAAATACCTGCTACCACAAAGGTTTTGTACCCAGTGTGGGTGATATGCGTGTGACAAGATCTTGAATGGAGTCCCTGGGAGTGAAAAGCAACAAAAAACTGGAACTTTGTAATTTCTGCTGCCTTGCATTGGCTTGACACATCTATACTGCAAGCTAAAAAGGCACCACCCACCAACCCAACGTTCACACTATTGTCATCAAATTCAAGTTGATCACTGGGCCTGTCGGTTTACCTCATCACTCACTGTTAACCCTGCAGTGCCATCTACATCACCACCCCTATGCTGTTGTATGTGCACAGATTACGCTAGAAGATTGTTATGCCTTTATTCACTCAGATTCCACTGGGGTTTTGTTTATGGGTTAATAGAAGACAGTTGTGCTGACCTCCTGGTTGGGCAGGGAAGTGAGGCCTCATGCCATGGCCCACTAGAGCTGCACATAATCTGCAAATTGTTGTACTATTAGCATAAACTGAGGACAACTGGAGGATTCTGAAAGACTACTAATATTACTGAGGCCACTGACATGCACAAATCAACAAAAGCACACGGTACAAAACTAAAAGGTACTTTCATTACTTCCAATAAATTGTATGTCGCTGTGATGTTTTTTTGTGTATTTCATCATATCAGGAATTATGCCATACATTCTCAAATTTTTCAAATAAAAACAAAGTGAAAGATGAAATATAAAAGATGAAAAATACATGTATTTTTGAAGTGCTTTTGAAATAAACAGTACACAATGCAACACACTAGAGGTTTACATCCCGTGGACTGCCCTACTTACTGAACCAGGATGACAGTGTATAAATACAAAGTCATGCTGATTCAAAACCTAGCAAGAACAGTCCCCACAATAGGTACTTTGCTATCTACATAATATATGCTTCTTCCAAGGTTGTTCTCCCATTGCAATAGCAAGTTCTCATAAAGAAATGTACAGAGCAATGGTAGAAGGACACAAAAGATATTGTTGTTGCTCATGTGAGCTCAAACCTCTTTGTCCAAGAATGTTTTTAAAACTTACAGATAATGTCCAGAGGTGGAAATACACTGCTCAAAAAAATAACGGGAACACTTAAACAACACAATGTAACTCCAAGTCAATCACACTCCTGTAAAATCAAACTGTCCACTTAGCAAGCAACACTGATTGACAATCAATTTCACATGCTGTTGTGCAAATGGAATAGACCAATAAAGGAGTGGTTCTGCAGGTGGTGACCACAGACCACCTCTGTTCCTATGCTTCTTGGCTGATGTTTTGGTCACTTTTGAATGCTGGCAGTGCTTTCACTCTAGTGGTAGCATGAGACGGAGTCTACAACCCACACAAGTGGCTCAGGTAGTGCAGCTCATTCAGGATGGCACATCAATGCGAGCTGTGGCAAGAAGGTTTGCTGTGTCTGTCAGTGTAGTGTCCAGAGCATGGAGGCGCTACCAGGAGACAGGCCAGTACATCAGGAGACGTGGAGGAGGCTGTAGGAGGGCAACAACCCAGCAGCAGGACCGCTACCTCCACCTTTGTGCAAGGAGGAGCAGGAGGAGCAGGAGGAGCACTGCCAGAGCCCTGCAAAATGACCTCCAGCAGGCCACAAATGTGCATGTGTCTGCTCAAACGGTCAGACACAGACTCCATGAGGGTGATATAAGGGCCCGATGTCCACAGGTGAGGGTTGTGCTTACAGCCCAACACCGTGCTGGACGTTTGGCATTTGCCAGAGAACACCAAGATTGGCAAATTCGCCACTGGCGCTCTGTGCTCTTCACAGATGAAAGCAGGTTCACACTGAGCACATGTGACAGAGTCTGGAGACGCCGTGGAGAACGTTCTGCTGCCTGCAACATCCTCCAGCATGGTGTGGGGTGGCATTTCTTTGGGGGGCCTGGGTTCCTCCTAATGCAAGACAATGCTAGACCTCATGTGGCTGGAGTGTGTCAGCAGTTCCTGCAAGAGGAAGGCATTGATGCTATGGACTGACCCGCCCATTCATTCAGATCTAGGATGTGTTATTTTAGTGTTCCCTTTATTTTTTGGAGCATTGTATTATTCTACTTAAGAAAAAGTTCATCAAAGTAATCTTACTTTTACTTAAGTACAAGTAAAGTTACTAATCTAGTAAAAAATCTACTCAAGTAAAAATTAGCTCATTTAAAATTTAAGTTACTTAGTTACTTTTTTTACCTCCCTAAATAACGTTATATGGTGCTTTCATTTGTAGTTAGATAGATACTTTGACAAATCAATGGCAAAAAACAATGACATTTAATGTTCTAATGAGAAGTTTGAGAATGTTTGCGCTTCATTAGGAAATAGTGGCGGAACAAATTAGACTCTGGTGGGCCGCACTGAACTGGGAAAATGGGAAACATGAAGTCATATTCCTATTTACATTCAAACAAGTGGTAAATTTAATGTGATTTCATAAGCGTTAGTTATTATACTACTAATTACTAAACTAGTTAGTACTACTAATGCCAACCAACACTGACATGCACCGATGTCTTTTTGGCTATTTGGAGCAAACTATGAAAACTTACTTTTAACCACCAATGGAAGTAGGCTATTATTTAACTGACCTCTACATCAGGGGTTCTCAACTACATTTATTCTAAGCAGACATTGTGGGGGCCGCACTTTCAGTTGCCAAATTACTGTTTAATAATTTCAACTTTCACAAATTTTTATTAGCTTAAATCAGTGTGAACACACTCCTTAAAACATAGTAGGCCTAAATCCATAAGGATAAATCTACATAGGCCTACTTAACTAGAAAACTGCAAACAGCGAAAGTGAAAGGAGTTGGTTACCTGGCTGAGAAGGATGTGATTGAAAATGTAGCGACGTACAATACTTTAAACAAAACATACTTAAGTAAAATTAATAATAAAATAAGTAAAAAGCTACTCAATAACATGAGTAATTGTAATTCGTTACTTTCCACCTCTGATAATGTCCAGAAGATGTGTTCCTGTGGCTCAGGAGGTAGAGCGGGTTCTCAGAAGGTCCGTGGTTCAATCCCCACCTCTTCCAGTCTGCATGTCGAAATTTTTTTCCGAGGGTGTGTGTGTGTGTGTGTGTGTGTGTGTGTGTGTGTGTGTGAGTGAGAGAGAGCGAATGTATTAATTTCTGTTTCTGATGAGCAGTTTGTCTCGACTGCAGGTGGCTAGCTGGCTCTGGTTATCTCAAAGTGTATTTAGTGGTCACATCTACGAGAGAGACAGACTGAAAAAACACTGATCTGAGCTTTCAGTTTGTGTTTGTCGATGAGGTTAGCTCTTTTTACAAGAGGTGAAGCCAGAGTCGTCGACAAATTCTACTGTATTGAGTCTGTCCCTGCCATGTAGACAGGTAGCTAACACTAGCCAGCAGCGTGTAGATATTAGGCTGATGTTTTGTGCAGATTCCTCTGCTCCTTCTGTGCTGAAACAGAGTATTAAGTGGATGTCAGTGCTGTACTCTACATGTTGAAATATCTGGTACTGACAGTTTATAGACAACCTTTCAAGTAGAGGCAGGTATTCTTACTTAAGCGTTGTGTGCATGAAGTTGTGAAGTCAAATGTGTCCACACACTTTTGTCCATATATTGTACATGGCTCACCATTTCACAAATGTTATCCCAGTTTAGATGTTATCCCATCTAGGATAAGAACATTAGACAGTTTATGTGATGTAGTATGGCTAAATTAGTTATGAATTTTAATAGATTTATGAGAATTTTAATAATTCATAAAATCTAAAAATTATTCCTCGTTTCAGGGCACCACCGGAGTTGTTATAATCCTAGAGTCTCCGGACCTCTAGGTAGCTTTTAATAATTATACAATTATTACTAGTGATCAGTTAGTTTAATAATCTCTAAATTATCTTAAATCAATCAGTCAGTCTCATATCTAAAGGGTCAATTCTCTTGGCAGGGATGTGGAAATAGGCAACACACACAGTTTCCTGATTACAGTGAATTTATTAATAACTAAAGTTAACTAAAGCGATATAAACGGGTGGTTAAATACAGGGAAAATAAACAATGGCTGCACAATGAGAATGGAGGTTCGATTGTGGGAAGCATTTGACTCATACGGCGTAGGAGAACTAATGAAAGTAAGTATGAGTTTAGGAGTTAAAAAGAAATATTAACATTACAGGACATCTGACCACAGAATGTTTGTTAGGGCTTGCGGCTTGCACGGGTCCCACGCTAGCTGCCCGATCCTGGCTTTTTGCTTGGGATTCTCCGGGGTTCTTCGTGTCTGACTGAAGAAAACGTCGTCCTCCGTCTGGCAATTCGGCTGTTTTCAGGTTTCCTTCGTTGCCGCTGGCGAGACCACGTGGCTTGAAAAGCTTAAAATGGAACTTGGTCGTTCCTGAATTAGTCCAGTGTAACTTAACGGACTGATAAGTTTAACAAAACAAAAGAAAGAAAGAAAGAAAGAAAGAAAATAAAACAAACTGAAGGGCAGATCGATGTCGCGGCACTTCGTGTGTGTAGCTTCAAGTGAACAAAGGCCTGTTGCGCTGGCCGACTCTTAGGAGTTGCCTGGCGAGGCACGCCGGACGTGTGCCGAAGCGTCCGGAGAGCAGAGCAGAAGACCAGGGCACGAGGGGAAGAGCAGAGCAGAGAGAGCGCGAACGACATCGCGTGTCACTCTTTTGTTGCCTGGGGCGTGGTTCCCCAGAGGGCGTTTCAGGTTTCCCGAGGGACTGCCTTTCTAAACTTAATGTCTAAAAGAAAAGAAATCTATTTGCGCGTATTATAATCAACTATTTTCCACAATCAAACCTCAATGGTCAAACGGTTGTACCGTTCTAAGTTAAGCATTTGGTAACAGGAAACAATTTGTCACATTATTGGTCAGGATATTTATACATTTAACGGCATTTCCAACGATGGTATGTAATACTTATTTCGTCCACAGCTCAGGTTACATGAGGAAAGCTTAGATTAATCCAAGACCATCTGTCCTTAGGAACCAGGGAATTTAGTTATTCAGCCTTAAATTCAAGCTGGCAATTAAGAGTATAGTAAGACATTTCTTTATCATCATTTCTAAAGGAATTTGTGAGAAAGTATTATGAACAAGCATTGATTACACATTAGATGGAGTGTCTTGCTGAAAATAAAAACACTGCAAAAGTAACTTATTTAGATTCTTTTCCACACTAATATCAGCAACAGATAGCAACAACATGGTAACATAACTAGCAAACATAATCCAGTAACTAAAAGATTTAATTAAACTTAATTAATAAGTAATTAATAATTAAACAGAGCAATGTGAGTTGCCACGGTTACGTGTGTGTGTGTGTGTGGGCGGGGGGGGGGGGGGGGAGTTT
>NC_060153.1:11203805-11207830 GCF_021292245.1 Micropterus dolomieu | reverse complement strand
GGGGGGGGGGGGGGGGGGGGGGGCAGTTTAGGATTTCCTGCCTTTCCAAGGAGATTCTGATAGGCTGTTCAGGGAAATGCTAATCGCTGGTTAGTGTCCCTTTGTCAGTTTAACAGTCAGGCACCGTTGTTATCAGCTTCGTAAATCAAAAAGGTGCCAGTTTTATGGTCAGGGATAGCACTTAGAGAAAGCAACTTTTCCACCCCCCCTTCCGTTGGGGTCTCTTTAGCAGTCTGTTGAAGTTGATCTTTAACCCCCCTGCTCCTCTCTGGGAGAGGAAAAGATAATATAATATCAATATAAAATGCACAAATCCACACCGTTGTCCCACTACAGTGAAATGCACACACAATATGGGTACTGATTCAGTTCACATGTTGGTTCTACAAAAAAGCCTGCTGTATACAGTTTGACAAGAGCCAAGAGTTTGTGTCTTACTGAAAATGAAAATATCTACTCAACCCATTCCAAGCTTTGAAAATATAGTGGGGGAAAAAATCTATTGCCATTTAATCAACCATTGTAATAGTATTTTTTTTTTTTTCTTTTTTAAATGTTGTTTTTAGACCATTACTACTTTTTGAGATCAACAGGGAAGAGACAGTAAAGTCTTCCCCTCATTCTCGCCTTAGACCTTTCCCCTTTTGATTATTCATGTCAAACGGTGCTTTCCCCAAAACAAATCACTCTGTGAGATGACATTTAAGCCCACCACACATACATTTTTCACTTGCACTGTGCTTAGCATCAAAGGCTACTCATAACACCTCCTGAAAAGCTGAAGGATGAAGATGGACAACAGTTCAGCAACATTAAACTGGAAGTAACCTGATATTACAACATCACAAGAATACAAAAGACGGCCCTTTGTCGCTAGAGTTTAGGCCACTACCTCGCTCAAAGATCTATTTTTGGAGGGTGACTCAAGGACGGGGATTAAGAAGGAAAATTGGGACAAAGCCTAAATAGAAAATATCCTTTATGGCCCAGTTGGCACTGCTGTCCTCTCCTCTATGCAGTAATGTCTCAATGAAAAGTTCATCCAAAATTTTGAGCCCTTCATTTTCTTCAAAATAAGATGACTTTTTTGCTAAATGAATGATTAAAATAATGCTTAAAACACAGTTATCCAACTATATATGTTTCAGTCATCGTAACATACTGTAGTAGGGTAACTTGCCCAAGTCTTTACATGCCTGGAAGGCTCTGCAGCAGACAACTGTTAATTCATCAGAAAGAAAGTCCAAATCCCTATGACAGCTAGCAGAGCTTTGGTCATTCATATGTTGGGGCTCAGTACCAAAGAGATAAACATTTAATCTCCATCAGGATGGTGTCATTTGAAAGAAAGAGACAGACAGAAAGAGACAAAGACAGAAAGAAACAAACACTGATTATAGCTAAAATGCGTGAGTGTGACAAGTTTCTTAGCGTACCAGTTTGTCAGACCAGCACCATGATTTCATTTTGCAGTGAGTGAAGGACAGTGGCGCAACTCCAAGCCGGATTTAACTAAATTTCAAATTTCTTGTCAGCATATTATGCAGATAATGACGGGGTTGTGTCCGCTCTGGCTGGATAGCCCCACTTGAATCGCAATGGCTACTTACAGAAGCACTGCTTCATGAATCCACATGTGATTCATCTCTGCAAGTTAACAGCTGGAACTGAAGGTGAGGGGAACTGCACATTCAAATACAAGAGCCAGTCAAATTTCTTGCTTTGTGCCTGGGCCAGTACTGCACAAGGAGACTTCCGTGACTGCGGCTGAAGCTTGTGGTGCCAGGCAGCTGGAGTTGGCCACAGTAATTTAGAACTCAGTTTTCAGAGATTTGCACTTCCACAGGCTGGCATGACTTAGCATGATAGTTGCAAGTTTCTTTTTTTTTTTTGGTTTATAACTCTATTCAGGGCACTACCACATTTAAGGTTTTGGAAAGGCTTCGCTGCATTGCGTTTGGCTCCAGTGTGGTTGCCAGAAATTTCTGCTGCTATTCTAGATTCGTGTGCCAATTTCCATCATCAGCTCTTTTTACCTGTCCAGTATTTTGACATGTCAGGTTTATTTTGCTGGGGCAGATTGCATGTATGAAGTGAGAAATATACTTTACCCTGACTGTTTATAGATTCCTATATTTGTCAATTGATTTAAAATGTAAAGGTTTAATAATTTAATACTGACTTTCTCTTTACATATGTACAGCGTATGAGTTTTTCTTGCTTGTTTTCAGCAATTTTCCTCCCCAACATTTGCAAAGCAGGAGAAGTAATGCTTCATGTTTTCCTTCTGCTAATATACTATATTCAATACACATCAAAAAAGGTGACATGTCATGCTTTTGGAGGACTCTATGCTAAGTTTTTCCCCAAGGACTGCATGAATGCACACACAAAGAAATTTAGGGCAACACTGAAAAATGACTTTATGAACAAACAATTTATTACATCCACATTTACAGCTGTGTGTGTGTGTGTGTGTGTGTGTGTGTGTGTGTGTGTGTGTGTGTGTTTTTTAAAACATTGAAACTGATTATTTGAAAATGTGACACATTGAAAACAACTTATAAAACATGGACACAGCTTTTTTCTGTAGCTTTATTTATTTTTATTTTTTTTTAAATCACAGTGAAAACACTCCTCACAGAAAGATCTGTTGTGATTGGCACACTGAGGCTTGTGGCATGTGGGACTTAAACCAGGAAACGATACACAAAACACCAGCTCCACCTACATAACTCACACCACACTTTATGTAAAAAAGATTAGTCAACAATATTGATAATGTAGTGGGATCAACCAGCCTCTCACCTCAAAAAGGAGGTGAGGTCAGATCATGCCAAAGGGGGGGGGGGGGGTTCCTCCCCTGGAGCTGGCCTTTTGACATGCAAAACCTAGAGACATCGCCTGCCGTTTTGGTAAGGATCTGCAGAGACTCAGACATGCATCACTTAAGGATTGTGTATTCAAAGAGCCTTAGTGAACCCCTCTCGCCGTAAACACTGGAGACACTTAGCAGGACAGCAAAGGGGCTGTCCAACCCCTCTCTCTCTCTCTACAGGTCACCTCCAGACATCAAAAGTACCACCCGTCCTGCCTCAACCTGATTCCTTTCCCCACAGAATGGCTGAGTCATAAAACACCACTCCCTCTTCTTTTAGCCGATGTGCAAATGTGATAAGCCAGGAATGCGAAAGGGGGGACACTTACAGCCCCTGCCTCAACAAACAAAAGCAGCGACACGCACGCGTAAGAAGTTCGGCCCGGCTTGCCGCGAAAACTTTTGTTCTATTTAAGCCACATATGCGAAGCGCCGCGACCTCGGCTTTTCCCTCGTTTCCAGCAGCTGTTTGTTAAAAGTTATCAGACCGTTAAGTCACACAGTTTTAATTCAAGAACGACCACGTTCTTTTAAGCTTTATTCGTCGAACTTACACTGCTCCCACCGAAGCCCGGACCCAGCCACGTGGGCCTGTCTTGCCAGCAGTAACCCAAAGGACATCCAAACCAAAAACAGCTTAACTGCCAGACTGAGGATGGTCGCCACTGGAGTGTTTTTCTTCATTCAGACACCAGGAATCTGGCAGCTAGTGTGGGGACCCGTAAGACACCCAGTAAGGCAAAACCAAGACATTCTGTGATCAGTGATGTCCAATAGTTTGTTAATCGATTATCTTCAACCCTTAAAACTAAAAAGTTATTATCATAGCTTGTGTTTATTAGTTGCCCTTATGAATCAAATTCTCACCACAAGAGAACCCAATTTACAATAGAACTCAACATTCTTGCTGTTTACATCATGTTTGTTTAGCCATTGCTTATTTCTTTGATGTGTATTTAACTGCATTTATTTCACCTTAGATATCTAATAAATTTCACCGTAATCACAGGAACTGTGTGTGTATTATCTAACTCAAAGTCCCTATCACGAGGATTTACTCCTTCGATATGAGATTGACTGACTCATTGATTTAAGATAATTGAGCGATTATTAACTAACTATAACAATTTCTGCTGCAGAGGCATTG
>NC_060153.1:11188832-11203705 GCF_021292245.1 Micropterus dolomieu | reverse complement strand
TGGCCTTTTGACATGCAAAACCTAGAGACATCGCCTGCCGTTTTGGTAAGGATCTGCAGAGACTCAGACATGCATCACTTAAGGATTGTGTATTCAAAGAGCCTTAGTGAACCCCTCTCGCCGTAAACACTGGAGACACTTAGCAGGACAGCAAAGGGGCTGTCCAACCCCTCTCTCTCTCTCTACAGGTCACCTCCAGACATCAAAAGTACCACCCGTCCTGCCTCAACCTGATTCCTTTCCCCACAGAATGGCTGAGTCATAAAACACCACTCCCTCTTCTTTTAGCCGATGTGCAAATGTGATAAGCCAGGAATGCGAAAGGGGGGACACTTACAGCCCCTGCCTCAACAAACAAAAGCAGCGACACGCACGCGTAAGAAGTTCGGCCCGGCTTGCCGCGAAAACTTTTGTTCTATTTAAGCCACATATGCGAAGCGCCGCGACCTCGGCTTTTCCCTCGTTTCCAGCAGCTGTTTGTTAAAAGTTATCAGACCGTTAAGTCACACAGTTTTAATTCAAGAACGACCACGTTCTTTTAAGCTTTATTCGTCGAACTTACACTGCTCCCACCGAAGCCCGGACCCAGCCACGTGGGCCTGTCTTGCCAGCAGTAACCCAAAGGACATCCAAACCAAAAACAGCTTAACTGCCAGACTGAGGATGGTCGCCACTGGAGTGTTTTTCTTCATTCAGACACGGAGAACCCCCGGAAAATTCCCTAGCAGAAAGCCAGGAATCTGGCAGCTAGTGTGGGGACCCGTAAGACACCCAGTAAGGCAAAACCAAGACATTCTGTGATCAGTGATGTCCAATAGTTTGTTAATCGATTATCTTCAACCCTTAAAACTAAAAAGTTATTATCATAGCTTGTGTTTATTAGTTGCCCTTATGAATCAAATTCTCACCACAAGAGAACCCAATTTACAATAGAACTCAACATTCTTGCTGTTTACATCATGTTTGTTTAGCCATTGCTTATTTCTTTGATGTGTATTTAACCGCATTTATTTCACCTTAGTTATCTAATAAATTTCACCGTAATCACAGGAACTGTGTGTGTATTATCTAACTCAAAGTCCCTATCACAAGGATTTACTCCTTCGATATGAGATTGACTGACTCATTGATTTAAGATAATTGAGCGATTATTAACTAACTATAACAATTTCTGCTGCAGAGGCATTGCTAGACATAAAGCTCTACTGGGACAGACCTCATTCCCCATGTAAATTTTTGCTTTATGATTTAGATATGTGTTATGTGTCTGTGCCTCACCAGCTTCCCTTGCTTAGCCCATTAATATTGGCACTGTCATGTCAGAAAGGGATTTGACCAGAGCCTAAGCACACACACCTATGGTACCACCTAAGAAAAATTCTGCTATAGGGCCCTCCTACCTGACTTGTGAGCCATGTAAACAACTTGCCATTGCTGCACAGTCACACCAGACATTGCAGTGCTCTCACTTCTCCTTTAAAACAGTCGGTCTCTGTAATAACCTTGAATGGAAACCTCTTCTAGAAAATACCACTGCTGATTTGAATGGACCTCTGCGCACTAACTCAATCCTCCATTAGGGTCTGAGCTGCTTGTATCTGAGGCTGCCTGTATTTCACCTGGGTCTGTGTGACTTGCTAAAGACGTCTGGACTGGGTCTGTGCTAGTACTGGATTTGGATCAGCTGTGCTAGTACTGGCTTATGATCAAGCATCTACTATCGTGACAAACTTCAGCATAGCCCCAGTAAATTATAAATATCAATCCTTGCAAGATATTATTAATGTTATCAGCTGCTTCAGGCCCATTCAAACTGGCTCCCCAGGATTCCTTTAGTACATTTTCAAAAGGAAAATACTATGACATGATTGAGTATGTGATGTTTATTATCTACTGAAAGATGTACATCCACATTGCCCAGTCTGGCCTGCTAATCAACATTTTAATAGTCAATGTGAATCCAAAGCTTTCCATCTTGCATTAGTCCAGAGTTGTAACCTAACCTTCACTGAGAGACAATTATGGTCTCGTTTTAAAATTATGTGGGAGTGTCGTCACATCAGTGTCTGGACTGGTCCCACTATACTGGAATGCAATAAGGTCCGGCTGCAGACTGTAGCACCGCTTCTTCTCATCAACGTTGTAAATACTCTATTTCAAAATTGACTCATTTTTTTACGTCGTTTCATATCCTTAACAGCGTATCTTTTCACATCAACCAGTAGTTTTATTTTTAAATTGTAACTGGACATTGCATATATGTCATTGCTAACTTGACTGGACGTTGCAGATGTTGCCAATTGTTGCTAACATGACCGCAAAGTCCAATACGTCCAAAAAAGACGCCAAGGGGTGACTATTTCATTGGCGCACAGCACATGGATACAGAGGCACGTGCCCCAGTAAAAAGGGTCTCGCGACGCCTATGGTTTGCCAGTTTTTAATGTCCAGCCCCTTCCAGGCGGTCAGCACATTGTGTGATGATTGAGGACAGAACGGACCCAAATGCAACGCTTTAGGTTTCAAAGTTTCAAAAGAGGTTTATTGAAGGGAAAGGGGATGAAGAGGGGCTGGAGAAAAGGGGGGAGGATGGACACATGCAGACGTGGACGCGGGGGACCGAGGAGCTGGAGGAGCGGGAGGCGTTCAGGCGAGAGGGCCGAGGGGAGCTGGAGGCCGTGGGGGGAAGGATGCGGTGGCTGGCGGTCCGGCGGGGAGCGAGGGGAGAACCGGGGGGCGAAGCTGTGGCACCAAGTCTGGAGCTGCGACGATCAAGCGAGGATGGAGTGGAGAGCCAGGGTAGAAATACAGGTTGAGATGAGGCTGATAGCTGGCAGGTGCGGCGGTCGGGGATGGAGGTTAATGAGGCGCAGGTGTGGATAACCAGCCGGGCTCCGGAGTGGAGAGGGAGAGAGGAGACACAGGAGAAACCAGGATGCGAAGGAGGAAAGGAGAAACGGGGCACTCACCAACAGCCGGGCTGCCACCGCAACACATTGGCCTAATAAAAAGTTTAAACATGTTTCTACAAAAGGCACTCAATAATTGGCCAGCCAAACCAAACCTTGCACACCTTATCCAGGGTACCCCCCAGGATTCTCAAAGTTAAATTTAAGACTTTTTAAGACCTTTTTAATACCACCTAGGATGAAATGTAATTCCAACTTCACTGCCGTATAATGGAAATCGGTATGAATTTTAAGCCCGAGAAAATTATATTTACCAAGTTTAGATTTATTGTATTTTGCACCGTTAAAATTACATAGAAATGACAATAATAATAATAATAATAATAATAAATGGGCTTTTTCCCATCCATCCATCCATCCCTGAATTTAATAAAACATTTTACTATAATACTCACATATTTAATACACAATAGCTTTCTGAGGTGTTTTTGTACTCTGAAAAAAATTAACCAAGGACGTCACAAAAGTGGTGGGGACATAGGGGTTCAGATTAGGGGTGCGACGATACCCTTAACTCACATGCACGATGCACAATATTGGGTTCACCAGAACAAGACAAGATGATATTTTAACACTATTTTGATGAAATATTCAATGCTGATATAAATGGGGGGTCAGGGGTCTTGAGCATTAAACGCTTAATTTCCGGCATTCTGGAGACATTTTCTGCACCAATTTATGGTAGAATTGTCTTTATTTATATAAAGTGAAACAGAAAATTCAGGTGACTATTCAAACAGAATATAATGCAGTAATCAGCAGCTTGTTTTTTTTAGCTCAAGTTACTTTTTTGGACAATGCACATTTGTTTCTTCTATATTTACACTGCATTGCATGTTTTCTTATTGCGCTAATAAACCTTTCTCAAAGCATTTTCATTTGTTTTTTTTTTAAACATTTATTGTTGCAAGCCATTTTTCAGAACCTATTTAAATGCTTGAAAAAAAGTGATGGAAACATGTCCCCAGCATCCCCAGTGTAAATGACACCTATGAAATGAATACAATATTTGTCGAATTAAGAACTCTTATGGTGTGAAACCAAAAATACAAAATAAATTGTGCCGTTTGAGTTGTTACACTTAATCACACCTTGGCTAGATAAAGTAATGCTATGTTATATAATATGCCAATGTAAATGACAATTGCTTGAGTGATTATTCATCCTGTTCTGTTTTTGCATCTAAAGACTGCTTGAAATATAGTATTATATAGAAATTTTATACTTTTAAGACCCTGTTATCCCTATTGTCTCTGACTTACTGCTTCAGCTGCAAAATCTCGACTAACAGTTGAAATGGTATAGAAGTTCTTGAGGAGGTGTATGTGGGCTGACTTATAATGAAAGAAGCTGAGGACATCTCTCTACTCTCTCTTTTTTTGTCTAATGGGCTGCTTCGGCGGCCCACAGAGCCTGCCAGGATTTCTTCGGCATCCTCAATGGCCAGCCCGAATACGTTTTGACGATATAGTGGGGGTGTGGGTGTAGTAGGTTTTAGTCTTTACTCGTAAATAACTTTTCTTGGTTCGTACATATGTATTTTTATGTGAGTGAAATACAATATGGAGCCCTGTGTAGTAGGGTAATTAAAACAAGTACAGCCACAACATATCCGTCAATAAATCGATCAAAATGAAATTTAATGTGCTAGTTAAAAAAACAAAAACTTAAGCAGAACAATATTAGAAAAGAGACTCATCCAGTGAACACATCGTAGGTAAACCTTCCGGTCTAGATATTACATTTCTTTCAGTAATAATGCATCTGTGTGTAATGTATATGGACTTATCTTTGCAAGTTACTCTTAATATGATTCAAAGTAAGAACAGGAGGTTTTTTGTTTACCTTATCCCCTTTTTAAACCCACTGGTCCTCACTCACAATCCCCCACATCCTCGCTAATGATAACTTTACATCTAATTCTAATACAGTTATTATATCCTGTACAAAATATTAGGATTTACTGCTCTTTCCATGAATAGATTGACTGGATTAGTTGTGAAATTTTGAGTCTTCATTTCACCAGATTCACCTACTAATTTCATTCATGAAAGCGAGGAGACAGGATTTAGATGTTTTTAAGCTTTGAGCCTAGTAAGACCTGAGTTATGCAAAAGAGAATCAGAACAATATGCGAAAAGCGGTATACTTGTGGAATTGATTCTGAATGATTACAGGTCAATGACTTGTGTGCAGAGCACACTGTGTTAGCAATTTAAGTGTCCCAAATGAAACCCTCGCCATTCGCAATGCTGTTCTGTTCTCAGACAATGTCAAGCTACTTTTAAAAAGAGATCCTGAAATTAAATGAGACAACTGTAGTACTGCTTGCACTCTCTCCATCCCTGAAGACTATTTGACTGAAAAAGCACAGAGAAGATGTAGTGTGGTAGTTTAAACGATTCAGAGCAAACCTACTCCTGAGCTCTGGATGCGCACTGTTATGCTCTCCTTCAGCACTTTCACAGCTCAGCATGAATCCACTCTGCTAAAAGGCTTATAATAATAAACTTCCAACACTTTCAAAAGGTGCTCCTCAAAGGCTTCTCTCCAAGCTGGGTGAGGGGAATAGCCACCTACTAAAAACTGGCCACTGTGCAAAACCAGAAAAGTACATTGTAGGCCTATTCATTGCAAGCAGCCAGTCTTTAAGTCAGTATAATAGGATTTAAGAGTTAGATACACAGAATAGTGGAGCAGAGACCCAGAAACCCGTGACAAGCAGCTTTGACGAGGTGATGAAAGTTTCTCTTTTCAGCTGCATGTATCTGCCCTTTTGTGTGGAAGCTTTTGTCATTTATGTGTTTACAAATGGATCTATACATTTTGTTAAAAAATATCCTCATGCAATTTAGTGTGTTAAGATGTGTAATTAAATCGATGAGTTTATGTTGAAATATGACATTCAGACTAAATTCAGTAAGCATTCAATAAAGCAAAAACATTCAGAGATGAAGGCAATAGCTTAAAAAAAATAACGTGTATGAAGTCTGTGGTCGTATTTACCTCAGCCAATCTCAAGAAAAAAAAAAGCTTAAGTTGAATCAAAGTAAACACCCACACAAAAGACGATCAGGGTCTTGAGCTGATATAAAATATGTAAATTTTGATTTTGTCCATCCATCTATCTTCTACAAACCCCCTTTAACCTGAGCTTGAGGGTATGCTTACCCCAGAACACACTGGGTGAGGGCCGTGACGCAGCCTGAACACATCAAATACATTAACACTCAAATTTACATCTACAGGCACTTTTTCTGCAAGTTTCCAATTCGCCAAACCTGCATGTCTTTTTACTGTGGGAGGAAACCAGAGCACCAAGAGGAAACTCACAAATTCCAGTATGCTTGGATATCGGAGCTCACCACCAGCACATGAATGAAACAGCATTAGATAAACAGAGCAGTGCATTGTTTACTGCGGGAATACTGGGGCTTGGCTTCTGGTTACAGATTAAACTTGGACTACGACAGGGCCAGTTAAGTGCCGAGGCCCTGCTTGATAGACATTTGAGTGTGGAGAACAATTATTTAGGAGACTAATTAATCCAACTCTGATAATTATAATTTTTAATAATATATGAACTTGCATCTCAAGTGCACTCTCAAGACTCTTCTGCTTGTGTTAGTTTTTCCACATATGAATAGAAAAATGTCTAGATATACAAATATGTTGGAAAATTTATAATTGAATAATTTTTGTCATATGATTACTTTTACAGCCTGTATACATTATGTTGCCTTGTATATTTATTTTAACATTTGGTAGAACATTTGGTACAGTATGATTTCTGTAGATTTGTTTGAGTACTGTTCAAGAGTTTAAGGCAGGTGTGGAAGAAAATGCTGTACAGTAAGAATGTTTTCAAAAACAGACATTAATAGATTATATTGATCAATTTAAGAAATGCAACATGAATGAACACAAGAAAAATCTAAACCAAATCAATATTTGATGTGACCAACCTTTGCCTTTAGACTGTTTAAATTATTCTAGGTACACTTGCAAAGTCAAGGATTATGTAGGAATATCGTCAGGTGAGCCCTGCCGTATCCAACTAAAGTTACATGCAAGAACAGGCATTCGGGGCACAGGATGGGAAAGAAATGGGTGCCATTCGTCCTCTTACAAATCAGTGTACAATCGAAATTAATTTGAAACTGTTATTTTAAGGTTAAAACAGTTGCATAATATTGCTTTAAAGACATAATTCATTAAAACTAGGGCTGCAACTAATTGTTTGTATTATAGCTTAATCTGGTATTCTTCTTAATTAATTGTCTGGCCTATCAAATTTCAAAATTAATCACTATCTGCCAGAACCTAAGGGTACTTCTTTACATGCTTGTTTTGTCCTACCTGTCGGAAATCCTAAAACAATACCTTTAGCTACCATGTTTTCACATTTCAGGGGCTGGAACGAGCACTTTGTGGCATTTTGCTTGAAACATGATTTGAAATGACTTATTCGTTATCAAAACAGTTGTGGATTAATTGTGTGCATATACAAACCAATCCTGTGTATTAAGTTGTGCAAAGAAGTGATTGCAGACTTTGCTTTAACTTAGCCACACATCATGCATTACCACACACAAAGTTGCATGTAAGCATCCCTTTGCCCTGCCATTCCAGTTTATGCATCTATCTATCAACGTTCACATCAAAGCAACCCTGATGGGCTTCACAGCCTATCCTTATAACAACAGGAGATGTTGGCTTATTAAAAAATAATATAACCTGTTTTATGAGGCAGAAAATGTCTGGAGAAACATCTGTGAAACAAGTTGTGTATTAAATATGTAGGAGCTACATTCAAAATTCCTTTTTGCATGGGATGGCAGAGCTATAAAGAGAATCCAGAGTGCGGGCCCCCAAGCTCATTCATGTCCCGCCATTCTCCCTATCTGACAGTCAAAGCAGGATGATCTTGCTCTCTTTGCCTCCCCCCCACTATTTCCCCATTTCTGTGGGGATATTGCAGTCAAAATGTTCCTATCACTACCAGAAATTAGTGACCCAGGATTCTCTCTGATCGTTTTAGAAAATCAAGAGGAAAAAAAACAAAGCATTAGAGGTATTTTTTGTACTCTGCTTTTCCTGAAAGCATGTGCGCAGGCTAAAGAGTTCATTAATGCCGTTTTTGTTCTGAAGTGGAGGCCTCTGGAGACATCCAGAGAAATGAAGGAAGGGTGGGGGTGTGCTGCAGTACAGCAGGAAGGCGAGCACAATACTAGTAGCTAGATTAAAAAGCCTGGCTTACAAAGATTTATTTGCGATATAACCTTTTAATGTAATGTAGCTTTATTCTCGAGAATTACATTGAACTGATATTTTCTGTTTATCTTCAGACACCTGGTTTCCCAACCTAATGGGATTGTGGAATATATTTGTGCTTTAACCATTATCAATATTTGCACAGTAGCATCTGTAGAAGACAACTTGTTCTGTGGTTTCTGTGGCAATTTAACAAGACCTGCATTGCTTTTCTCTTCCACTTTAATTGCTGCTAGATTACATAGCAGCATGGTGAAAAAAAACATGTTTTTTTTTACAAGTCAAAGATGGCTGCATTTGACACATTTGATATGGTATTGTGACAGTTTGATCCTACATCTGTCTATCTGGTGATCAGTCTCCTCTACGAGGAGAAGCATTTGCTGCGTTTACGAAGAAATCATTCAAACATGACATCTGCACACAATGGGCTGAGGCCTGCAGTGGTAGCTCAAAGAAAGAACATTTACCAAAATGTGCACCATGCAAATGTAGACATCAAATATTGCTCCCTGTTGAGTACAAACAATCACACTCAAATGAAAAATTTTACTTAGTAAGTTGTGCGGCAATGGCAATTTGTATGTTTTCCAATTTGACTCCAAATTGCAAATCAAAGGGGCCCTACTTGCAACATTTATCTTGCTGCTCTCCAGTATTGAATCACACAGGGGATGCTAGACTTTTATTTTTCCTAGATTAGAGAGAACATGTGTGTGTGTGTGTGTGTGTGTGTGACATTATTTAACTATAAACTATGTATGGAGAAAGATGGATGCTCTTACTGTATTGCCTACCTTCCCTATATTTGAAAAGAGGAGATGAAGATACCAACAGCAATGACGAATGTAGTTAAGCCACACAGTGGCAAAAAAGCATTTTACTGCCAAATGAACTCTTATGTAGGTGAAATGTTGTTTGTGCGAATCATCTATCGGCGTACTGTAGACTCCGCCACTTTGTAAAAATATCACACTAAATAAGCACCATTCATTTTTTTTAAGCAGATTCATTCATACAATAATATGGAGAGCTCAAGGCACTGCAGCTTAAGAAAACGTCTTTTGTTGAAAATACATGTGCAGCATTTAGAAAATAATGTAACAAAGTGAGAAAATATGACCAAATAGAGAAACAACAAGTACCACGGACGACAATGTAAAATGTTTCCAGGGGAGCCTAAAAACGTGGACAACCCGCCTGGAGCACGGCTGGAACATGCTTGCTGTTCCACCGCCCCCCTAAAATGTGCATTTTAGATAACACCACAGACGGATTGTCAATTACAATAACTCCATCAGCTACAATCCATGGCAACAACAAGTGGGTTGCAAACCGATTTAAATTTTAGGATGGACATATGGATAAAACTGAGAATGCATGCAGTATATCTATATGACTGTGCATATTCATTAAGAGCTTAAGGTCTTAAACACAGATTAACTGGAATGTGTGGGCCTGTGTATTTTAAGCATTGTCATCTCTGGCCTTTTGGTCTGCTGCACCAGAATGTGTAATGCCTTTGGGTCTTGAATGATATGTCTCAGTGACTGCTGGTGAGATGAAAGGCTCCATTTTGAAGTGGTTAGTGCTGGTGTGCCCGACCAGCTGCCTTATATTCCTCCTCCTGTCAGAAACACTTGGCTAGACATGTGTGAAAACCCTACTGCCATCCGGAGTCTGTTACCACATGAAAAGGCTTCTCTGACCACAGGACATTTCTGAGCATGTTATTGTCCATCACACTGTGTACAATTTACTTTAAGGTTCAGGGGGATCAAAGTAAACAGGGACAAAATACATTAATGGCATTTCGAATTGTGATGAAATCAATAGGTATACACCAGTGTTGCCCAAGCATACGACACCTCTACAGCTGTGGAGTTAATATGGATGTAGGTATACTGCAATTTATATGCGTGGCCATGGATGGGCGCACCTGGAGTTGACTTGCTTCACTTCAGATGCAATGATTTAAATTTTTGTCTTCTTTAGATTTCCATTAAGTCATTTTGAAACTTAAAAGCCTCATTCCCTATGAGTGGCTGTCGTTGAGATGAAGAGCTATTACTTTCACATCTGGGACCAGGAACAATAGCATCAAAATAAGATGGTATTTGGGTGGGTAGGGGGGGCCGTTGCAAAACAGATTGTCTTCAGCTCTCTGCAGCAGGCTATTATAACAACAATTTGTAGAGATCAAATGGGAAATATAGCCTAAACAAATCTGTTGTAACCAGTTGGGATAAAGCGGCATTATGGAAGAATTACCAGATAATGGTTTATAAATAAGAAAAATACAGAGTGAGGATACCAAATAGTTGCATGCTTTTACTATTTATTTGTATGCCATTCAATTTGCTTTATGTCGATATTAACTTTACATCACATATTTAGAGTTCAAAATGCCAAAATCTCTTTACCTTTATGGATAAATAAGTCTGCAACTACTTACACTATTACATTGAAAAGTGAAAGAACTCAATATGTGACTCCACAAAGGCTATGTTGTTAGGCAACATGGCTTTGCTCCAACAAAAAGGCCAAATGCATGCAAAGGCAGCTTTTTTTTTCAGTTTTTTTTAATCAGTAAAACATGTTACTTCCTGTATCATGTTTTTATTCACAGAATGTTGAAATTGTTATTTTACATATACACATACTACGGCTCCGAACGTCGATGTAAACAACAATGTTGATTATAAAAATTTGTTGACGTGAAATTTAATTCTTGACATGTTGTTACAAAGATGCTGTTTAAGGGAGAGATGGCAATCTTCTCATTAAAAACATTTCTGGTTGTTCATTTCTAACCGCAATGCACTACAGGAAGTGCTGGGAGCAGTATCACTTCCATTGTTTGCCATGACTGCAAGACTACTGAAGAGGCAGAACAGAACGTTTTTCTTCCAGTCACACCGAGAGTTTTAATTGCGATTAATCGCATGATTTTCTTGCGATTAATTGCATTGTTATATGCAAAATTAAATAATGAATTAAAAAGTAGTGTATTGCGCACTTTTAATTTAAATGTAAATATGTACACAAAAGTGCAATAACTTTCTTTGCAAACACTTTAAACAAATAAGTTGATTCCCTTTACACAGTGGCAATAAAATATTTCTTGTAAATCTCAACTTAAACATTAATGTAATCAAATCAAATATTAAACCAAAGCTATTTACCACTGCCAGGGCATTACCTTTTATCTAGCTTGTTAAAACAAGTTACCATCAGAATCCAGTTTTCTTGGGGAGGGGGGTTTCTGAACAGGTCTCAACAGAAACATTTTATTTTATCAGGGAGCAGCATAAACATTCTAGGGCCTATGTTCAGTATGGCGTTCCATTAAACGCCCGCCATCTGCCGAAGTTGAATTGTCTTGAACTATTTGTACGCGACGCACAGCACAAGTCAGTGGAAGAGAGACTGATCCACGCTGTTTGTGAGCTTTCAGAATCTATTACGGTTTACGCAGTAGTTATCAGGATAGCAGGTAAAAAAAAGGTAAAATCTCTCTCTCTCTCTCGAAAGACAAAGTAAAGGATGTCAATCTGTAACCCAGTTTTTCACCAAGAAAAGTGGGTAGCCTTTAGTCTGTGAGTGGTATGAACCTGTTGGCTTAATGAAATAAGCTAGCTAGCTACAGACTAGTGTTAGCCTACATTTCATCAACATTTAATCAGTTCAGGGAAACGTTTAGCAAGATATTCATATTAAATCACTGTCCCTGCCCCTTTTAGCAGACTTAACACCACCCAGTCTTCCCGTAACTGTAGACCTCTCTGTTCCAGTGAAGGTGAGCAACATTGTGAGCACATGTTAATGACATGCCAGTTAGCATCATGCCAGGGAGTCTGTGGGGATTTCTGTCTCTCTTGCTCTTTTTACCATAACAAAAAATAAAATGAAATATTTATTAATGACAGAAATTCTCACATAATGATCATTATGTGAGAAAATAAAAACTACCTCCTGTCTGTACTGGATGCGGGACAGTTGAAAACTTACCTCAGCCTGCAGGTAAGTTACATACAAAATTTTAATAATTCAGTTTGATACATTCTTTTAGACTGAATTATGGCAGTTAATGACATGATAATAATAATAATAATAATAATCTTTATTTGTAGAGCATGTTTCAAAAACAAGTTACAAAGTGCTTTAACAAGTGTAAAGACAATAATACCCAAAAGACAATAATACAAAAACAATACAAGATAAAAGCAAGAAAACACTGAAAAGACTAAAATACACGTTTAAGATAAATATAAAATAAGTAAAATAGAATAAAATAAAAGGGATAAAATAAAGTCAAATAAGACTGGGAAAGGCTCTCCTGTAAAAGTATGTTTTAAGAAGGGACTTCACTGAGTTCACTGACTCAGCCGACCTGATTTCCTCGGGCAGGCTGTTCCAGAGCCTCGGGGCCCTGACAGCAAACGCTCTGTCCCCTTTAGTTTTCAGTCGAGACTCTGGAACAGACAACAGACCTCTGCCCGAAGATCTCAAGGTACATGCTGGTGCATATGGGACTAAAAAGTCAGAAATATAACAAGGCGAGAGGCCATGAAGAGCTTTAAAAGTGATCAATAAAATTTTAAAGTCAATTCTAAAACATACTGGGAGCCAGTGTAATGAAGCTAAAATAGGGGTGATGTGGTCATATTTCTTTGTTCTGGTTAAAAGCCTGGCAGCTGAGTTCTAGACAGTCTGGAGTCGATCAGTAGATTTTCGGGTTAAAAAAGTGAAAAGGCTGTTGCAATAATCCAGGCGTGATGAGATGAAGGTGTGTAAAATGGTCTTGTTGCCCTTAAAAGTTAACATAGATCGAATTTTTGCTATATTTCTAAGTTGATAAAAACATGATTGAACAAGCTTTGTGGTGTGCTGCTCGAAATTTAAATTACAATCAAACCAGACACCAAGGTTCTTTGTATCTGCTGGGACCCGATGACCAGGATTTCTGTTTTGTCTAAGTTCAGCTGGAGGAAATTATTTGACATCCATTTTTTAACTTCACAAAGGCAGTCGGTAAGTGAACTCAGCATTCCAGGGTCTGTGGGCGGGCAAGTACATTTGTGTGTCATCAGCATAAATATGAAAAGAAATTCCATGTTTATGGATAATATGTCCAAGGGGAAGCAGATACAAGGAAAACAAAATGGGTCCTAAGACCGACCCCTGAGGCACACCATATTTAACTGGACAGAACGAAGAGACATAGTTGTTTACAGATATTTGACAGGTAGGATGAAAACCATTCTAAGGCAGTACCAGAGATCCCCACCCAGTGCCTCAGTCAGTCTAACATGATGTTGTGATGAATGGTGTCAAAAGCAGCGCTAAGGTCCAGGAGTACCAGAGACTGAGCACATGCCTTCATCAGCAGACATTAAAAGGTCATTGGTGACTTAAACAGTCTCAGTGCTGTGGTACTTCCTGAAACCAGATTGAAACTTTTCAAATAATTTGTTATTTTCCAGTACAGTGAGCAGCTGTTTGGACACAATTCTTTCTAGAATCTTTGCAATAAAAGGCAGTTTTGAAATTGGTCTAAAATTTTGATGGAGGAAGGGATCTAAACCAGGTTTCTTTAAAAGTGTTTTCACGCAAGCCGTTTTAAAATAATCAGGGACACAACCAGTAGATAGGGAGCTGTTGAAAACAGAGATCAAATGGGGCCCAACAGAATCCATTACTTTCAGTAAAAACTTTGTAGGTATTACATCAAGTGGGCTGGAGGACACTCTCATTTGTGATACTGTTTTTAAAAGCTCAGACAAGTCAATGGGATAAAACTGGTTAAAACTCTCTTGTTGCTGGCGAGGGACCTTCGAGTAAGAGGCCGTGGGGGTAATAGAGGCTCTGATTGACACCACCTTATTGGTAAAATAAGATACAAACAATTCACAGTCATCATTACTTCCAGCTGAGGCACAAGGAGGGGTTGGGTTTACCAGCTGATCCACAGTCTTAAACAGATACCTGGGATTGTGTTTATGTGTAGTAATGAGTTCAGAAAAATAGTGTGTTCTCGCATCCTTAACCATGTTATTGTAGTTAATTAATAAATCCTTCAGACTGAGGTAGTGGACTTGGAGACTGGATTTTTTCCATCTGCGCTCTGCTTTCCTGCATTCCCTTTTTAGGCTGCGAATGCTGTCATTTATCCAGGGTTGCTTACTAGCTTTAGACGAAGGCCTAACCTTTAGAGGAGCAGTAATATTTAGTGACAACAAGCAGATATGATTGAAGTGATCGATCTGATTGTTGGTGTTGGAATCAGACAGCTGTTGGCTTTGGCTCTGAAAGAATGCACAAAACTTTGAAACACTTTGTTCATTAAAGATGTGAGAACACACGGAGCTTGGTGAGGCGGCATGAGTAACAGGAGAATCGCAGCTAAAAACAATACATCTGTGGTCAGATATGGTCATGTCCACTAATTCCACAGAGGAAATTCTGACACCTAGGGTAAAAACCAAGTCCAGTGTATGACCACGGTTATGTGTTTGCCCTTTGACATGTTGTTTGAAGTTAAAAGAAGTGGCCATATTTAAAAAGTCAGTCGCATTAACATTGGTGTGGTCATCAACATGAATATTAAAAGTAGATAAAAAGAGTAGA
>NC_060153.1:11181403-11188812 GCF_021292245.1 Micropterus dolomieu | reverse complement strand
GTTCAGAAAAATAGTGTGTTCTCGCATCCTTAACCATGTTATTGTAGTTAATTAATAAATCCTTCAGACTGAGGTAGTGGACTTGGAGACTGGATTTTTTTCCATCTGCGCTCTGCTTTCCTGCATTCCCTTTTTAGGCTGCGAATGCTGTCATTTATCCAGGGTTGCTTACTAGCTTTAGACGTAGGCCTAACCTTTAGAGGAGCAGTAATATTTAGTGACAACAA
This sequence comes from Micropterus dolomieu, assembly GCF_021292245.1. Taxonomy (NCBI): domain Eukaryota; kingdom Metazoa; phylum Chordata; class Actinopteri; order Centrarchiformes; family Centrarchidae; genus Micropterus; species Micropterus dolomieu. The sequence goes on along the minus strand of NC_060153.1, from coordinate 11,188,585 downwards.
GCAGATATGATTGAAGTGATCGACCAGATTGTTGGTGTTGGAATCAGACAGGTGTTGGCTTTGGCTCTGAAAGAATGCACAAAACTTTGAAACACTTTGTTCATTAAAGATGTGAGAACACACGGAGCTTGGTGAGGCGGCATGAGTAACAGGAGAATCGCAGCTAAAAACAATACATCTGTGGTCAGATATTGTCATGTCCACTAATTCCACAGAGGAAATGCTGACCAGAGTAGATAACTATTCAGGAAGTTCTGACAAAAATCCTCCAGGTGGTTTTGGGGGGTGATAAATTATAACAAATATGATAGGTTGCAGCCCTCCAAGTTTAAGAGTGAGAAATTCAAAGGAGTTAAATTCATCACACCATACTTGATGACATTTAGAATTTTTCTTATACACGCTCACTAGCCCACCACCACGACCACTGACCCTTGGTTGACTAAAACAATCATATTGAGGCAGACACAGTTCAGCTAGCTGGCTATAGGCATTCATTTGCAACCAGGATTCAGTTAAAAACATAAAATCTAGATTTGCAGACAATCATTTAAGATAAAAGTCTTACTTGACAGAGATTTCACATTGAAGAGAGCCATTTTAAGTGAGTTTGTTTTGGGTGCTGGAGTTGGTGCAGTTGTCCTAATCCTTATAAGATTACTATGATTGCTGTGTGGGATGTGCACATTTCGGTTTACTGGTCTATGCGTGATGATGACAGGAATAGAAGTCTTTGGAACAGCCCTGGGAGCAGACGGCTTTACATGCCAGCAGGTGGCGACAGTTGTTTGTGGCAGTGAGGCAGAGTTACGTTCAGTGACCGGTGGTGTGTCCAGGTGTGCTGCATGAATGATTAGTCATTCACGTAAGTCCTGAGGGGAGGACCGCACCACATGCTGTATGTGAGCAGCTAATATTTCTGAGCCCCGTTTGTTTGGGTGAAGTCCGTCTGTCTTAAAAAGAGACATTCTTTGCCAGAAAATATTAAAGTTATCGACATAACACACACCGTGAGCCCTGCAGGCGGACTGGAGCCAGTCGTGGAGGCCAAGGAGTCTTCTGAAGCGGCCAGCACCACGACCAACTGTGGGAATGGGACCAGAGATAAAAATGGACTTTCCACACTGCTTTAAAAAGTTAAAAAGAAGGTTAAAATCTGATTTTGTTAGCTCAGACTGCTGAAGAGCTGTGTCATACCCGACGGTGCAGGGTAGAGACGGCCTCCGGAGCGTCTGAGCACAGCCTCCTTCGTCGGGAAGCGGAGGTTCTTGACCGAGATGACGGCCGTCAGGCCCAGCGGCAGACCAGCAGCCCAGCCGATCACCGTTTGCTGCCAGTGCAGGAGATGCAACCGGTGGAGGAGATGCAACAGTGTCGGCAGGCACTATCCGCTGAAAGGGATCCGTATCAGGGAGACTCGAAGCCGCAGGTGCATCCGCTGGATGGACCGGAGTGTCGTCAGACAGTGCTGCGTAGTGGTTGGAGAGGCCGATGTGCACAGGAGAGGCAGCCCCGTCTGAGCCTCTCTTGCAGCCACGGACCACTGCTTCAGCCCAGGTTGACTGATGCTTCTGAGTCGAGCATGAGGAAAGCCTTGGAAGGGCAGAGGGGACCCATAGTACGGTGTCCTGGATGTTAGTGGTTACGCTAAGAGAAACAATCTGTTTGGCTTGTACTGAAGCCACATCCATAAAGTCAGTCAGCAGGGAATCTTTCTCTTTGAGTTCCTCTGAAAGTCGTGGGATGTCTTCCATAAGGTCAGCAAACTTTTTGTTTGCTTTCTTAAAGAGTGTGCAGTCCTCATGGGGCAGAGTTATCTCGGCTAGCATAACGTTAGTCGGCGGAGCTTTGTTGTGATCAGTAGCGTTGATAGCGTTTTTACGGTCATCTAAAACTTAAGTTAAAAACTTAAGCTAAATAAAAAGGATTTAAAAAATGTAACGAATAAGTGTGGATTAAAACTGGATAAGAGTCAGACGCTAACGCATGCGCACCTGTCAACCCATCAATAAAACAAGAAGAAGAAGAAGATCAGCATTAGACTGTATAGCCTATACTCTGAAATTAACATAATATTAGTTTAATAGTTAGAATATTACGTAAAAAATATAAGAACTCCAGAGAGAATTATTTGATGTTTAGATGCTAAAATTCTCCACTTTGCTCACCAGCTAGTCACTTACTGTGTATGTCTGCATTTTGGGCAGGTAGTATACTGTCGGCATGTCAGAGCTTTTTTGCTGAAAACATCTGCCTGGAATTAAGGTTGATGAGAGTGCTGAGATTTAAAAAAAGCAATACAGCTGTAGGCTGTAAAACCAAAAGAGCTCAGATCTGCTGAACCACATTGTTGTGCAGTCTCCACCCGCTCGGTTGGGGGCCAGCCCACAACATAAGGTCAGCCAACGCCGTTCTCCAAGCCTGGGACGTGAAGGGCTTTCAAAGACAACAGGTGTTCTGATGCCCACGTCTTTAGGCTCCCTGCCAGCGCCATCAGAGCCTTCGATTGGACTTCGCCCTGTCTGTTGATGTACGCGCTGAAGGAAATGCACCACCAAACTAGAAACACAGCTTGGAGTGGATTGTGGATGTGTGGTGTGTGGCCTCCTCAGGGGAGCCACAACAGTCACTGCACTCCCCTGGCAGGTCCCTCCCCATCCAGTGAGAGACTCATCTATGAAGACTGACACGGATGACGACACCCTGCCGAGCAGCACCCACGCTGCCAAACGGTGAGAGACCCCCAGATTCGCAGGTCCTCCTGCACTAGAGTTGAAAGGGGGCGTGGGCTCCACCATTTTCCTGATCATCAGCATGTGGAAACGCCCTCTTGTCCATTATGCTGGTTCAGGTGGCCGAGATCCAGAATGGCTCAGAAGCCTCTCGTCTTTTTGGGGACCAAAAAGTACATGGTGCAAGACCTCTGTGAATGTCATGCGCAGAGATGCCCTAAGACAGCCTGCTTCAGCAGAAGTTGCTGGATCTCGGCCGCCAGGAAGTCCACTTCCTCTTGAGAGGATAGACTGGCTTCCATTATGTCCAGGAAAACTGGTGGTATGCAGCAGAACTGAAGAGAGTAGCCTCGTCTCAGAATGCTGTCCACCCAGCCTGTCAGCATGCAGCCGCGTCGCCATTCTGCATGAAAATGTGTACACATGAACAACGCATTTTCGGCACTCTCCACCGCCAAACTTTCCATAAAGTGGAAGTTTAGCCCGGGGGGGGGGGCGACGTCGAACGGGCTATACTGTCAATGAACACACCAGGGCCGGTTGCTCCCTGGTGTCTTTGAATGCACCACAGCTCGCTGCTCCAATGACGGCTCAACGTGCACCAGTGTCACAGTGAGTGCGTCATCAGTGGACCAGTCAATCAACACAGCTGCCGAGTGAAGCCGAGTCAGGACAGGGTATCCTCCTCTCCACTGCAGCGAGCTGCTGCTGGGAGAATGAGCCAGCGGCCATAATACCCGCTATAAAAATGCTGTGATTTTATGATTATTTCTGCTACATGTTGCTCCAACACACTTTGGCACATTTAGCACATTGGCTGTGATATTCCCATAAATACCATCCCCATATTTCAGGCATTTACAGAATGTTTATTCTATTTTATTCATGGTCTTCACCGTGCTGGTCGTTCGCTTGCGCTGTGCATCTGTTAAGGGCACGTTCACATGCGGCGACACTTTTGATGTCATCCACTCGCCGCTGTTATAGATGTTATAGCCTAGTTATATTCTAAACACAGCTTGAATTTAAATGCAGCATACAATTTACAAAAACAAAAAAGACTGACTGTTGTAGTGTTTTATAGGCAATTTTCATCAATTCAAAAATTCATAGTAGATTTTTACCCAACGGAAAAATGTATAGGCTTAATGATCACTAACTAAAAATAAACAGCACTGGAAAAGTTATAGCCGGTCAAAAAGCACACGAGGGAGCCGCACGCTCTCTTGAAGGGACCGTAGAACACACCTCTATCACAGGGAACAACTGTAGCATTAGTTTTGACGATCATGTAGCCTACACAAAACCTATGAGCAGTGGCTTTTATGCATATTTACTTCATTAAGGTGGATTGCTGTCAGATAATGACCCGTCAGATGCAGAATCAACCCAGGACACATCGCTCAGCCCCCACCGTCAGACTCTCCTTCACTCACTGCGATGAGCAAGTGTAATGCCTGTAGTGGGAAAGGCGTTGCCAATAGCAACATAGAATGTTTATCTAAAGGCGCGACATGAACAGCGCTAAAATGACTGTATTCTCTACAAATTTTACCATCTGGCGCTTATAGATATAAATGCCCATTTTTTTTATCTGGCTTTATATTGACATTTTTTAACAATAGGGGGTGCTACATAACACGCTTTTAGGAAAAGTCAGAGACTGGGGGACTTGAATATTATATTGAAACAAAGATACATACAATCAAAAAACAGCCGTGGGTAAATTTGACCCCGTTGGCGGTTCTAGTGTTAAATAGCCAGCTACTTCAAATAGATCTGCGAGGAACCGCTGCGTGCGTGCAGTTGTCGGCAGCACGGCAAAAACTCTGCACAAGACCGGTGAATGGCGGGCAAGAGAGAGAGAAAATGGTCAACAATAAGCCTCAGTTTAGCTTCAGTTCACAATTGCCGCGCACAAAAACACACATGATTCGACTATAGGCAGGACTTGACGGCTCTGATTCGACTATTTAAATCCTTAGACGGGGACAGCCCTAGAAAATTTAAATGGGGTCTTATGTACTCCCAATTAAAACAGTTAGAAGCCAACAGTGAAAGAGAGAAATGATTGACATACCAGACAGGGGGAAATAGGAATTAAAGATCCCATCACACACTTCCTTTCACTTTTTGTGGCAGGCTAAAGATGATATTTATTCAAGTCACACTAAATAAATATGCAAACAGTCAAGCAGATGAAGAAAGACAATGTCAACAGAATTACTAGAGGCATCAGCTTGTCTCTCTCTATTGCTCTGTCTATGTCTCTCACTCTATCATCTCGCCTCCCTTTTTTAATCCTTTTCAGTTGATGTACGTGCATCTGTAGTCTGTGTTTGTGTGCAAGAGAGAGAGAGACAGAGAAAGAGAGACAGACAGAGAGATAGAACCATCCTGGCAGTTTGCCTTTGATCTCATCTTTGGCAATAACGCTCCAACTTCAAATGGCCTCAGCAATGGCAGGTAGATGTGTCTGGCACTGTTACCAAGTGTCTATTTGCATCTGAGACTGACAGTCACGGTGCATGTCTCCATATCTCTCAGAGTTTCCTCTCTCTGTGACTCTGGCAAAGGGTTTATGAACTAAAGCAGTGTGCTTGTGTGTGTGTTCACTGTATGGGGCTGCTTGTCTGCTTTTTGTCGCAGTATTAGAGTGCACTGATGGAGATGTTTTGTGAGTTTGTGTCATGTTTGTTTCTTGCACCTTCACGCTCTGTTAATTTACACTCCAGTGTAGCTCAAACATCTCGAGGGGATGTAACATACTGGCTGTTAATTAAATGAAATGCCTTCAACTACTTCTAAGGTCTTCATTATTGATACCTATATAAATGCTGGCCTCCATACTCTATGGTATGGAGGGCATACCATAGAGTAGTCTATGCCAATGGTTCCCAGCCTTTTCTCCTTGGCGCCCCCCCTACTTTTATCTAAGAAAAGCTGAGCCCCCCCAAAACACGCACACAGAAAAATATTATGTAATTACTTACTAATAGCGAACAAATTGAGTCAAATGACATCTCCAGGGCTCTGTGTAATTCAATGCCAGCTCTTGGTTGGCCTTTACCAACAGTCTCCTGGTGTTTTGTTTCTTGGTATTGTTTAATACCAACAAAGGGGGTTATAAGGTGTAATATTTACAAAATACAGGCCTACAGCTTGCACTAACCTAAGTGCTTTCAACATATACTCTACTTGGGCGGGTCGGACAGGTATAGTTGCACCTGCCAAAGTATATTTAGTAAACCACTTTAGCATTTTACAGAGAAACAGTGAAGGAGAGGTCATCTGGTATTACGTTAACGGACATGCAGGAAATGTTACATTACGGAGCGAACGCACCACTGCAGATGTCACTCACTAATGTTAAGTTTCAGTTTCAATCCACATGCGGTACACTTGAAAACTGAATCACAGGTGAATTTATTAAACAGGGCGACTTAATGAAATGTACTGCTGATGGAGAAAGTCAGCTGAGACACATGCAGGGAGAGAGAGACAGAAAGAGGCGGACCAAGGCGTGTTTGCCATGAGACACCAGAGGTGCAGGCTAGGTGTGTGTGAGTGTGGGGAGAAGAGCAGAGGAGCATATTTAAGAAAATAAACACTAAACTATAAGGTGGAAAATGACCTACAATAACCTACTGTTAATAATAATAATAATAATAATAATAATAATCTTTATTTGTAGAGCACTTTTCACTTTTTCTTTTTTTTACAAAGTGCTTCAACAAGTGCAAAGACAGCAATATCCAAAAGACAACAATACAAGCAAGAAAACATTGAAAAGACCAAAATACACGTTTAAGATAAATATAAAATAAGTAAAATAGAATACAATAAAAGGGATAAAATAAAGTCAAATAAGATCGGGAAAGGCTCTCCTATAAAAGTATGTTTTAAGAAGTTGACTGACTCAGCCGACCTGATTTACTCGGGCAGGCTGTTCCAGAGCCTCGGCGCCCTGACAGCAAACGCTCTGTCCCCCTTAGTTTTCAGTCAAGACTCTGGAACAGACAACAGACCTCTGCCCGAGGATCTCAAGGTACGTGCTGGTGTGTACGGGACTAAAAGGTCAGAAATATAACAAGGTGAGAGGCCATGAAGAGCTTTAAAAGTGATCAATAAAATTTTCAAGTCAATTCTAAAACATACTGGGAGCCAGTGTAATGAAGCTAAAACAGGGGTGATGTGGTCATATTTCTTTGTTCTGGTTAAAAGCCTGGCAGCTGAGTTCTGGACAGTCTGGAGTCGATCAGTAGATTTTTGGGTTAAACAAGTGACAAGGCTGTTGCAATAATCCAGGCGTGATGAGATGAAGGCGTGTAAAATGGTCTCGGTGTCCTTAAAAGTTAACATAGATCGAATTTTTGCTATATTTCTAAGTTGATAAAAACATGATTGAACAAGCTTTGTGGTGTGCTGCTCGAAATTTTAATTACTATCA
>NC_060153.1:11151488-11181303 GCF_021292245.1 Micropterus dolomieu | reverse complement strand
GTCTGATTGAAAACGCCTCCTCCGTCTGGCAATTCGGCTGTTTGCAGGTTTCCTTCGTTGTAGCTGGCGAGACCACGTGGCTTGGTCTGACCTCGGTGAAGTTGGCTCGACGAAAAAGGCTTAAAATGAAACTTGGTCGTTCCTGAATTAGTCCAGTGTAACTTAACGGACTTATAACTTTAAACAAAAGAAATAAAGAAAATAAAAACTGGAGGCAGATCGATGTCGCGGCACTTCAGGTGTGTAGCTTCAGGCGAACAAAGGCCTGTTTGTTTCGCTGGCCGAGTCTGGGCGTTGCCTGGCGGGGCACGCCACACGTGCCGAAGCGTCCAGAGGGCCGAGCAGAGTGGCAGAGCCAACAGCGAAGAGAAGAGAAAGGAAGAGAAGAGAGCGAAGCGAGGTCGCGTGTCGCTCTTTTGTTGTCTGGGGCGTGGTTCCCCAGGGGACTGCCTTTCTAAACTTAATGTCTAAAGAAAAGAAATCTACTTGCACGTATTATAATCAAATATTTTCCACAATCGAATCTCAATGGTTGAACGGTTGTACTGTTCTAGGCATTTGGTAACAGGAAACAATTGTCACATTATTGGTCAGGATATTTATACATTTAACGGCATTTCCGACGAGGGCATGTAATACTTATTTCGCCCACTTGGGGGAGCTCAGGTTACATGAGGAAAGCTTGGATTACATTAGATGAAGGAGTGTCTTGCTGAAAATAAGAACACTGCACAAGTAACTTCTTTTCAGCACTAATAAACAACAGATAGCAACAACAGTTAACATACCTACTCAAATAGAGGCAAACGTAATCAGGTAACTAAAGATTTAATTAAACTTTGAGTCTTTGGAGATTGCAGTCCAGTTCAGTGTCTGGACCATGTCACACCTAGGTGAGACAAGGAGTATCCCTTTGATGTGGTAATAAAACAAAGAATAAGGTCAGTTGCCACGGAAACGTGTGTGGGGGGCCAGTTTTGATAGGCTGTTCAGGGAGATGCCAATGGCTGGCTCGTGTCCCTTTGTCAGTTTAACAGTCAGGCCCCGCGTTATCAGCTTCGGAATCAAAAAGGTGCCAGTTTTATGGTCGGGATAGCACTTAGAGAAAGCAACTTTGACCCCTCCCCTTCTTCTCTGGGGAGGAGAAAGGAATTTAGGGTAGCTCCAAATTTATTCAATGTAAAATGCACAAATCCACACCGTTGTTCACTACATATAAGATGAATAATCTTGGAAACAGACACCTATTTCCAGGAAAAACGCCTAAAATAACATGCCAAAGATGACTCAGTAATAACTCCTCAACCATTCGGCCTTGATGCATAATTCTGGTCTCCTTTGAAAGGTCAGAAGCTAAGGAATATGAATCAACCTAAATGAATTGGCTAAATGAACCTATTTATTTTTCCATTAAAGAGTTAATTGAGATGCAATAAAGGAAAATAAGATATTTTCATCCTTGCCTGGGATAAAATAGATACACAGTAAAAAATAGGGTGTCAATATTTCAGCGTCAACCTATTTTAACCTACACAGAGTATTTACAACTATATGGAGAGTAAACTGACTCCAAGAGTAGAGTTATAAGTCAGTGTAAAATTCAGAAGACTTGCAGTGAAAAATTCAACTCTACAGAGTGATGATTACGCGCGCCTCCGGTGTGCATGAGGGATCCGATGCTGTGCTGGTTTTCTTGGAGTGTAGTCACAGTTGGGTAAGTAAAGTTAACATTCCCATGTTTGCAATATCGTTAAATAATTGTTATCCAACTCAACACCGTTTCATAGTTTCATAGATGTCGATTCAGGACATGTTGGCAGCATGTACCCTTCTGTTTGATATTGTCAAGTGGCTAGGCTCTATGCTAACATATTACTAGCAGTTCAGAAGTTCAGAAGTTAAGATGCACCTATGTAACATGTTAACTAACGTTACATATTTTTTCTGAATGCTGATGAGGTATGAATATGTGCTGCCTCTTGTATTGTAAAATTATATAAAGGTAATTATTGTTTATTAAAATGCTAATCGCCAGCAAAGCTAATCGCTAATAGCTTGAAGCACATTAATTATATTACCAATGGCCTAGCGGCAATTGCTGTGGTTGCCCCTCTGTGTGGACACAATGCTCTTAAGTTACTAACACTAGTAACTTATGGCTTGCCCGTTTTTTAAGTGGCCGATGTGGTGCCTAAAATTACAAGTGGTGATTTGTTTTTTTGTTTTTTACAGTGCCGTGCACACCAGCTATCGGTGCTTGCTCTCCCTGATGAATTCCAGTAACGTCAGTTGTAAAGTTGTAAAGCGGTGTTTATGCACCGTGAGACAATGAGTGGTGGAGCAGAACTTTGTATCCCGCTGTAACGAAGTAAGTCTCTTGTGATGCTACCACAGCAACTGGAGGGAGGATGAGACGTTTATAGAGCCAGTGTTTCCCCATTGTGTTATGTGTCAGTAAAGCCTCATATCAATCACATTATAAGTATACAGTATATCTATTTTCCTTTCCTGAACAATCTCCCTCTCCTCATAGTCTGCACCGTGGAAGTATTAAGAGGTCTGCACTCTACACACAGAGGCACAGTTTCAGTGTACATTTTAACAGCGCGACCCGGTAAGATCAGCTGGCACTGACGAACACTGTGCACACGCGACTGAACCAGCTGTGAAAACGGAGTCTCGGGTTAAAAAAAAAATCCGAAACGCGAGTCGTGCTTTAAAACTATTTTCTAACTTCTTTCAGTGGTACTGCTAGCTGCTACAGTTTGAGACTGAGACGTGGAGAGAGTGACGGACCAGAGTCTGTGTATGTGGGGGCATAATAAGAGTGTATAATCTGTCAAAATTAGATAGGCAAATTAGGTATTTCTTTATTTCATTTTCTCTATTAATTCTTGGTTGTTATTTTTTCCCTTTGTTTAACAGAATATGCTGCTGCATGTTGTGTTTGGCAGGGAGCAGAAGTATGTTAGGCTGTCTGAGCTAACATTCAATGCCTTCATGAAAGAGGGTTAGTTGGTACATCAGGACAAAATACCACAACTTTTTGCTTGGTTAATGCACCTAATTCATCATTAAAACCATTCCTTCCGAACTACCTAAGTTGATCATTGTTTCTACTGTTTAAAATGGATGTAAATTACCCATTGACTTCAGCTTCAACGTAACAGCATTTTGTGAAGAAATGAGGCTTACTTCATTTAGTTTAGTTTAGGAAATGGTCTTTCAAATTTTGTAACAATTTCTGTAATATTCTTTTCCTTTTACTTCAGTGTGCCTAAAATTTAACATACCAGAAGATAGGCAGCTAGATATGAAGTATGACCAGTCTGACACAGAAGTTGACGCAGAGGTTTTTGAAGAAATAGTGAAGGAGTCACCTGGAACCTTCCGAGTCATGTTGGGCAATGAAGAACATGGTAATTACTGACAATTCACAATTGTGTTCATATTAAACTTAAAGTAAAGTTTGGGATGGGAGCATTAACAGTTCCATTTAATATGCTTCTGTTTTGTTTATATTCCTTAATGCACAGATGCTTCTCTGTCATCATCATCATCATCATGCTCAACAGCATCTGACGATACTATCATTCTGAACTTCACGATGTGTGACCCTCCCGAAGAAGCAGCCGCTGTGGAAGGAAGTCAACCTAAAAGGCCATGCCACATAAACTATGAGGCAAAAGCGGTGGGTAGTGGACACTGTTGTTAAGTCTAATCCGGACTTTGTTCCATTTGATGGGAAGTGTTTTTATGTAATCAATTTCCAGTCTTACAAATGGTTTAAACATTTCTGACTGCATATTTGATTTCTCTTTTAAGTTGATTGAAAAAATCCTAACAACAAAGCCTGGTGGTGAACACATCATGCAACAGTATGCAAAAACTAAAACCCTGAAAGATGCCACCAGAAGACAGATGATAAAAATACTTGCCGCTGAAATGACACAAACACGAGTAAGAATCATACATGTAGGTTATGAAGAAACATTGTTATTATTTGTATAGTCACTGTCCAATTGAGTGATGGTCATCATTTAATGCATACATAAAGTGTCAGAGTATGATGTATGCACAGGGGATAGTTGCTCTGTTTCCATATCTGGAAGACCCATATTCACAACATGGATATGTAAGTAAAAGGGTCCTTACAACATTAAACACATAATTGCCCTTAGAAATGTTGATAGCATATTCAGTATGCATGTATTTAATTACATAGGAACATTACTACAATCCAGAGAGTGGTTCGGGATACCTTGCATGGCGGTTGAAGACCATTCAAAGAAAAAATACAGAAGAAAGAGGTGCCTCAGTTAGCAAATCTCCCAAAAGTAAGTTTACTTATCAGTTACATACAATTTTGTTGAAATGTGTAGGCAGGAGTCAATAACATTGTGTTTTGTCTTAAGATGGTGGGCCAGGCCATAGTCAACCCAGACCCTTCACCGCTGACAAAGTGTTATCTGATGAGGATGTGGAAGCAGCTATTGCAATTTTTAGACACTCTGCTGATGAAGACACTGTCCGTGAGAAGATGAAAGCTATCTTCAGTTATCGTCATTCAATGGTCAACGATGAAAAGAAAGCAGCAGATGTCTTCTCAGTCTTCCTGCGGTTTCTGGACACACCAGGACTGGTAAGACCTTTTCATTAGTTCAATCACTGAAATGGCCCATGCAGCATGCAGTGTCACTTATCACTCCTTTCTGTGCAGTGTATTTTTGCATTACAGATAGAACAAGATTTCAGGCTCCTATTTGGCGAGGTCACTGCCAACAAATTCTTGGAAAGGTGGCCCACCATTCTCAAAGCAAAATTTATAAAGGAAAGCCATGGACTGGTACCCACCACAGAGCTCTTGGATTTAATGCGCAATGCTGAGTCAGCTGCTGAAGTTGAGAATGGTATGACTGGCACTGTTTTTAATTTCTGTTGTTGGTTATAAAGGTAATTGTGCCAATTTAATAATGTTAACCTGATGTTTGTGGTCTGTAGGCTGGGAAAGTGACATGTCTGCCATCTTGCTGCTGCTACATCTGCTACCCCCATCTACGCAAGGACGAAAGAGGCCAGGAAAGATGTCTGCATCTCAAGCTGTAGATCACCTCGTCAGATTCCTAAAAGTATGCTGAACAGCTGTTTAAATATACTTTCCATCACCTAATTTTCATGCAGTTTGAGATGATCTGATCTACTGTCAGAGATTGGTCACTAAATACTACTGTTGTGTGTGTGTGTTGTAGGCTGGAACCAGTGTACAGCAGCATCTAGACAACATCACTCAAAGCAGGCAGCCCTACCTTCTCGCTCAGGGACCCACAAGAAGCTGCATTCACACCTTCTCCATCGTGATTGACAACCATGCACTTCCATGTAAGGCGACCGGTTCAGTGGGAGCCCTTGACGAACTCTTTAAGGCCCATTATGTCTTTGGTACATCATACAGTTCTCCCCTGCCCAACCTTTTCACTTTCCTGCAAACGTCGATTTCTAACATTGACGTTGGGAAAACAAAGGAAACTCCCAGAGTTGCAGAGTTGCGAGCAAGAATGGTGCGTTAGCATCCGGTGAGATCAAACAATGAAGTGTTTTCTTTGCAAAAGTGACCAGGGTAGACCAAACAGCCTTCTAAAGCACCTTAAAGTAATTCATGGACTCTGTCCTGGCAAGACTCTTGATCTTAAATGTGGCCAAGTGGGATGTTCACGTTCTTTTGGTAGCTTTTCTGGCTTTAGGAAGCATCTGAACAAGTGCCATGTTAGCGGTTCATTTGAGTCTGTAGAAGATCTTGTCAAAATGTTCTTGACACAAGTGATGCCACCGATGTTGATGCGTCATCTGAATATTTAGAGGCTGAGTCAGAATTATCTTCAGCAAACCTTGTAAATAGTCGTGCAGCTGTAATTTCTGATTTAAAAGCAGCAGGTGTAGGCCAAAATGTTGTGAACTCTAGTGATTTCCATGGAAGAGATTGTTCAAGATATCCAGCAGCATGCTAAAGAAACTGTCATTAAGCATCTATTTAGTGATGAAAGAGAAACTGAAATGTGCAAGAAAGTTGAAGCATGTTTTGAGGAATTAGAGAATCCTTTCACAATTCTTAATTCAGAATACAAGCGATCAAAATTTTTATCAGGCAAGTTGGAAATTGTACAACCAGTTGAATGTGTAATTTGCTCAAGATTTGACACAAGGCGAAATAAAAAGACTGGAACATATGATCAGATAGTTGTTCAAGATAATTCATGTATGTTCCAATTTTATCTACATTGGAGTCAATATTTAAAAGTCAGTATATCGCAGAAATGTTGAAAAGCTCAGCCACTGATGACTCAAGACTAAGAGATTTGTGATGGGTCTTTATTTAAGACTCACCCTCTGTTTTCAACTGAAAAGCACACAGTGCAGATCCAAATGTTGACTTTGAGGTTGCAAATCCTCTCGGTTCCAAGCGAGGTATTCATAAACTGGGTGCAATATATTTTACCTTAAGAAACTTCTCTCCGAAATGGAATTCTTTTTTGGCCAACATACACGTGTGCCTTATTTCATGCACAAGCTCTTAAACGGTACGGTTTTAGTGAAATTCTTGCTCCAATTGTTCGAGACATTAAAGTGTTAGAGAATGATGGAACAGAGATTCCACTATAGGGTGGTCATGTTCGTGGTTGTTTGATACAGGTTACTGGGGATAATTTAGGCTTACATAGCTTGTTTGGTCTGGTGGAGTCTTTCAGTGCAAGGTACTGTTGCAGGTTTTATTTAGCTGAAAAAGATGACTTTCAAAGAGAATTCTCTGAAGATTCTTCCAAAATAGTGTTAGGCACCAAAGACGCCCACACTGCTCACTGTCAAGAAATGGCTCGTAATCTATCTCTTCCTTATGTTTTTGGTGTGAAGAGTTCATGCTTATTGAATTCATTGACATATTTTCACACAACTGAGAACTTCTCAGTTGATGTGATACATGACGTTTTGGAAGGGTGGCCCAGTACGAACTAAAGCTGTTGTTTTTGTATTTTAAAGAAGAACCCATAACACTGGGGGAGCGGAATTTGAGAATACAAAGTTTTGATTATGGATTCATGGAGAGAAATAATAGGCCAGTGGCTATGAATTTGGGTGGAGAGTCTAATGATCTGGGACTGAATGCAGTTCAATCATGATGCTTATTGAGCAATGTTCCTCTCATCTTTGGAGATTTGGTAACCTCTACTGACCAACAGTGGGGCCTACTTCTTTATTACTACAAATAATTAACATTGTATTTTCTCCCATGTTATCTCAAGGTCTGTGTGTATATTTAAAACATTTGATTATTGAACACCATAAACTGTTTAAGATGTATCCCTAGAAAAAACTTTTACCAAAGTACCATTTTCTTATCCATTATCCCTGCTGCATTCAGAAAATTGGACCTGTACTTCATAGCTGGTGCATGCACTATGAAGGTAAGCATAATTTTTTCAAGAAACAACTCAAATCATTTAAAAATATCACCAAAACACTGGCCAAAAAACACCAGAATCATATGGCATACACTTGGCGATCTTCAACAACTTTTAGTTGGTTAGACATTGGTCTAGGAAAAATAGTGTGTTTAGAAATGGTAAAAGGAGGTTCTGGAATCGCCATGTCAATGGAACTGCCCAGTAGTGTTCAAGTTATGAAAGTGAATTGGGCTAAACACAATGGGTTTGTTTACCGCCCACATCTAGTTATTTGTGGCAAAGTTGAATCTGAAATCCCTCTATTTTTATCAGATTGAGTCAGTTCTGATAATACATGTGAAATTGTTGCTTCTCACTTCACCTTTATTTACAGTAACTTTTCAAGAGCATTTCCATGCATATGAAGTGACCAGGACAAAACAAGATTTTGTTGTCTTTCATATTGACAACCTGCATTATCCCAGACCTTTTGACATGCAAATGTCATATGGAGTGAATGACACAGCTCTCTTTGTTGTCCCATATTGCTTTCTCTGGTGAGCATTATACCACTGTTTAAAAATGTATTAAAATTTACATTTCAGTCAAGGCAAGTAGGGCAAGTTTGTAATGTTAATTAATTGAAAAAGTAAGTACAATAAATGCTGCTACTGTAACCTTCTATGTTTGTGTTTATTTCCATTTGATAGATTATGTAGTGGGACAACGGTGTCGATTTGTGCATTTTATTAAATAAATTTGGAGTTACTCCAAATTCCTCTTTTCCTCCCAGAGAGGAGCAGGGGGGTTAAAGATCAACTTTCAACAGACTGCTAAAGAGACCCCAACAGAAGGGGGGGTGGAAAGTTGCTTTCTTTAACTGCTATGCCTGGGCAGTTTATCGTAAAACTGGCGCCTTTTTGATTCCGAAGCTGATAACGCGGGGCCTGACTGTTAAACTGACAAAGGGACACTAACCAGCGATTAGCATTTCCCTGAACAGCCTATCGGAAAGGCAGGAAATCCTAAACTGCCCCCCTCCCCGACACACACACACACACACACACACACACACGTAACCGTGGCAACTGACCTTGCTCTATGTTTCATTACCCCATCAAAGGGATACTCCTTGTCTCACCCACTTGTGACATAACCCAGGAAGCCGAACTTTAAATAACCAAAAACTCAAAGCATTTAATTAAGTTTAATTAAATCTTTTAGTTACTTGATTACGTTTGCCTCTATTTGAGTAGTTATGTTACCATGTTGTTGCTATCTGTTGTTGATATTAGTGCTGAAAAGAATCTAAATAAGTTACTTTTGCAGTGTTTTTATTTTCAGCAAGGTTAAGGACACTCTGTCATGTTATGTGTAACCAATGCTTGTTCACAACACTTTCTCACAAAATTCCTTTAGAAATGATGATAAAGAAATGTCATACTATACTCTAGTAATTATCCAGCTTGAATTTAAGGCTGAATTCCCCATTTCCTAAGGAAAGATTGTTTTGGATTAATCTAAGCTTTCCTCATGTAACCTGAGCTCCCCCAAGTGGACGAAATAAGTATTACATACCATCGCTGTAATGGTATAAATATCCTGACCAATAATGTGACAATTGTTTTCCTGTTACCAAATGCTTAACTTAGAACGGTACAACCGTTTGACCATTGAGGTTTGATTGTGGAAAATATTTGATTATAATACGCTCAAATAGATTTATTTTCTTTTAGACATTAAGCTTAGAAAGGAAGTCCCTCGGGAAACCTGAAACGCCCTCTGGAGAACCACGCCCCAGGCAACAAAAGAGCGACACGCGACGTCGCTCTCTCGTTCTCTGCTCTTCTCCTCCCCTTGTGCCCTGGCCTTCCGCTATGCTCTCTGGACGCTTCAGCAAGCGTCCGGCGTGCCTCGCCAGGCAACGCCTAAGAGTCCGCCAGTGCAACAGGCCTTTGTTCGCTTGAAGCTACACACGCGAAGTGCCGCGACATTGATCTGCCCCTCAGTTTGTTTTATTTTCTTTCTTTCTTTTGTTTTGTTAAAGTTATCAGTCTGTTAAGTTACACTGGACTAATTCAGGAACGACCAGGTTCCATTTTAAGCTTTTTCGTCGAGCCAACTTCCCCGAGGTCAGACCAAGCCACGTGGTCTCGCCAGCGGCAACAAAGGAAACCTGAAAACAGCCGAATTGCCAGACGGAGGAGGCGTTTTCTTCAGTCAGACACGGAGAACCCCGGAGAATCCCTAGCAAAAAGCCATTATCGGGCAGCTAGCGTGGGACCCGTGCAACAAGCCAAAGCAGGCCGACAAGCCGTAAGACCTAACAACATTCTGTGGTCAGAGATGTCCCGTAATGTTAATATTTCCTTTTAACTCCTAAACTCATAGTTTACTTTCATTAGTTCTCCTATGCCGTATGAGTCAAATGCTTCCCACAATCGAACCTCCATTCTCATTGTGCAGCCATTGTTTATTTTCCCTGTATTTAACCATCCGTTTCTATTGCTTTAGTTAACTTTAGTTATTAATAAATTCACTGTAATCAGGAAACTGTGTGTGTTGCCTATTTCCACGTCCCTGCCAAGAGAATTGACCCTTTAGATATGAGACTGACTGATTGATTTAAGATAATTATTAGTGATTATTAACTGATTACTAGTAATAATTGTATAATTATTAAAAGCTACCTAGAGGTTCGGAGACTCTAGGATTATAACAACTCCGGTGGTGCCCTGAAACGAGGAATATTTTTTTGATTTTATGAATTATTAAAATTCATAATTGGTCTGCGTGGGTTCTCTCCAGGTGCTCCGGCTTCCTCCCACCGTCCAAAGACATGCTGACTAGGTTAATTGGTGACCCTAAATTGTCCTTAGGTGTGAGCGTGTGTGGTTGTCTGTCTATGTGTGGCCCTGCGATGGACTGGCGACCTGTCCAGGGTGTATCTATCGCCCGATGTCAGATGGGATTGGCTCCAGCCCCCCCGCAACCCTGTACGCAGGATAAGCGGTTGACGATGGATGGAGATTAGATCATAGCAATTCAGTGATAACATAATAGTAAAATAGCATTATATGACCTAGATGTAATAAATAACACTGTAGAGAAATAAAAATGTATTATTACACATTAGAGAGTCATTTTAAAAACAAGTAAAATTAACTCTATAAAGTGTAATCATATTACTCTGAACAGTGTGAAAAAACGTTAAATGGCTTTACATTTTTCATTGTTAATTTTGACAGTGAATTGAGTAGAATTAACTCTGAAAAGTTGACACTGGCCATAGAGTACATTTTACTCTATTTTTGAGTGGGACCAAATGTTATCTGAAATATCACCATCAAGACCATCATCCTGTAGATTATAATGCAACTGAACATCTTCTAATGCACTTGGAATACAACTGTAATTGTAAATTTGTTGAAAAGAAAATATACAACAGTTACACAATTTTTCAAAAATGTCCATGTTTTAGCCATATTTATTGTTTAGATGTTCACTTTATTGGGAGTTTTCTTCAACACACTATTTCTGTCCATACAACCACGTTCCAAATAAGATAAAGCTTCCAAAACATTGAAATATTGATAAAAACAGTGAATATTGATCAACATTCCTATGACTGAAAGCACTCCCATGCTTTAGAGGCCCACAACTTGAGAAACATCGTACAGGGCTGTAAATGGACTCTTTCTCTTTGTATTGATGAATCGTTTGATATATTGGATGTTGGGTAGCTCCTATGAGTCGGCCAGTAGATGACGATAAAAACAGTTGTGTTCCAAAGCAACACTTCTTCTCTCCTTCATTTTGAAGAGAGAAATGAAACCTAAGAGCTCAGGGGTTGCGCAATACCAAGATGGCGGCCCAGGCGATCTTTTCACCATTTCACACAGAAAACAGCTGTTTTTGGACTTAAAACAGCGAATACGGCAAAAGTCAGCGGTTGTAACTGTATATTTATATAGGTGTGTTATTATTATCGGCTAATAACTCTGTGATTTTTGATTTGAGTGATATGAGTTACATAGCTGATCAGAGCTGGAGCTGTGCCATCTTTAGAGTGGTCAGACGGCGATGTAGGATGAGATGAGAGATATCTGGATGGCATTAATTAGAAACCGGACAATCAACTTATGTTGCACTCTCTCTGACAATGAGGTGTTTAATTTTGACTGAATATCCCAATTTAAGTAACCTTATTGAGTTGGTCAGCCCATCTCAGGACCAGGCCAGTCGTTTCTAACTGGGCCAAATGCTTAATATTTATTATTATTATTATTAGGCATATTATTATTATAGCTAACCATATTAAACTTGTACAAGTGCCAAAACCTCATCTTATGCACCGTCCTAAAATTTTAAATTTAAATTTTACAATTTATTTGTAACTTTATTTATATAGCCTATATTCAGTGTTTCCAACAGAATGACAATATATTTTTCTAGTACTATAGTTTCTAGTAGCCTAGGTTATTCCTAATTTAACCATTTCAATTCTGTTTCACTCTCATGTTTACTCACTAGCCTACTTGAATCTGCTCTCTCTGCATTCACTTCTAATATTCCCTCACAAGCACACACATACACCTCTGCTGCAAACACAGTGGCTTGCCCTTCCTCTTTCTCTATTTTTTTCCTCTTTCCTCTTTCCCTGTATTAGTCGGACCTGTTGACTTTCTCCATCAGCAGTGGGCTATGATTTGTAAAGTTACCGAAATGACACAGCACTCGCGATTTCCACCTGTGATTCCGTTTTCAGCCGCAGGTGCGCCGCATACGGAAGCCTATCGAAACTGAAACCAACGTTGTAATGTACCCAGATACACCTGTGTGTTCACTGTTGCACTGTCGATCATCCTGCCCCGTTCTATAGAGCTGGAATTTACATTTACAAATTAGCATAATAGGTCCCCTTTGTTATCTTTGATATAATCTTTATGCCATGCTTTACTACAAGTTTGGAAATTAGTATAATTATCATAATTATAATTGTCCCACAATCACTGTCAGGATCTGTCCTGGTGGGTGACATAGCCAAAAACCTACAGACTTGACCCTCGCTGTCAGAATGGGAGTTGTGTATTTACAGATGCAGTGCCACTTAACAATCACACTTAGCATTGCTTTAACAGTGAAATATTTCAGCCAATCCGTAGTTTTTTACAACTGGCAGAAAAAAAGAACATGAGGTTAAACAGAAGCTCAAATTAGGCAGTCAGACTCAAAGACACACAATGTGTAGTACTGCACAGTGGGAACAAATCATCAATTTATCAGCACATCACTTGCACCCCATAAATGGCAGTGTTAGGATGTTAGCTATGACCCTGTAAAGTAAGACAATCTTGGATCTTGTCAATTATAAAGCCATAGCAACCAGCTTAACACACGGTTTTAGCATTAGCAAGATCAGAATTAAAGTATCCAAGACATAAAATAGACATAAAAGAGATAAAATGATGCAAAAGCTCTTATTTATCTAGCTCAAGAATAGATGTTTGGATTATTTGTATTTTCAGATTTAACATCTCTCCTTCTGATAAAACAGAACAGTCACCATTAAGAACAGAATGACCTTTATCAACAAATGCATCTGAGGACTGGCCAAAAACATCAGCAAAACTGAAATGTGGAGGCGGTTGCTTCAACTAACTAAGGGAAATAAAAAAATAAAAAACAAGCCAATACTGTGCTGCAGATCACAAACCAACACAAAAAGACTACTGAAATACTGGCAGAATTAAGAAAAGAAGTGGCCAGCACCTGGTGACACAACCTTGAGGGACATACCAGAAAAGGTGGTTTACATTTTGTGCTATATCAAATGAAGGGAGAAAACGGAGGACAGATGTCTCCCAAAAAACACTGCATCAGAAGGGGGGTAAGTAAACAAGGTAGTGGATAGAGAAATTAAAAACATAAACACACACAAACATACAAAAGTGCAAGCACACCAATCTGCTCCTCCTGACATTCACTCATCTGAGCAATAGAATTTCAGACTGGTTTGAGTCAGTGCAAGCCTTTTTAAAGAGGCTGATCTATCCACATATCATCTTTAACTGTCTGGCGGGATGCCTATTTGTGGAGCTGGCCATCAGACATTACGTCAGCATTTTTTGTTCCCCCACACCAAATAAAATCTCCACACAGCCATTAGACGTCACAGGCTGGGTTCTAACTTTTTAGTCCAGGGTCTTCTTTAATTGCATCGCAGAATGTCAAATGAAAAATCAATATTTTATTATTTCTACCACAAATCCTAAAGGGCATGTATTATTAAGTGATATCTTTGAAACATAACCTGATTCAGAACTATGTCCAGCACTTTTCCTAAGAGCATGAATGAAAACATAAATGGTGCAGAAATTCAGAATTAAACTAAATACAAATATTGTCTATGGTAAACTGTGTACACTGGTATGGTTTTGGGGATTGTGCCTTCATCCCACTGTCTGATTGTTATCAATGTTTCCTTAAAAGTTGGATTTCAAGTTAAAAAGTTAAAAGCCTGGATCATTTAATATGATTGGACCTTGGCTTTCCATAAGATTTTTAGGTCCTTTACGTCATATTAAATTTTCTATTTAAATATTTTAGTTTTTAGGGCCCAAGCAGAAAAGTGTTTAATTTTGCTGTAAATGGTGATAATTTTCATATTCAATTCAAAATGGCTGCCTTCCTGAAGAAGCATTGACTGGGAAGCTGATGCTGATACATTGCAATTGCCTTTAATTTGCAAAATAGTATTGTATGAGTATTCTTTTTGATCAAAACAGCATAAACAACCTTAAGGATGCTAAAATTTAGCAGGCAGGTGTGTTCTGTTCTTATCCCTTTTCATATAACACTGTGAAGATTATGAAAATTATTAGGTAAACCTCTGGTAGAAGTCAGAAGATTGTTAAACAAAATTCCACTGACATCTCATGCTTCTGCTAGTCCTCCTTGTGCTGTGCAACACCAACAAATTGAATGTGTGTGTGTGTTTGTGTGTGCAAGGATCCGTATGTGAGTTAACGTCTCAATATTGACATGTTCTATGCTACACACATGAATTCAATCACAAGCCTTTGTATCACTTATGGCCTCTCAATGGCACCATGGCAAGAGGACACATTTATTGGTATTTTGTTCCTCCCTCTAAATAAAATCAACATCTCTCACTATTGATACCATCATGTCTTCCAGAGACCAGGCTTGTCTTCGTCTATCCTTCCTTTGTCAATTTCATCCTCATCACTTGTCTTCCTCCACTTCTTCCTCTCCTCTTTATGGTGTTGGTAATCCTGCCATTGTTGTTGCGATCATGTTTGTATTCCCAACATAATTGGATGAAGTACCGGCTGTCTAGACGGGATTGGCACATCAATTGTTAGCCATCAGTCTCCTTTACAGATGACTTTACTGTGCCAGATGACTTTCTGTCTATGAAAAGAAAGATAAGAAAAGAAATAGGGCTTTGTAGAAAGGGATGAGTTATCCAAATTTTAAAGCCACTGAGCAGATTTGAAAACGAAGGACAAATATTCATTTCGGCGCGAGTGTGTATTTGTGGTTTTATCATACATGCCTCTCCATGCATATGTGAGTGCACTTTCTCATACAGTATGTGCTGTTACATCTGCCAAATTGAAGTGCTCATAGCCATTTGTAGCCAACTGTTTTTATGTATGCTAACTTGTGAAAACTGAAGAGGCGAAGAAATAATCCAGCGATCCCCTGGATCCTCCATATAATTTAAAGAGAAAGAACCCAAAAAGTCAGGGTGCAGTGAGGAAGGCAATTCCTTAACCGTATGCAGATGAACCCAGCTAAAAGAAACAACACCACAGGACCAAAAAAAACACAGTGATTCACTGAGAGAAATGTCAGGGGCTAAAAGACATTGCAGTGGCTCAAAATCTAAGATGAATGTAAATTAGACACTTGCTGGATTGTCATAATAATCTGGAATTTTTTTAAGTGATTTTTTCCCAGTATGATTGGTGTTTACTAGACAGAAAACACAGTGATCACAGAGTAGAAATGGATAACGAGACTGCTTCATGCTGTAAGCCTGAGGCCACTCTGAGCCACTGGGTGGTGCACTGCTGATAACAACCCATTAGCTGCTAAATGAGTGACCTAACACAAAAAAATGATCTAACAGATCCAGCACTGAAATGATGAAAGCAGCATTTGTTCACAGGAACATCATCAGCCACTCTCACATCGCCGTTTTTATCCTTTGCCTTTCATCCTCTGTTACTTTATCTCATTAAAGTTCTGGTTCTTGACATTGAAAAAGCAAACAACTAATGGCACAAATGTATCACTTGCTTACATTTGTACTACATAACAGGATCAGATTAATATATCTTCTTTATATATCAGGTATTTGTGTGGTGGCTACTGGCAACAATAGAGTAATACTGAGACAATTGAATCAAGCGTTTTACATTTCAGCTCATGTTGATCAGGGAGCAAATGGGTTAGGTAGAAAATTTAAAGGTAAATAAGTAGTTTCAATAAAAAGACAAAATGATTCCATAAACGATGCAATATACAATATTACACACTGCATTTGTAATATTAAATTAGCATAAACAAGTTTATGTTTTTGTTAATTACAGTGTCTTGTAATAAACATAAGAAAGCAACGACTTCTTCAGAGGACACTCTGTGTTTTATCACCACCATGACCCAAGAGGTTTTGCAGTGCTATAAATAATGTCATGCTACTTTTGCTTTTGCTTCTGAGAGTCAACAGTATCAATTCCCATGGCCACAAGAGGCCATTGTCAGCCAAAACATAATGAACTAGTTAACAGGTTTCCAACCAGGGCCATGTCTCTAATCACCTTTCAAGCCTACTTAGTGTTATTAACCCATCCCATTCTGTTTGTCTTACTTTTTTTCATCCTGAGCTCGGAAGTCAATTTACTTTCCCACCTCATCCGTCCCTCTGCCCATTCCCATCCTTTCATCCTCTAATCCCTCCTTTTAGCCCCCTTGTCTGCATTCCTCTCCCTTCTCCAGGTACCGTCTAGTGCTGGTAATAGGCACCATTGCATCTGTCCCAGACCAACCTAACCAGACAACTTCCTCCTCCTACAGTACGATCATCCACCCTCAGTGTTAAATATTTCCTCAGATTCACTCATTCTTGTCATAGTTCACAGAAAACATTCAGCTGCTTTTGGCACAATGGCTACTTTTCAAGCAGCTTTTCTTCAAAATCAGGAAGTTGTATCAACTAAAAGCGTCCTGATTTTTAAAGGATATTTAATTTTTAGAATTCTTCTACTTTTTGTAATGCACAAAGCTTACATTTATTTATCAGGAATTATTGCTACTGTGGAAGGGCATGATGTAATACTGTTGCTATATTGTACAGCAATAGGATCCATTCGTTTTGCACATTTTCATACCACTCCCTGCTATACTGTATACAAACTACTTTCTGTTTGCTCCATTGTAAAGTCCACTTTGTATATCATTTTACAACTTGTTGCTGCAGTGGTTCTGCTTTACATTGGAGATTATTTAATTTTCACCTGCTCTATTTGAACCTGAAACAAGAACTTAGTTAAGGAATAGGTTAGACTTGAGGATTTATTGAATGGTATTTTATTATAGTAATTAGATGAATATTTAACAAGCACATTATCTGTTCCTGGCAGCCAAAAACAGCCTAAATTATGGGCTTATTGTGTTTATCATGGACACAATAAGCCATTCCAGGTATTGTTGATTGCTCACTCTAAAGGTGACACTCCTTCTCTCACTGTCATTTACTCACTGTTGATGACACAGTGTGGTCATTTTGCTTCCCATGGTAATGGGATACAAACAACAACAACAGCTAAACATTTTAAATGCCACCTCCTTCTCTGATGCTGTCTTTCTTTCACCTACTTCCCCCATCACTATCTTTCTTTCTCTGTCATACACAAATTTAATGATTCTCCTTTCATACGTCCTAGATTCCTCAGAGAAAGTGTTTTTGTAGCTTACCCTTTATTAAAATGAAAGACTGGAGGGTTCAGCGTCTCTTGATATTGTAGGTCACTTTCTGTGTGCATGTTAATGCTGTGTTTTTACTTTCTTGTACCTGTATATGAGAGAAAGAAATGGGTATTGCATGTTTAAAACTGCACTCTGACTTGCCAGTTTATGAGGTACAGTTAGGTAATATTGAGGCTGCAACATTAATCTGATGAATCTGACCTTTATGAAGCTGATTATTTATGAGTGTCAGAGAGGTCTGTTTGGAGGCTGTTAGTTGTGTGTGGTGCTGTTGAAATCTACTGATATATAGTGAATGATGTTAAATAAATAAAAATATTTTTGTAGATTAGTGTTCGAAAAGAAAATATAGCTAATCATGGTGGGAACAAAAACACACCACATAGTGTGCTGAACTGAGCAAACACAGAACTGCTGTTTGCACCTTATAAAATTAGTCTGCTAGTGTTTGCTACAAATATTGTATAAAACAAAACCCATCAAAACTAGTTTTTCACCTAAAGCCAATCGTAAATCACAACGCATCAGAGAGATATAGAGTATCAAGTCAAACCAGTCAAAGTTCTAAAGCTTCTAAAAACGGATAGGACTGTCCTGCCTGTCCTACAGCCTGCTCATACTACAGAATGCATGAGCAGGCTGTCGACAAAGCTTGATAGAAACATATTGGTAGGAGTGTTTATATTTGTAAAGTCTGACCTCTGGGATGCAGAATGTTTCCTTTTGGGACATTAATGCCCACAGTAAATGTCCTGTTATGTATCCAAATTCATTATGCAATGTCTTGTTGGCACAAGACTGCATATTTACCAGAACAAACAAAGGTCCCCTGGGAAGCATAAAAGGCTTCAGTTAATTTCTGGTTAAATCTTGACATATCCTATATACAAGTTTCTTTTTTGGCCTAATGAATGCAATACAGGGAAGATCAAGGGGTCATTACAACCAAATTGCCTACTTTTTGCACAGTATTACTGTGGACTATGCATTGAAAGACTCAGTATGAGTTGATTAATTTTATTTAGGGGTTGTACCAGAATAGGTTTAACATAGTTTAATTTTCAAAAAACACCAATCTTTTTGTCATACTGCACATTGCTGCAGCAGCTCTTTTCACCCTGTGTGTTCGTTTTAGCTACCGAGTGAAGCTTTTTTGGGAGTTGCGCATGTGCAGTACCTAGTTAAGGACTACCAGCCATTTAGAAGCAGAGTAGGGTGGCTCAAGGTATTGTGAACCAAAACAAAGTCACTTCAGTGTAGAGCAGTGGGCGGATGTCTTGTCACTAGCCATGTTTCCATCTAATTGTCATAGGAATTTTAAGCGCACTTTTGAAATGTCGCAAAAAACAAATACAAAAAGAAATTGCATTTCCATCAGCTGGTTTGGAGTGAATAAACCAGGCTATAGCAAGCGTAGTTACGTCAGTAGTTCACGTTACACATGGCTGTAATAAACAAGACATATGGGTTCCAAAACAGAAACAAAAGTCGCATGACCCTGATGGCCATTGATCTTGATCCAAAAATGGAGAGAGGTCCTCAGAAATGTGTTTCAAGCTGGCATGTTGCCAGCTATGTCTCCGCATGTTATGGGAATATCCGGTGTTATGCCGAGTTTTGCATGCCAGCAGAGAATTGCATGCACCTCCAAATAATGCTTATAAACGGTACAATATCCTTTGTGGGGTTCATCAATGGTGATAAATGATTTGAAGTATATATTTTATGAACGTTTAGAGTTGTTAATATTTTATTACACTCAGTAGATTCAGCATTCATTGAGATTCAGCGAAAATATAAAAAATTCAGAGTTTCGTAATTAGCATTTCCTTCACTTAAAATAAGATATCTGATGTTAGCTAGCTGAGAGCCTACCCTGTCATTTTATTATCACTATGTAATTTCAAATTTTATGTAATTGTCAGCTAACACTGGTGCTTAGGCATGAACAGTGAAATTGGGGATTAGTTATTGTAGAGATACATTTTTACATCAACATATAGTTTATTATTTCATTTTAAGTCTTTTGAGAGTCCTTTCATAATAAACATGGCATTTGTTTCAACTCTGGAATTCCCAAAAGTTCCCAATTCCCCAACAACAGTGTCTGACTACTGCTTTATTGGACGCAGATTACATCATGAACAGTCAACATGAGCAAGAGCAAGGGAGATATTGTTAAAGTTGAAACTTTAAACTTGATGGGAATGATAAGAATTAGGAATTAGATATGATAATGCAGACTGTATTTTATGATAGTGTCTTTGGTTCTGGTTCAGCATTGTGTGGGTCTGGTCTGAGCGTTCATCATGGTCTGCTTTTGTGTGCCTGACTTGCTGGCAGTTTGCTCTAGAATACTTGGTGACCCCTAACTACAAAAGTTGTTGTGTGGTATGGGGCACTCGTGAACTGGTGTAATGAATTTGATTTATCATCATCTACATACTGTAGACATAAGTTAAATAAGCAAGGATATTGTAAGCTTTGTAGATTTTAGTTCACTGAAGCACGCGCCTGCGCTGTACTGGGTTTCCTCTTTTGACCTGGGAAAAAAGTTGACCCCCCCGGTTGTCACTGTATAATTTGCACCCTGGTGAATGGCTCAGCCATATCTGGAACACATGTTACAGACCCCAGAGGCATAGCCTCAGATTTTGCAAAGTAAATTTTATATCCCGAAAATAATAATAATAATAATAATCTTTATTTGTAGAGCACTTTTCAAAAACAAGTTACAAAGTGCTTTAACAAGTGTAAAGACAATAATACCCAAAAGAGAATAATACAAAAACAATAAAAGATAAAAGCAAGAAAGCATTGAAAAGAATAAAATACACGTTTAAGATAAATATAAAATAAGTAAAATAGAATAAAATAAACTGGATAAAATAAAGTCAAATAAGATCGGGAAAGGCTCTCCTATAAAAGTATGTTTTAAGAAGGGACTTAAAAGAGTTCACTGACTCAGCCGACCTGATTTCCTCGGGCAGGCTGTTCCAGAGCCTCGGGGCCCTGACAGCAAACGCTCTGTCCCCTTTAGTTTTCAGTCGAGACTCTGGAACAGACAACAAGTAAATTCTAAAACTAAAAAAATTTCTAAGTTGATAAAAACATGATTGAACAAGCTTTGTGGTGTGCTGCTCAAAATTTAAATTACTATCAAACCAAACACCAAGGTTCTTTGCCACAGGCTTAATGTGATTTACTAGGGAACCAGCACATGGCAGTATTTGTTTTGCCATCTGCTGGGACCCAATGACCAGGATTTCTGTTTTGTCTGAGTTCAGCTGGAGGAAATTATTTGACATCCATTTTTTAACTTCACAAAGGCAGTTGTTAAGTGAACTCAGCATTCCAGGGTCTGTGGATCTGACGGGCAAGTATATTTGTGTGTCATCAGCATAAATATGAAAAGAAATGCCATGTTTATGGATAATATGTCCAAGGGGAAGCAGATACAAGGAAAACAAAATGGGTCCTAAGACCGACCCCTGAGGCACACCATATTTAACTGGACAGAACGAAGAGACATAGTTGTTTACAGACACGCAAAACTTCCTATTTGACAGGTAGGATGAAAACCATTCTAGGGCAGTACCAGAGATCCCCACCCAGTGCCTCAGTCTGTCTAACATGATGTTGTGATCAATGGTGTCAAAAGCAGCGCTAAGGTCCAGGAGTACCAGGACTGAGCACATACCTTCATCAGCAGACATTAAAAGGTCAATGGTGACTTTAAGCAGGGCAGTCTCAGTGCTGTGGTACTTCCTGAAACCAGATTGAAACTTTTCAAATATTTTGTTATTATTTCCAGTACAGTGAGCAGCTGTTTGGACACAATTCTTTCTAGAATCTTTGCAATAAAAGGCAGTTTTGAAATTGGTCTAAAATGATGTGGGAGGGAGGATCTAAACCAGGTTTCTTTAAAAGTGGGTTCACTCAAGTTGTTTTAAAATAATCAGGGACACAACCAGTAGATAGGGAGCTGTTGAAAACAGATATCAAATGGGGCCCAACAGAATCTATTACTTTCAGTAAAAACTTTGTAGGTAATACATCAAGTGGGCTGGAGGACACTCTCATTTGTGATACTGTTTTTAAAAGCTCAGACAAGTCGATGGGATAAAACTGGTTAAAACTCTCTTGTTGCTGGTGAGGGATCTCTGAGTAAGAGGCCGCGGGGGTAATAGAGGCTCTGATTGACACCACCTTATTGGTAAAATAAGATAAAAACAATTCACAGTCATCATTACTTCCAGCTGAGGCACAAGGAGGGGTTGGGTTTACCAGCTGATCCACAGTCTTAAACAGACACCGAATGATGAAATGACCATAATCAGGCAGGGATCAGAAGTTTGGGGTTGCGATAGATCAAAATGTCATCCGTGTATAAGGTAATTTTGTGTTCCCTTTCACCAACGAAGATACCAGAAATTAAAGTGTTTTGCCTTACTGCTTGGGCCAGCGGTTCAATAGCAACATCAAAGAGCAGAGGGCTGAGGGGGTCGCCCTGCCTATTCCCGCGGTGGAGGGAGAAATTGTCGGATCTAAGCCCATTAGTCAGAACTGCCACCGTCGGAGTATTATACAGAACCCTAATCCACTTCACAAAATTGTCGCCTAGGCCAAATTCTTCCAGAGCATAGAACAGATACGACCACTCGACCCAGTGGATGATGTTAAGGAGCCTCCTCACATTATCACCGGCCCTTGACAAAACCAGTTTGGTCCTCCTTAACAAAATGGGGCAGAGCCTTCTCTAGACTTAAGACAAAAAATTTTGGAGATTAAAGTAGGGCTATCGGCCAGTATGAGAAGCAGCTTTTTTAAGGATGAGAGAAATGTTGGCCTCCCTAATGGATTGAGGTAGGATCCAATTTATAAATGAATGATTGAGCATAGACAGTAGAGGGTCTAAAAGAATACCACAAATCTCCTTATAATACTCACATCTAAACCCATCTGGCCATGGGGCCTTACCAGACGGCATAGATTTCAAAGCAAGTAGCGCTTCCTCTCTTGTAATTGGGGCATTTAGTTGTAATTTTTGATCATCTGTAGCCTTGGGAAGTCTTAAATCTGCAAAAAAACTGACACATGAGGGTCAGGGCTGTTCGGAACTATATAGGTTGGAATAAAATGATGCAAAGTGTTTATTAATGATTCTAGTATCGAACGATCTAACACCATTAGAGTCAGTAATAGAGACTATATTTTGAGAATCTGCCCTCTTCTTGACGAGATTAGCAAGATATCTTCCAGGTTTATCCCCAAACTCATAAAGTTTGTAAAGGGACTGTTCAGAGTCCTGAATCAGAAAAGTTTTCAATGCAGCACGTGCGTATAACAGTTCCTTGAGCAAATCAGGACTCGGGCCAGATAAGTGATTTTTCTCCAATTCAGTTAATCAAGATTTGAGAAGTTTACGCCTGTCATTCTTTCCACTCTTTTGGATGCAACAAAAGACATAATTTATCCACAAGAGTATATTTTACACGTCTCCCAGAGGACAGAGGGATTATATGAGGATGATGAGTTGATAGAATAAAAAATCTTAAATTCTGAATAGGGTGAAGCTGCCTCCACAAATTAGAATAGTCATTACCACGACTTATATTAGTGTAGCCCACCTTTCCCTATCTTAAGCAGGGTGGGGCCCTGAGTTCTTAAATCAAGCTAACTGAATACTTGAAATAAGGTTCCTTTTTATCTTTGGTCTCTATACACATTAATTGTCTTGGGTTTCTGTATTTATCTCAAATGTTTTGCAACACTACTGTCACTAAGCTAGGTTCATCTAACGTGTATTAGCTCTGTAAAGTCACACTAAACCTGCATTAGAGTAACTAGCATGCTGCAATAAAATAAATGTACCACCTTGTCAACAAAACACAGACATTTAACTTATGTGTTGAATATACCTTTGGTAAAAGTAATAACAATGCAACACACCAGGGTTAGTTTAGAAATAATAAATCCCCATTTTACTTTGGCAATTTTAACATAAACAATAAATATTATCAGTCTCTTTGGAATATCCCTTTTCTTGAATACCAGGGTAACGCAATAATATTAATCCCCTTTTACTTGTGTAAACACACTATAACAACTTTTCAGTTACCTTCAGTTCAAATTCAACTCTAATGTTAACTCAGTGGGCCCACACTCACCAAGCACGCACACACACAAGCCCGCATATAAAATAAAATAAAACCCCAAACTTCGTTGCAGGCCTGTTGCGATGCTTTAGAGATTCGATACTTAAACTATTGGTCCACTTCACTCAAAGGAGCAACAGAATGAAAGAGTTTTTACCTTAAGCAACAGTTCAGTCCACTGTGCAGAGTTCAACAGTCTTTCCCGGTCTCCAGCAAAACAAGGGCAAGCAGGTGTCCAAAGATGGCGTGGTCTGTCCCGCGCTCTGCCGCTGGGGTGAACAGGGGTGCGAGCATGCGTCCAAACTGACGTGGTCGCTGTCCCTCTTTCTAAAGAACTCAGAGCTTTGATTTCGCAGTTGTAGCTTTCAGATAACTCTTCACGGTTTTCACGTCGAAACCCGTGAACTAGTCCAATAGTATACAGCTGAGTTAACGTTAGCTATAACTGGCTAAGAGTCCATTCACTTTGCTAATGAATGCTAACACAAAACACTGTGTGCACACAGCTATGATACACACGTGAATAACTGTACGATACATTTCGGGAAGAAATGTCTAACTTCTCACAAAAGTACGCAGGACGGTATTCTGTGGTAAGACTGTCGAGTGGACAGTCAAGTGGACAACCCCAGCTTACTACATACTACTTTGCATGAACTTCACACACTTCGCATCGCGTTCGATCGTAGTCAAGCTCCCACTGTTTTTTTTTCCTCTACATTCTCACTCTCTCTTCCTGTGCACCTCTGAACCCCCCACATAGACCACTTCCTCTTTACTAGACAGAACTCTTCACAATAAAACGTTTATAACTGCACATATTATTAACGTATTTATTACACTGTAGCTTTTTAATCTTTTATGAAATAGCTTGTAAACCACATTTTTAACAACAATGAATTTGTTTTAACTAGATCACATGCTTTATATGCTTTTTATCAGTTAATCACAATGTATAGCATTTTTAACCCGGCTACATTAGTGTGAACCCTCACTTGCTTAGAAGGGGGAGAAATGTCAGACGGAATTTTATCAATTAAGGGATTAAGGTGACAATTGAAATCTCCTTGCACAAAAGAGTCCCCTGAAGCCCGTTCCATAAAAACTGCAAAAGCCTTGGAGAGAAAATCGGGGAATAGGCTGGGGGACAATATATTGTAGATTCATAAATGTTACCTCTTTTCCTGCAAGTATTCCTGTAACAATTACATACCGACCCTGGCTGTCTTTAACACATTCAAGAGACCAAAATGCAAGCTTTTTACTAATCAAAATGGCTATGCCCCTACTGAAAGAAGAATATGAGGTAGCAAAGATGTGCCCCACCCAACTCCTTTGCAATTTAGCATTATCCTTGTCCTCCAGGTACCTCTCCTGGAGAAACGCAATAGAAACCTCTTCCTTCTTCAAAAATGATAAAACTGCCATCCTCTTGGCAGGCTTTTGGAGGCCACGGATGTTCCAAGAACAGGTCCTAATATTATATAATTATTAAAAAATAATATTATAACATAAAATAATATTATATATCAGACCATTAGGCACCATTAGCCATAAAGGCAGGATAAAAAAGTCATAGCCGGTTACACCTACACTCATTCTGTATGTGCATCCTATGACCCACATTATCAGATACATAGGTCAGTTACATTTAGCAGAAATAGAAAATGCCACACTGATACCCCACATAAATCTTATACACATGTCATGTCCTGAGCTAAACACATGAACACACACAGCGGCCAGCAGAGAGAGACGGCACGCTGTCACACGAGCGTAGCCAACAGCTATGCTCGTTACTGTAAGTACTGCAATAAAACCTTCACAAGTATATACTTTATCAATACACCTGTGTGTAGGGTAAACAAGTAGAAACAGTTAATTTAAATAGCTCTGTCCACAGTCTCTCATCCTGTATGTTTTGTACAAGCACAGCTAACGTTAGCTAGGCATTAGCCAAATGTTACAAACCAGCTAAATTGAAAGCTGATTGTCTGTAGCATAGACTGATCTGTAGTCTTAATAAAAAGCCAAAAGCATAATATGACTTCTTTAAAATAAAGGTAAAAATATCAATCACCATTTGTAGATGTCTCTAGACAATGAGATAAATGTAAAATATATATTTGAAGTTATACATTAAAAGGCAAGATATACAGTATGTGTGGTGTATCACCTTTGGGAAGCCATCTCACCTTTTGTGCTGTGTTATAACACTGCATAATGCACGTACTTCTTAGGAGGGAAAACATTCAAAAGATAACATAGCACAGCTGACTATGCAGCGCTGACGAAACATAGCTCTTGCTCATCTACCTGCGACTGTATATTGTAAACGACAGATATTGTTAATTCCCCATTCTATTAATGAATAACATACTACAGTATCAGTGTAACTAACTAGATATGAGTTGGTGAGATCAATTGCCCTACAATGGGTTGAGTGTTCATCTTTCCCTGCTGTGTGTCCTTCTATCTCTGGAGCTGCATAATTCCAAGAGAAAGAATGAATGGTTGTGAGTGGGTCACTTTCTCACAATGTTTTGCATACCCCATGATGA
Source organism: Micropterus dolomieu (assembly GCF_021292245.1). Lineage (NCBI taxonomy): Eukaryota > Metazoa > Chordata > Actinopteri > Centrarchiformes > Centrarchidae > Micropterus > Micropterus dolomieu. The sequence goes on along the minus strand of NC_060153.1, from coordinate 11,155,128 downwards.
GACACTGGCACCAGCGTATGAGCACTCAGCCCATGGTGGCAGCTGCATGTGACAGCTATCAGCTTCGCATATTCACACGTGTGCACAAACACACACAGTCTCGCACACACCCACTCACTCACACACAGCGGGATCAGAAGCAGCCATGTATGATTTTGATCCTGATCCCATTCATTTGAAAGCTGCTCCATGTGACACTGTCAGAACAGTTGTTTTGGATGGGTGGGCGGGGTTGTTTGTATACCTGTGGAGGTGTATGAGTGAAATGGTTTAATTTAACAGGCCCCACAGCTGTGTGTGTATTGCTACTTTACCTTTCTCATGAGCAAACAGGTGTTCTTTGACATAGTATTTAGTGGAAAACTAGAGGAGTGAAAACAGTATTCATAGAGGGCAAAAAGCAAACACACCGACATCAGTTCCAATTTCCTGTTTTACAGTTGACTACAGAATGCCGTGGCTCTCGAGTCTCATAGTTTCATGTCTCAAAGTGGTTAATAAAGACAGTTTAAAAAAAAAAGCTCCCTGCTGTTAATTTCTAAGTCTGTGCATAACCCCCAGTCCCTGCCTGAATCCCAAACCATTGCCCCTGGAAATGGCATTAATTGCTTGAGAGAGGAAAGTTAATTATCTCAGGTAATTATTACTCTGGGTAGAGTGAGAAACCAGACGAGCCTTCTCTGTCGGTTCCCTGCGGAGAGAAGTAAAGAGAATTCTGCCTTTAACGTGTTATAATTGGAGGGGCTGGGCCCTCAAAGCTATAACCTCTCACGGCTCAAGGGTTTATAGCACACACACGCACCCACGACGACACACACAGCAGCACAGACACCATGGCCTCCACATTCATGCTGTACTCTGCCACGAGTGAAATGAATGCACAAGAATGACTTTGATGTCCACATTTACAATAATCTGTCTTAATGAAAAAAACACAAACAGGATTTAATGCACAGTTATTATTTTGTCTTGTTAGAAAAACTAATCACCAGTAATTACAAATTTGTCTTTGCAGATCCTCCTGAGATTCCTGAGCTTAGAATGCACAGGACCACTGATTAATGTTACTATCAAAGGCCTTTTAATTTTGACAGTGAGAGAGAATGTCCTTAACCATCAAACAAATGAAGCCACTAAAAGTAGAAAGTATGAAAAGGGAACAAGGTTGTGTAATGATGCCTCTGGAGATGTGCCCATGCTACCTGCTGTGCAGCAAACATGCCTGTCAAGCACCAGGTGGTCAGTACCCTGCTAAGCCTTCACATCTGTAAACACACATGGCTGCACAAAACCACATTCACAACCACACATACACAGCTAAATGTAGTTACAGACAAGTAAAGAGTTGAAGTCAGGGGAGAAGGTCCAGATATACCTGATGTTCTTGTCCCCCATACTCCTGAACAGCTATGTTTTAATTGACACTATCTGTGATACCAAGCACATGAGATCATGTCATATTTTTATACATATATATTTTTTTTTTACAGTTTCTCAATTACTTAAACACATTTCACAAATGATTCCTCTTTTTATCCGAACTCTAAACACAAATCCACAACTTCTCACCCAATTCCCCAAACATCCTATTTTCAGGTCAAAATGAAGCTCTCCACTAAAAACCATTCGATCTTGCTGAAAAACCAAACTTTGCCCTCAGACATAACACACAGTTTTACACACTGGTAAGATAAATACAAAACCATACTACAAAAACAGCTTATTACTTATGTTGCTTGTGGTTCTCCCCCTCAAAAACACAAAAGAAATAACAAATGTATACATTTGCATATACTTTATATTCCTTAGTGTACTATACTGTACAGTACAACACACCAAACAACACATTTTCATAACTTGAAATTTTAGTTAAAAAGCCTGGTTATAGTGTTTAAGCAATGGAGAAAAACTGTAACTGAAAGATACTCTCTTATTCTCGGGCTGTAAATGAAACAACAAATAGAGTAAAGGCAGCTACTAAAACAGATTTCTTTTTTGTTCACACAAAAGTGACCATGGTGATTTTTTGCAGTCCCTGTTTATTAACCACAGACAGTGGATGTGACAGTACAGACTGACTGACAGCTGGCTAGCTGACGACAAGCACATACTTGTAGTTGCTATGTACAGCTCTGTGATTTTAAAACTTCAACATCAGTTCTTTTTAAAAACAATTTCTCTATTTCTTTTTTCCCTTCTGCTTGTGTGCACTCAATCCTTCAATTGACCTTGTAGTATGCACACATCGTCTCTAAAATTCACTCTGTGTTCAGTCTGAACACCTCATAGAGGAACTTAGGGCGAGTGCTCTCTGATTTACTAATCATCCAAAGACTTAGCTGCATCTCTTTGGTTGAAAATATTTTGATCAGTGAAGCACACAGTGTACACGTTGACTTTGGAAAGAAAACTTTGTCTTTGGCCTCTGAGACAATTTCTGTGCTAGAAGATGTGCCAACTGAATGAAGACAGGATACTGTACTGAATGTTACAAATCAGGAACTGTGCTTACATGGATTTTTAAGCGTCGCTTAGTATACCAAGCGTTGTTGTGCAATGTGAAGCTGTTATTTCAATGGCCATTCCCAGGCAAGCTCCTGGCTGTTGCAAATATTGTGCTCTTGTACTAGAAAATTAGAATTCACTTTGTAGTATTCTTCATTGAAATTTCACAATCACATCCAATTTGGCACAAAATCACAATGTGAGATTGTGTTTATCACAGCATAAACCACTGAAGTTAATCAGTGCACACCATGATCTCTATCAGAAACACTCAAGTAATACAAGTAAAGAAAATATTGATTTTAAATGTACCACTTACCCGCTGGGGTCGCCAGTAGTGTTCAGCATGTGGCTGTTGTAAGTTTAGAATTAGCAGCACTTTGCTGATGATTGCTTTTGGATTCATAGGGGCCGTCTGTGCACTATTTGTCTTTTGTTACGACCCCCCTGTTGGTCTAGGGGTGTGGGGGCCATAAACATATAGGCACAACTGGTAGATCTTAAACAAGGTAATGTTTATGGGTAACATGAGATGTAGACAGGTAACAAAAAGAACAAAAGGAGGGTGGACAAGGGTGCTGCGAAAATAACAAACCAAGTTAAAATAAAAAGGTCCTCAAAAGGAGGCCTACACCTATCTACCGTTTTAATCAGGGTTGAATCTTACTACAAAAAAAAAAAAAAAAAAAAACACAAAGAGCTAAGCACCCACTCCACCTGGTGAAACTAACAAAATAGCAAACAGAACAATAAGTGAACTTCTCCACTGCACTCAAATGTGGAGCTAACATTCAAAGGTATGCAAATGTTTACCTAAACACAATGTACAGCTAATAGGCACTGAAGGTGGATAGTTCCACTACACACAAAGTACAACAGACAGGCTATGCAGTCAATACCAGCGGCACACAAGTCAACAGGCGGTGACAAGCTGCCTGGAGCAACAGCTGGACTCTCCTTATGAGCTGGAGGTAATTAACGTGGTGATGAGCCATTGGTTGAGTGGAAAACAGAGGAACCAATGGGCGGTACAGATGTCAGCACCCCAGAAACCAGGAAGTAGGCGGGTCTTCATTCCCCAGGGACACAGCCTACTTGGTAGAGGTGAGACAGGGAAAAGAGGAAACACAAGGGT
>NC_060153.1:11117256-11151468 GCF_021292245.1 Micropterus dolomieu | reverse complement strand
TCAAGGTACGTGCTGGTGCGTATGGGACTAAAAGGTCAGAAATATAACAAGGCGAGAGGCCATGAAGAGCTTTAAAAGTGATCAATAGAATTTTAAAGTCAATTCTAAAACATACTGGGAGCCAGTGTAATGAAGCTAAAATAGGAGTAATGTGGTCATATTTCTTTGTTCTGGTTAAAAGCCTGGCAGCTGAGTTCTGGACAGTCTGGAGTCGATCAATAGATTTTTGGGTTAAACAGGTGAAAAGGCTGTTGCAATAATCCAGGCGTGATGAGATGAAGGCATGTAAAATGGTCTCAGTGTTCTTAAAAGTTAACATAGATCAAATTTTTGCTATATTTCTAAGTTGATAAAAATATGATTGAACAAGCTTTGTGGTGTGTTGCTCGAAATTTAAATTACTATCAAACCAAACACCAAGGTTCTTTGCCACAGGCTTAATGTGATTTACTAGGGAAGCAGCAGATGGCAGTATTTGATTCAGTCATTGAGTTCAGTTGGAGGAAATTATTTGACATCCATTTTTTAACTTCATCAAAGCAGTTGTTAAGTGAACTCCAGGGTCTGTGGATCTGATGGGCAAGTATATTTGTGTGTCATCAGCATAAATATGAAAAGAAATGCCATGTTTATGGATAATATGGCCAAGGGGAAGCAGATACAAGGAAAACAAAATGGGTCCTAAGACCGAGCCCTGAGGCACACCATATTTAACTGGACAGAACGAAGAGACATAATTGTTTACAGACACGCAAAACTTCCTATTTGACAGGTAGGATGAAAACCATTCTAGGGCAGTACCAGAGATCCCCACCCAGTGCTTCAGTCTGTCTAACATGATGTTGTGATCAATGGTGTCAAAAGCAGCGCTAAGGTCCAGGAGTACCAGGACTTAGCACATACCTTCATCAGCAGACATTAAAAGGTCATTGGTGACTTTAAGAAGGGCAGTCTCAGTGCTGTGGTACTTCCTGAAACCAGATTGAAACTTTTCAAATATTTTGTTATTTTCCATTACAGAGAGCAGCTGTTTGGACACAATTCTTTATATTATTTTTATATATATATATATATTTGCAATAAAAGGCAGTTTTCAAATTGGTCTAAAATTATGTGGGAGGGAGGGATCTAAACCAGGTTTCTTTAAAAGTGGGTTCACGCAAGCCGTTTTAAAATAATCAGGGAGATTATCAGTAGATAGGGAGCTGTTGAAAACAGAGATCAAATGGGGCCCAACAGAATCTATTACTTTCAGTAAAAACTTCGTAGTCTTCTAGTCTTGCTTCGTATTCGTAGGTATTACATCAAGTGGGCTGGAGGACACTCTCATTTGTGATACTGTTTTTAAAAGCTCAGACAAGTCGATGGGATAAAACTGGTTAAAACTCTCTTGTTGCTGGTGAGGAACCTCTGAGTAAGAGGCCGCGGGGGTAATAGAGGCTCTGATTGACACCATCTTATTGGTAAAATAAGATAAAAACAATTCACAGTCATCATTACTTCCAGCTGAGGCACAAGGAGGGGTTGGGTTTACCAGCTGATCCACAGTCTTAAACAGAAACCTGGGATTGTGTTTATGTGTAGTAATGAGTTCAGAAAAATAGTGTGTCCTCGCATCCTTAACCATGTTATTGTAGTTAATTAATAAATCCTTCAGACTGAGGTAATGGACTTGGAGACTGGATTTTTTCCAGTCTCTGCTTTCCTGCATTCCCTTTTGAGGCTGTGAATGCTGTCATTTATCCAGGGTTGCTTACTAGCTTTAGACGTAGGCCTAACCTTTAGAGGAGCAGTAATATTTAGTGACAATAAGCAGATATGATTGAAGTGATCGACCAGATTGTTGGTGTTGGAATCAGACAGGTGTTGGCTTTGGCTCTGAAAGAATGCGCAAAACTTTTAAACGTTTTGTTCATTAAAGATGCGAGAACACACGGAGCTTGATGATGAGGTGGCATGAGTAACAGGAGAATCACAGCTAAAAACAATACATCTGTGGTCAGATATGGTCATGTCCACTAATTCCACAGAGGAAATGCTGACACCCAGGGTAAAAAACAAGTCCAGTGTATGACCACGGTTATGTGTTTGCCCTTTGACATGTTGTTTGAAGTTAAAAGAAGTGGCCATATTTAAAAAGTCAGTTGCATTAACATAGGTGGGGTCATCAACATGAATATTAAAATTGCCACAAAGAACAATTCTGTCATAATTGAATATAAAAATTCAGGAAGTTCTGATAAAAATCCTCCAGGCGGTTTTGGGGGGCGATAAATTCTAACAAATATGATTGGTTGCAGCCCTACATGTAATAGTCAATTGAAAACTGTGCTTGGAGACCCAAGTATAATGTGTTTCAGCACATTATTCTCAGTGTATGTCTTTTAACTTTCTTTGCTTTCATACTTAGTCATTTAAAATTTAGACATCAATTATTTGCCTCATGTCCGATGCTTTAAACAGGCCACTCCAGGACGCACAATTTTCAGCTGCCAAAATAAAACACCTTAAATATATGGACATGAAGTCCTGCAGCAGGGCCGGAGTGCTTGAGATGCTTGAGAGAGGCCTGCATTTTTCATGGATGCACTACTGAATGAGGATAGAACTTTTCACACTTCTTACATCCTCGATGCTTCTCTCACCATCATACATAGATGATGGTTGCCTTGGCCAGGAGTTGATGTCATCAGACGGTAACCAGCCTCCCCCAAGTGTTTTGACCCTTAACCGTAACACTCTCCAGTTGGCGGGTCGGAAGTGGTGGCCAAGTCACTGCCCATCTCCTCCTGGCTTCCAGCTCACCTTCTCCCTCCGATTCCATAACCAGCAGGAGGCTCTTTCAGCTGCCTCCCCCAATCCACGAGCCATAGATCTAACGTTTCCTCTTAATCCTATTTCTGTCAACAGACTCTATATACCAATTGAGCAGGAAATCCACTACATCCCACCTCCACTGGGAACATCCACGCTTGCCAGCCTCTGTTCCTGCACTTCTGCACCAGATCCTGGTATTTGGCTCGTTTCCTCTCTGCTGCTTCCTTGCAGTTGTCCTCCCATGGCACAGTCCGTTCCACAAGGATGACCTTCTTTCCCTTTGTCAACCACAAGACCGCATCTGGTCTCAGGGTTGTCAGTAGGATCACTTCCGGGAACTGGAGCTTTCTTCCCGGTCCCACTCTAAGCTCCCATCCTTCGGTTGACAGCAGCAGGTTTGGCGTTGCTGTGCTCAGGGATGATGGCCTGGCTCCTTCCTTAACAAAGGTGATGGCACGCATTGACATTGCTCTGTCTTGATGTTTCCTTCTTCTCTCCTGCTCCAAGGTAGCAGTGAGCACAGTTAACAGCTTGTCATGCTGTCTTGCAGCCCGACAGGATATGCACCATACTTCCCCTCTTTCCTCAGAGCTTACACAATATAAGTAATAATATCATTAAAAAATAAAGTAGTTGTTGTTTTTGCAGTGGATTCATTTTAGTGTAAAGAGAGCTAATCCTGAGAGTTGTTCTAAGCTCTGAAAAAGCTCTTTTTAAACGTTATACATTCTTGTCCAGTCTTTTGCTTCGTATTTTATGTCTACTTTGAATCCACTTAGGAGAATTGCAATGTCAGGCTGGGCAAAGTGTTTTCTAAACTAGAATAGACTCAAAAACATGTCTGTGTGCTCACAGAAATCAGCCGTGGCTATAGATCTACTGCATGCTATTATCTGTCTGTTGTTAGTCAGAAATTAAAGCCACTATGTGTAGTATTTGACGACTTACTACCTTTTGTGTATGCTGTAGTATCAAAACTTTATGACAGCCTATTGAAGGAATGCAGTCGTTCTAAACATTGCCTAACCCACCCCCCACCCCCTACTCTCCACCCATGGGTTTGACCTGGGGAGAGAGAGATGAATGGGCTGAAAGTATTAGACACACAGACATACACACACTGCACCAATTTTTTTTTTTGTGGCGTAATCGAGTAAAGATTCTGTACATTGACGCTTAAATAGAATGGGGTTAAAGTGCAAAAGTTGTAAATGGACAGTTTCCCTCCTTTTTCCAACTAAAGCACTACAGAAGTAATGGAGACATTAACAAGACATTGAAAAGTTGTCTAAAGAAGAGATTTGAGTGAGTGAAAGGTTTACATAAATGACTGCCACATCTGACTGAAAGATCTGAAAACATTTCTCACTTGAAAGCTGAGGATATCCAAAGTGATGGCCTGCATGTGTTTGAATGTGTCCTATAAGTTTCTGTTCTACAACATTTTTGCATAATATTTCTGAGAAACAGCCATGACCTGAATATTGTAAACAGCAATAATCTTGCCTCGAAGGTTAATGGCAGTGATAAATATTTATCCCAAAAAATGTTTCTGCTGTGGGGGTTAAAATATGGCACTATGCACCTTTTGATTATTTTCCACTCAACTGCACATTCTGATCATTAAAATGAAGGGATCAATGATGAATGTATGTGTTTTGACAGCAATGAACTGCTGCATTATAATGGTTCATTTCCCACTGACTACTTGGCTTCAAAAACGTGGCTTGTGTAATGCGTCATAACTTGTGTGTGTGGTTGCAATTTACAAGTGAGTTAAAGAATGGAAGTTTATTTCACTTTATCAAGTTACTGGTCTCGTGTCTGTTGGGGTGGATCAGGGCATTTGATAAGTCTAAATCTATATTTTTATACTAAGTATGCATGACATGGCTATGTGAAAACAGTACAGTTGATCCTACAGAGGCTTTATGGAGCTTTACAGTGAGTTTAAGCTCATTGTTTAGCTATCCAGCCCGCAACTTTACTGTATATCGTCACTCGCTGCTCTTAGAGATGTTTTAAGATTGGACACGAATGCATCACTACTACCACGCATGCACAGTAGAAGTATAACCGGTGGAGAAAGAACCCCCCAGAGGCGTTACCAAGATGGCTGTGAGTGGCAGGACCTGCCTATAAGGAATTTGCTGCTTTTCATAGTGTCGTTTTTGGTTGCATCAGGTAGTTGTTTCTTGCTTATGTACAATGTAGGTAAACGCACGTTTGCATTAACCAACAAAGTTTTGTAAAATCCTGCTGCAGGTATTGCTCGTGAAGAGATCTGTCAGTAGTACCATATTAATTTAGTGTTATCTAAGATCAATACACAAACATATGTTCAGTTTCAAAGTTATGTCGGTTTATACTGGGTATACATAGCATTGCACATTTTTTTCAACAAATTTCTCATTTTGGTTACGCTCCCTCAGCCAGCTTCTGTGAGCAGAGTGTGCATCATGTTAAATTGCAGTAACCCAGCACACCCTTAACACATCTGTCAGGTTGCTGCTGAGTCTTTCAGGAAGAGAGCCGTCTTGTTGTGAAACATAGAGGGACAAAAATACAGAATGTCTTTGCTGACAACTAGCGGACGTTAAATGGGGTAAGGTTGTATTTCAGGAGTAACTAAATTAGTTTTAGGGTTACTTGTCACCTATCAAACTAACAGGTCTTGGCTTACATTTATTTGGATGTACGGCCAAGATACTGCATACACATAGTAAAGCATGCATGCTTTGGCAGTCTTCAAGGCTATGTGTATGTTTTGAATGTCCTGAACCTTCACATCCAAATTATCATCAGTACAAGGAAAGAAAAAGAACGGAAAGGAGAGAGAGTAGCTTAGAGTCAAACAGTAACTTTATTAATGTGGCATTGGGAATATTTTGGTGCTATAAATAACATGACATTTGTGTGCGCTATAATATTTCTTGGCATGAGGTAATGAATTTAGATTTGAAAGGAAAGGGGATATTATGTAGCTCCTTTTTTATGATTGTTCACCAGTGACTCACTTTAATTAAAGATATATATTTCTTCCGCTTTTAGTTCATGGAGTTGGCCAAAGGCACTACTGTTTACAATTTTGTACCCATATAACATAAAACCTCTGCAATGACTCAGGAATTTAGTTTTTCTGTGGAAGCCACAGACCTCGACCAAGCTGTCCAAAAAAATTTAAGCTACACCGGAAAGTGTCACTTTAAAATTTATACTTGAAATAGGGGCATGTTTCAGTTTTCCTTTTTAAAAAAGCTGGACTGCTTGTGATAGGAGTCATTGTAGGATGTATGATTGTCTATAGTTCTGTGTGTCTAATATGCAGTTAGCCTACTTATACAAGTCATGGTGGGTTGAAACACTTATGGCCCATAGGCTGTAGATGCCTTCTTCCATAGATCATTGCTGGAGGACCCAATGACACTTGTTGCTGCCGCGTGATACCGCCTAAGCCTAATCCAATGACATCCGGTATCTAAACACAACTATTATAAATGTGGATTAGTATTTAGGTAATCTAAGGTGCCGAACCAGGATTTTTAATTCAATATATATTTTTTCCTTATTTAAATGGTGCGGTCATCTCGCAGTGCAGTGAATGCACACGTGACATGCCTCACATTCCACGGTCATCTACCAGACACACCCTCACCTATTTAAGCTGCAGAATCTCTCACTCAGCTCTGTTGTTCCACTGCTTCCCTGCATCAGTATTGCTGCTGTTCTTTCAGCCCCACCACCATCCCAGCATCCACCTGCAATCCCTACCCCAATATCTGCATGTAAACATATCTGCGGGGAGTAAAGAGGTTGGAGCCTAAACGCCAAACTGTAACTATGTTCTTCTGCTGTAATAAACATTTCATGTGAGTCTGAACTGTGTTCATGGTTAATAAAAGCACATAGCCAATGCATGACAGGTGGAGGTGTGTCATATAGACGAAGTAGATATTACATTTGCTATCACAGCATTATTCCAATAGAAATGTACCACAGTGTCTAAAGCAGTATGTAAAAGAAAAGGTAGACGAATGGGTTTTGGCTTTTTTGCTTTTATTCAATATTAGACAGTGAAGAAACTGACAACTTTAGACTTACAACCCTGTCTCCTAGACATCAGCACAAAACTCTGGCCTCCTTTCCTCTATTGATCCATGTCTCTCACACATGGTTTGAAATCTTCTTACAAATAACTGCATGAACAACTGTACACAAGAGCCTGCAGTGATTATTAGGGTAGCCACCGATGAACTGTCCATTCTAAATTTAACAAGTAGTAATCTTAAAGATTTACTTGGTATAACATGCTTAATGTACCAAAAATGTTTTTGTAGATCAAATCTTGTTTTGTTTGTTTTTTTTTTTTAATTCAATCTGACCAGAATGCACCAGTTACAGTTAACACATAAAAAACAAGGTCAGCTGAATTAAATTGTCTTGTCTGAATAGACCAAAAGTTAAACTGCAGCCAAACAAAAATCAAATGTCCTTGTTTTATTTGGTCTACTCTGAAAATGATGGTGGATCTGGTACTCAGTCTTCAGACATTCTTAAACTAGTTCTTTTGAAAGGAATGAGTAAAAAGCTATTTCCCCTTATTTTGCGGTACCCCAATTTCCCTTTCTTGGGACAAGACCTTCAGTGCACATTGGTGCTCCAGCAGCAGCAGTTGCTCGACTCGATTAGCTGAATCCTCATGCGGAGACGGACTAAACCATGAGACGGACTAAACCATATTTTTATTTTCTTTCTGATACAAAGTTCAGTCTCTCAACCAATTCAGCCAATTTTACTTTAGTTATGACACTAATTACTTAAAAGCGATTATTTTAAAACATTACTGCAAGAGTTAGACGGATGGCATACAAAATCAAGACAAATGACAGCCCATCACAAAAGACAGCATGACAGAGAGACAAAGAATGCAAGAAAAAAAGGGGCCGAGAGTAATGGCGAGCCTTTGAGCAGAAGAAATATACATGGTAAAGCTGTCCTGGCACACCAGACGGGAGATGAAGCAGACGGTGCTCACAAGAGACTGGATTGAAGAGACTGGCATTAAAGCCCTCCACATGTCACTACAAATTCTGCCTCTGGACAACAATGGCAACAATAAATAAATGTGATCTGTTCTTTAAATTGTGCATATGGGTGTGCATAAATACATACATAAATACATACCTACATAAAGTGTATATTTGTGTGTGTGGGGGGGGGGTTGCGTCTGTGTGATAATGGAATGAATGTTTGAGTGGGAGAGCATCCATCAAACCTGCATGAACCCACTTACATATGGTGGCCATAAAACAGAGCACAGAACTATATAATAAAATAACAAGTGGGATGTTAGGGTAGTAAGAGGTGTAAAACCCGTAGACTAAAAGATCAATAACTCCAGCAGATTTATATGAATGCTAAACTTTTGCTTCCTTGCTCCAATCTTTCTTCTACTGACACTGTTGTTTAAATTACAAGAGCAAAGAGGCACAGAGGCACATAAAAAATACAAAACCACTATCCAAGAACAGCACCCGCGACTAGTAATTCAACTTATTGACAGCCATCATCACAGGAGAGACTGTTTAATCCACAAAGCTCTAACAAACACAATCAGACAACACTAAACAGGGGTGCTTCCATCCATTCCTCTAGGGGTCTCATATAGTGGCTAAGAGACAGCAAACACTACGTCCCAAGTCCAAACTACACAATCATTTTAAATTGCAACACACACAAGCCACGACATGTAGCAATGTGTTGAATGATGCGCATCAGTTGACTTGCAAAGCACACACTGGATGCATGGATTGCTGCCTATTGACACTGTCCGTGCCGCATTCTGATGTGTAGACCCATCTAACTGATGATGCTTCTCAAGATGTCGCGGATATAGTGGCATTTATAGAAAACAAGTAGTGGGCTGCTGATGCCTGTTGTCCTTAAGGTTCAGTGATGATCAGTTGCATAAGCTGTCCTCACTGCAAGGCGGGGCACAGAGTGCACAGACTGTTAGGGCAAAATGTATCTTATCACAAGATACCATGAAAGCAGTGTGAAATTAGAACCATTTTTAATGATTTGTCAGTTTAACACAAAAGAAGGTCCTTGAAATGATCCTCCTTTTGGAGAATGAGACTGGTAAGAACCCAACAATTAAGAGTTTAGTCGAGGAATTTCTTGTTTGGTGCACGTGTAGCAAACCAGCTGTCGGAATGAAGTTACTGATATAGACTGACCACAATATGTCTCACTGACAAAGCTTGCAGCTTGTTACTTATTGCAAAATAATGTTAGTGGTGAATGTTCTTTTAAACTGTAAAATCTACCTTAACTTAACCATAGCTTGTTAAACCTATCTTTCTCTTGCTGTCTTTCTCCGTACTTGTCTCTCCCTGCCTCTTCCCGGATTTGTGTCGCCAGGGCTCTGGTGTCGCCGAAAGAATATAGAGCGTTCTGCTGACACGTCTTCACTATTGTGTCAAACTAAAAGCCTTCGCAGAGTCGTCTAATTGTGACAGGACATTTTATTAAATTCTTAGCAGTGGCTGCAGAATAGAAATAGCAGAAACTCTGTAACCTATAAGTACACTAAATCTGCTTGACTTTAGAGTGTGCTGTTGATGGACACAATTGTACCACACTGCAATCCACAAAAGAAGAAGAAAGCTAACTGTGAAAAGTGAACAGCAAAGTTACAGTAGAGTTGGCAGGAAGTAACAGACAGTACATGTAAAACAGATATATGTCAAACTACATTGTGCAAGTACCAAATATTACCATGCAATTAAATAGAAACGGGTAATTTAGTGTTGTGCAGCCCTGACTCATTGTTAATACACAGAAACTACCACAATTGTTTGTAGGATTATATATATACACACACACACACACACACACACACACACACACACACACACACACACACACACACACACACACACACACACACACACACACACACACACACACACACACACACACACACACACACTTACACACACACACACACACACACACTTACACACACACAAATAATTTACCGTATAATCACGTTACGGCACACATATGGATGTGTACATGTATTAAGTTTACAAAAGCCAGTGTACATATTAGAAATCAGTCCCTTTTTTTTTTTTTATCCTGATCAGTGGGCCAAACATAAGATTAGTAGACCTATCAACCAATGTCTATTTGAGACAGAAAAGACAAATGAATAGGACAAAGTCTCTCAGGGCGTAACCTTTTAGATTAGATTTCAGAGTGTAAATAACAGCAGATATATCCCTTCAGGGGGTTGAAAATTATTAATGTAAAGACCTGATTAGGGCCGAGCTACGCTACTCATATGGGTGCCATAAATTATAATTACCCTACTAATGTGGAAGGGTGGAACAAATTACCATACCAAACATAAACACTCAAATATTAGAGACTGTCCACATTCAAAGCCATGACATGAAAAAGGTCAATGTTTATCATTTTATAAATAATAAATACATTTATTATTATTTTCATTTTATTCACCTTCATTGAACATGCTGAAGCTAGAAAGAAACTCTTGTGCTGTGGTTTATTCTGGATACAGTACAGATAAAATACATTCATACAAATGTATGCTGCTTCAAAAGTTGATTAGATGATATTAGGTTTAATTAGAGTAGATTGGATTAGATTGGATTAAGACAAATTGCATAGCAAAATGTGATTATGTTCACTTTAATGGGTCATACATACAAGAGTGTAAGGTTTGTGAAGCCCTGTGTACATGCATTGAGTACTAACACCCTGCTTAAGTATTAACTGTACTAACAGCCATACAGATTTCCAGATATAACAACCCTATAGAAAATCTCTTTTTGCAGGGTACATGCAAATATGCAAGTTAAGTATGTAGCGAAAAGTGAGTAAACATTCCTTCAAAGGGCAACTTTAATGTGATATTTTGTGATAAAGTCTGGGTTTTTTTATTGGCTTTTGTGTAACCTAGAAATAGCCTTTCAACTGCTGTGATATTGTTATAAGCTAAATTGGCAATAAAAAAATAAATAGTCCTGTATGCTACTATCACTTCAACCTCATACACTGGATTTCAAGTGCTTTTCCCTCTGATCTGCTTTTTTTTTTTTTTTTTTAGAAGAGTTACACAACAGTGAATAATAATTAATATACTATCTTTCCATCTTTCTTTTAAAACCTTCCTGGAGACTGCAGAATAAATGGGAAACACTTTTTTTCCATCTTACTGCAGGACTCTGTTGTTAATAAAAAGCTGTCTGAAACGATTATAATTTAACCAGGAAAGCTTGTAACCTGTTTGGATATATTTCTGTGAGCCCCTTAACTGTCATGGTTGCAGCACACCCATGGCACCCATTGCAGCTCTGCTTACAGTATTTCAACTTAAACCATAAAACATGTGGAGGCAGTGAAAGCTCAACTGACATTTATTGTTAATATCACCAGCAAAGGATTTTATTCTGACAAATAACGGCAGATAGTAAAATGGGCTTTATGAGGAAGTAAGTTCTACCTCTACAGTCTGCATATGGCAGATGTCCTAACTTTTTTGACCAAAGTGGAATTCTTCCTAAATTACTGTAGCCCAGTATTTGTTCGAATATTTCCATATTACATCGTCATTACCTAAAGAGTTTTTGTTGCCTTACCATATCCATACCATAATCATGTTATTTACCATTACCACCATTTTCCCAAATCTTAGTTGCCATGCACAGATATTGTAGAGAGCAAGAATTAAAGTCACTAAATGTGACCTGGGGTCAAGAGGATCAACATCTCGTGATAGGGTTGGTTACAAACATAAAATAAGTCCCTGTCATTTCATTAGACTTGGAGGGCTGTAATTTATGATGTTTTAACACACGGGAAGACAATTTGATATGATGTTGGGTTTCTAACCAATTCTTTTAGGTGTATTGTATGTGCTTTAACCAGATGGAAATGACAGAAAAGAAAAGAGGTGGAGTGGAAATGCAAGAAATCAAAATATGCAAAAACAATTTAAGCTTTAAAACATTTTGTACATGTGCAGGGTGATTCAAGAGGTTTGGAACCAAGCTACACTGCATGCACTGTGTGCTAAAATCAGCCAGTGTATGTTTAATATATACTGAAAAATATTTGTCTCTAGATTAAAGGGTACATGTGAGAATTCCTTATTGTGATTTTGACTTTAAACGCTTCAGTGACTCTGATGCTCTCAAGCACTCCACTCCCCTGTTTTTGGGATTCAGGCCTGGTGGGTGGTAGTACAGAGGCCAAGAGACCATTTGAAATTCATGAAGGCATCTGTCAGTGGTACGCATGAGGTAATTGGTTCAATAATAAAAGAAGAACATGTCACTCCTCGTCAGGTGGCATTGTGAATGTTGTTTCTGTTTGTGTGAACAATAAGGAAACTGTTTGATGTTACTACATCAATGTCAAACCCAGTGTTCTCCTGAGGCATTTAGTGATGACACCTTCCCACTTTCATTTATCTTTTAATATTTCTTCCACGACTTTGGCTGACTGCCACTGATATACAGGGAAATTCAATAAGTTGTTTGACAAATATCCACCAGTCCATTGGGGGCGCAACCAATGAAAGCTTACTGAGACAGATGTATTTGTGCGATCTAACTCCAGAGTAAAAAGGGACACTTCATCCAAATCACAAAAAAATATTTCCCTGCTTTTCCGTAGTGGTTGGTTTGATTTACCAAGGATTTGAGATACCTAAAACTCTGACTTGTGCCATAGTGGATGTGAAATAGTAATTTTCTATGTTTTGAGCCTTACAAACAATTATACTCAAACTGCCTGTTTTCATAGCATAACATGTAATTTTCAAACATGACTAAGAGTTTACACTCTGAGGCTGCTTTGAGCTAAATGCTAATGTTAGCCTGCTAATATAGTCACAATGAAAATGTTGGCATACTGATGTTAAGTAGGTATAATAATTACACTGTTAACCATCTAAGTTTAGTATTTTAGCATGTTAACATGCTGCTTACTTCTACTAAACACAAAGTACAGCAGACAACAGTGTGACTCAAAACTAAACATGTCAACCTCAGTAATGCTAGAGGATGGAATCCTCCAAAGTGACATACGAAGGAAAATATAATGCATATACCATAAAAACAATAGGTCAGTTGTGTAACGTTTTCACAGTTCAATTGTTTTCCTTACTTAAATGTTGATATGGAACTTAGTTCATTCTGGAATGGGTGCCTCTGTGTTTTGGTAAGTGGTGTAACAGATCGTAGTTGATCTGTGATCCTTACAGGTGAACCTCGGATTCATTGCAAAGCTTACCATCATAGTTTTACTGCCGCTGGTACTTTCAAAGTAATTTTTCCGTAAACTGTATATTACTATATACTATAGTACTATGAAAACATAGAAAGACAGATGCATGATATGTTAAACTCTAAAGTGCAATGACTGAGTTAGGGGAAAGCGACTTATTTAAAGCCATTGCTTTCATCTCCATTGAGTGAAACCCTGTAGGCTGTAACCCAGGGCATTTTCAGTGGTGTGACCGGGACACTGGGCATGCTTGCTATCATTTAAATAGATCATCAGATTGTAATGTTTATTGCAGGTTCAGTAATATCTACTACCTTCACAGACGCATAGCTCTGCCCGTTCACCAGAGCAGCTCCAGTCTCAAGTGTTAATAGACTATTACTTGTGATGTGTAACCAGACAGAGGGACAGCACAACGTTAGACTGCAGCATATCACTCAATCCACAGAGAAGGTGAGGGTACCATCCCTCTAGGAGTGGTACCATAGACAGTATATTACTGGACAAAGCCACTCCGCTGATTTGAATGGAGAGCAGTGAAGCCAGTTTTGGACCTATAAAATACTACTACAGGGCTACTTCCCGTTGGCACCAGTGTCTACTGCGCATGATCGCGCAGCATAACCGTGGTTTAATGACATAGAACAACAGCAGAAACACCGTAATTCTGGTAGCTGCGTAGCTGCAACAACAAAAAGTTTCATGGCTCAGTGTGTTTGTCTGACTCGGATCATCACTAATTAATCAGCCCACCTAAGAGGCTCACCTGTGAAACACCAACGCAGCGTCACTGATGGCCGAATAGTTTTTTTTTAGATTGCTGAGAGCTTATAATCTAAGCAATACGGTTACATCTCTCATGTGCGACGGGGTGTCACAGGGTTTTCACGTCATTTTTGGGCCAACATGGAACCGTCCATGCAGGCTTCGGTCGGCTTCACTGTCCGATCTCTGGCTTACCCCCTTGAGTGGTACTCATCTAAGACTCTGAGGCAAATAGGATTTGAAACATTGTGGCTGACCACTCCCACCCTGGGCACAAATCTTTTCAGCCACTCCCCTCCATCAGGACCAAAACTTCATGCCACAAGAAAAGTTTCTTTCCATCTGCAGCTGGCCTCATCAACAAGGCCCGGGAACGCCACATACAATGACTGTCATACTGTAAATGTTTGCACATGTAAATCCAATGTAAGTATTGTGCGCATCCCTGCACTAACTGTAATTTAATTTTACAATTTGTATTTTATATTTATTACTTGACCTACAATACTTGCTGTATCTTTATCTATCTTATATATTTCTACCTATGTTTTATTGTTAAGCACCAAAATGTCCTGTATGTGTTAACTTACTTGGCAATAAAGCTGGAAGGGAAAAAAAAATCTATCATATGACAAAGCATCATATCCTCATTTTTGAGAAGTTAAAATGAGAGAATATTTGACATGTTGCTTGACAAATGACTGTAATGATCATTTCATTATCAAAATAGTTGCAAATGAATTTTCTGTTGAAGACTAATTGGTTAGCCTACTAACTGCTTCAGCTTTACTCTAGGAATTAGACCCCTTGTTTGTTTTTTGTTTTTTTTGCCTGCTCCATGCTCTGATCAATAGTTTTGCAGATGTCACTTCTACAATGCATTAACCTTGATAAGAGCTTGCTTGCCATCCCTCTCTCGTCTTTCCTTCTCTTGTTACTTTGATTTGTCACGTAAGGTTAAAAAGTGAAAACACTCAAATAAATAAATAGACCATCTCACACCACGTCTAGTGCAATGAGGGATAACTCATGCAGTAAAACACACATACTCAAACACGCATACTCAAATCACAGTCTCCTTTTAAAGATGCAGATGGTTATATGAATCTGAACAGCTTTTTTCATAATAATTTCAATGCTCTGTAAATGGATACAGTAATGAGAGCAGTATGGAAGCCCTCAGACCTCTGCTTGTGAATCCATCTGATGCAATTTTAGTACATGCCCCACTCTGCAGCTTTTGCAAGCCACCAGAAGTAGTGATGTTTCTATGACAGTGCCTGTATACTGTATAGCTAATACTGTAAAATGTTTTCATAGCTACCAGAACTGCACTCAATCAACATTCTTCTGTCAAATCTCACCAACTGTCTTTATACATTTTATACATTGCCAGTAACCTTTGAAAATGACTTGTGAATCTAACATGAATCAGAAATGATATCTGATTATACTACAACTCATATTTTACGGAAGTTCGTGGTACAGAGTTGCAAGAGGTGAGAGTGAATGCATTGCAGGATCCGAGCATGATGTTTGGGTTTCCACCAGGCAGCATCCCTTGGATCTAGTCTTTGTAATAAGAATATAAATGGTGTATATATGTACAGGATGTGTTGTGGCTGCTTTGTAAGCAGTAAGTATTAATAGAAATGTGCATACAGAACTGCCAATCAACTTTTTCTAAGACTCATAATCTTAAAAGTTAATAATCATTGTGCAGCATGGCTGACCTGTACAAACTTACATTTGGTAGCAGTTTGTACATTATAGCTAATGCTTTTGTAAGGCTGATGCAGTATTTCTGAGCTGAACTTTTACAGAAATTGCCAATCAGAATTTCAAAAATGTTAATGAGGCATCAACTCACATAAGCTGGAGGGTAGAACTGGAAAAGGTGGATTGTGGGAGCAGGTGGATGTTGTCTTAAAAAACTGGCCATACAAGGACATGTGCTCGAGAGGTCTATAGACAATATGATTTAAAACAAACAGTGTAAGAAGTGATTTGTTTTACGATTTCATTAGTATTCTTCTGTCTGAAAGTTTTTTACCGTCCCTTTGTAATCTGACTTTCATTATTCCTTTGCTTCCATTTTAGTAAAATACTAAGCTTAGCCAATTTACAATGGGTATAATGGTATGCTTAAAAAATGTTGTGTATCCTACGTTTTGAATTTCAATCATCTTCACAGTAACTCCTGCAGATTTCACTGTTCACTGCCAAACCACAGTGATGCAATTTCTTTAAAAGCCTGAGTGAATGTCTGAATGTTTACAAACCTTTGTGATCACTCTTTTGCATCCCTAAGGTTGGTGCAAATTGCTCTACTTGAAGCAATTCATCCAATAATGTACATTTACTCACAAGTCTCTGAAACTCTAATGCTGATCTTTCAAAACATATTTCATTGTTTGGTGTTTTGATGGTGGTGGTGGTGGAGAGAACAGTGTTAAATCTCAACCAGATTGAAATCGACACGAGACCTAAGATCTGAGATCAAAACACCCTGGAGTTGCAAAGCTGGAGGAGCCATTTTAGGCGCCCCTGGTGTCAGAAGTTCTGTTAATTTTTTCTCATAGACAATGTTACTTAACTCTTAGTTGGAGCACTTGTATAGCTCTCCAGGTTGAAACATGAAGAAACTGTGTCGGGAAATACCAGGTTATATGATAAAAAGTTGAAGTCACGGGCCTGTGAGGATAAAAACTTGATCCCAATCTGCATCTCGGCAAGAAACATCCAATCACAGAACTGAAAATGCTCTTGCGCCGCAATTGGCAGGTGGAGGTTAAATATTATGGTCTTGAGAAAACTGAAAATACACTGTGCGGCTTAACTCAATTCACTTTCAGATTATGGATCCGATTTGGATTAATTCACCAACTACAGCGTTGCATTTTGCTCACAAATTCGAAGATGAAGTACAGTATTTTGAATTTGCTACCTCCTTTTATTTGTGCCTCTGACTGGCTTATTCTTCATAGCAGTGTTGGGCTCATGGGTATTGTACTATTGAGTGAAATCATTGGCTGGCCTACCTGCCTGTCATACTCAACACACCCATGCCTCCTTTCTCCCTGGCGTTCACCGCTCTGCACTGATGACCCAGGTGTCACAGTGGTAATATGAGACCTCATCTTAACTGACCTTAATGACTTCTGAATCCTGCCTCGATTACCCACCTTCCATACCCTCTGTCTCTTAATTTTTCTGTGTCCACTTTGATCTTTCCCAGTCTCATATGCTAATATACCTATTAGCATAGTGCTATCTTTAACCTACCTCTCTCATTCATTAATGAAACAAGGGAATAGGTGAGGTGTATTTAATGAAATCAGAGTGTGACCAGCCCTCCTAAATCAACTGCGCAGGTTAAAGAGCAAATGGCTCTTTATGCTTGATCATGCAGAATGTAAAGCTGTGCGTTCTAGATAGATTCTGATTGTCATGGTCAAACTAAATGCAGAATTTGTAATACTAAGTGAAAATATAATTATTTCAATATGTGATAAAGACTAAATAAAAATAAATAAAAAGAATATCGTGTCCACAGCAATCAGTTGAAACAACTTTAATCTATTACTTTTTATGACCAGGTGTTTTGGGTAAAGAAAACGTGGTGAGAGACGTTTGTGTGAGGAGAAATAAAGGGAGGGAACTGAGTCATTTATGAAACAAGAGTTGACAGGAAGAACCGAAACAGTAAAATTGGTGATGGAGGATGTATGTGGGCTGAAAGGTGTGTCTGAGTGAACAAATCTGTGTCTGTGGTAATATTCAGTTTGAGGTGTCAGTAAAATATAGTGTGCCTTGAACAAGTTCAGCTAAAACCAGTATTATTTTTAGGTTCAGTCATCAAATAGCTGAAAAACAATCAGATGATAAACCAGGAGCAAGATGTATAAAACTTTGTGTAGATTCACGACTAAAACACTCTGTATATGCACAAAAACAGAAATGTCTGTCTGTTATTAGAATTGTATCAATGTATTGTGGAACTAGGCACACATGCATAAGCCTCATCTCCACTCCCACAGTTAGACGTAAATCAATGGAGACATGCCCTTAATCAGCTGTTTGCATATTGCACCGCTCACTACACAAAGTGACATTCACTCGCCCACGCGAGTGAGAACAAGTGGGATGGGAAGCTTGTTGACATGCTTACAGGGATACTTGGTGAACTGTTGTAGCTGGCGAGTCAACTCGTTGGTTGGGCCAGCCGGGCTAGTGATAGTCAGTCACGACAGCTCCTGGAGCATTTGTTCACCGTTGCATACAATCTTGTTCAATATAAAGTTATTGAAGAGAGATAAATAAAGCTCTCCTATTACAGTCGGGTTTTTTAGGGCCCAAATGCAGACACAGGAGAGAAGATAAATTATAAACGTGATTTATTAAACAAAACCGTGTGAGATGCAGTCCAAAACAATGCAAAATAATTGTCAACAAACAAACCGTCGAAATCTCAAAAGAAAGGGAAGTCCAAAACACAAAGTGAAATGAGGGTGAAAATCCTGGGACACTGTGAGACCTTTGGCGAGCTCGAGGAGTCGAGGAAACAGGCATTTAACGAAATGACATGTCCTTTCCTCAGAGCCGTTATTTTAAAGCGACGTTCATTAAATATGACCTGTTGCACAGCTGCATCATCTGTCCACTGTCCACTACAGATCACATCTTCACAATCCAGAAACATGTCTGTTAACATAACGCGTAGAAACATCTCGAGATTCCTATAAACATTGAAGCATCTGTTGAAAACAGTCACAGATTACAGCAGCCTAATCATTCACTAGGCTACACAGTAGGCTACTATTTTTTTTGCGATGTGCCTTTTGCATGTAAGCAGATCATTTCAACCCTCAGCCTGATGAGGTGAAAGTTTCATCATCAGTCCCTTTACAAAATGACAACATTCATCTCCTTTTAAACCCAATTCTTTGTGTGTTGTAGCTACTATGAGTGTTATCTTTAACGATTTACTTTGGTGATTAGAGAGGCTGCTGTCAGTCATTCAAACGTTTCCATCCGTGCAGTAATTTCACAGCAAATATCATGGGACAAAACAGAAAAAATCTGCAGTAATAAATTTGACAGGACAGAGAGAGGAAACCGAGGAAACAGAATTAAACTTTTATCTTCTATAATCCACGTTTAGACTCTGATGGAGCTCAGGGTTGATCAGGAGGACGGCTGCTTTACTCCAAACAGTTTTACTGTATGAACTTGGACTGTGTGTTAGAACTTTTGGATGTGAAGAAGAACACAGAACATGAATTAACATTATATCTTGACCGATCCTGTCGGCGTGTTTGGAGATTTATCAATTTGTTACTGTGGTTTGTGCGTAAATGCGCACAGTGTCACTGAGGAGGCGCTTTATCTAGACGCTATTTAATGTTAATTTTTACAAACCTGCTGCCCATCCACACATCATTCAACAATAACATCAGTGATATCAAAGTGAAATGACATTAAGGAATGCGGTTGGAACAGTGCTTTATGAGGCGCTACACAAACAGTGAAGGGCATGATTATTTTTAATAGGCTTAACTAATACACTGTATGAATACAATAGGAACACTGCAGTGTCCTGCTCTGGCTATGGGTTGTTTCAGCTGCTTGTCATGCCTCTTGTAAACATCACAGCGGCTGAAAAGACTTCAAAGGATACACCGATGTAAGCTTATAGCTCCTCCAGCAAGCCTCCTCGTTCCTCGATGTGCATTTTAAGAATTGAGATGTCCTTCAAGATGGCGCGCTGAGATTGATTTCCGGGTCACACGCTCGAGGATCGAGGGATCGAGGAGACAAATTTGGGAAATGAGAGAGGCTCCTAGCCTTTGGCTCGCATAGTGCCTTTTCTGCAGCACTGAGAACCCAGGTCCAGTGAGGCCCTCCACAGAGGGAGGTGTACATAGTGCCTTTTCTGCAGCACTGAGAACCCAGGTCCAGTGAGGCCCTCCACAGAGGCCTGGACCTATACCCATAGAATCTGGAGTTACAGTACGTAACTACCGTTCTACTTCGCATAGGCTTCACCCTCTAAGGTTACTGCTACTGGCCCATATGGTACCACAGACCCATGAGCCACCCACCCAGTGGTGTCGGCATGCACGTAACCACCGATGGCGCGACATGGGGAGGCAGAGGACCGACCCATGCGTAATAGGCCGGGGACCGGATGGGGGGCCCCGCAGCTGTGTAGATGAGGTCAGTGAGGTCGCATCAGCTACACACAGAGCAGGGCCAGCGTGAGCAGACCCATGGGGGGAGGAAAGATCCCGAGAGAGTAATCACCCTCGACTGAAAAGAGCTGGTGATGCTCTAGGCATGAATGCAGAATTTGGTTGCAGGACAGCCGTGCTGTTGTCAGCCTGGATCCTGATACACGATGGAGCCACAGCGAGGGCAGCCAGATCGCCGAACGTCAGAGCCACAAGCAAGGCAACGCTGGCCGAAGGGAACATCAGGTACGCCGTCTCCAAAGGCTCTAAAGGGGCTTGGGTCATGGCACGCAAAACCAGCACAAAATCCCATTGTGGAGCAGCAGGCTGCGACGCTAGCTCCCCCCGCTGACGGTTGCGGAGCGTCACAACTCAAACAACAATGTTTGAGCACATTTTAGATTCGCCATCATTTTTAGTCAAACTGACAACATGCGACATCTACACAGCTGATTTCTCACCTCAAACCTTCTCAGAAGTGGATTTAGTGATGAAATAAAAAAAATAGTACAAAACGTTCTGTGGTTGGCCTCTCTCTCAGCTTCTTTCAGCCCCTCCCTTGAATGCCGAAATGAATGCTAGGATATCTCTGCCTTCAAGTTCACACAAGTTACCAACCGATGCATCCTCGGTAAAATGGGCGTGTCAAGAACATTTCTGGGATTTTTAACCGTTCTTGCCAAAATGCAAACTTGTGTATTGGGACAGTACTTGGGCCACAAAAGATGACGATCACAAGAACACAAGAGCACAAGTACAGACAAGAACACAGATTGAGAAAGGCCCTTAAACTCTCCAGGTGCCATCTCTCAGAAGCGGATAGCTCCTGATCGTGCCCCCCGCATGAGAGAAGGCATCCTCCCTACAGGGGATTCTCCCCGGCCAACCTGAAAGCAACCAATGGAGGCGGGGAAACCAGGACGCACTTGTGCGTTCCAGAGCCACCAGGATCACCGCCAAGGCTGAAACCTGTAAGTGGTCCAGGAGGCGCAGGAGCAGCCGAACCGGCTGAAAAGCATTTAGCAGCTGAAGAGGCCACAGGGGGTGCGCAAAGGTTTCCACCCCCAGCGGGGAGTCATCCCGCGACGAGCGTTCTCTCGGTTGGCAAACCTTGCCTCCCCGTGGCAACATAGCAAAGTCGAGGCCAGTGTCAGTGCAGGTTGGTTACCACTCTTCCAGTAACAGCAAGTCGAGGGCTTTGTCCAGAGAGTGGGTGGACCGCCACACCTCCTCGTCCTGAAGGGCAAAATTATCTGCCCGGCACTGCCTCTCTTTGGGGGAGAGAAAGGCGTAGAATGGGGAGCGTGAGCCTGGGGTGAGTGCTCGGCCTGCGTGCTCTGGTCCGAGGCAAGCCTCATATCGGGGATGGAGGTACCCAGGCAGGACGAAGCCTGTGTCACGGATGATGCACACCTACAGTAGCGGCATCCCGCCTTGCTCTGGCAGACTTGCTGGAAGACATCGTTCTTCTCTTCTTCTGACTGGAAATGGTCTTTAGACAGCTCAGTGCTGAAGAAAAATGGGAGGCGAAGGCTAGGTCTCACCGTTGAGTAAAAGGTGCGGACATAGGAGAGGCCCGCACTGTGGGTGGGAGTATACAAGCTTTTTTCAACTAACAGGACAAATCTGTGTCTGTGGTAATATTCAGTTTGCTGAATAAACTGAACAGGACAATAACTTTTATAAGTACACTCAGTTTACTTGAAATGCCTATTGTCACCATCCACTCCTGTCTCATAACTGTCTGCAAGACATTGCTGTTTTGTGAAAAAGTTTTTACTCCGACAGAGGAGGGACTGTTAAGACGGCTTGGTATTGGTCAAAGGTACAAATTTCCATGTCAAAATTCACCAAAGTTAAATGCGTGGTTCAATTTCGCCGCCTCAAGTGGATCCTCTGATCGCAGTGATTCCATTAAAATTAATAGATTTTGCCGCAAAATGTTATCATTTTAAATCTACCTTAACACTTCTGCCCGCTCCACCACATGTTAGACCTGTCAATGGAAAGACAGAGCACAATTTTCCCTAAACGACTGAAGTGACTGCAATTTCCCCAATTCGACCAGGTTCTCTAACAATTCCAGAGCATGCTAGTCATCTCATTGCATTACGTCCTGGCCCCAGGTGTAGTTTCTGAAGCCAAATATTGAATGGTAATAGGAGCAAATATGTGCTACTGAAAATACACTGTAGTCCAAATACATCACTCACATACACCCATGAACACACACACGGCTATCTTTCATGTGCTGTGCTGATGACTGATAGTTAAATGCAGTGTTAACCAAACAAGTTCACCAAACAAATTTACACTTTTCACCCTAAAACACAGTTCAGATTTATTGCCAAATAAAGCCTGTCTGTGTACCTTCCATAAAACACATTATTGCATTAGAGCGCTAAGTGTGAGTGTTTGGAAAAGGTCACTCGGAAAGTGGGACATGATTGGCGAGTGGTTATTTGCAGTCAGTCATCGTTGTGACGTGAAAATCCATAGGGAAGAAGAGTTGCCTCTCCCTCCCTGGCTGGAATTGACCACCAATCAATGATCTAGGAAATTGGTCGGTGGTGCAGAGCTGTGAGGTGTAAACTGAGGAGGGGTTGAAAATGTTTGAAGCATTAGCTAAAGATTATTTACGATCATACATATATTTCTGCTGACACATCAGTAGTTAGGTACTGGATTACGGGTCTTTCATTATGCACCAAATGTTTCTGTTTTCTTATTGTAAATGGCAGGCTTGGAATTGTATTTCTCAGCAAATGGCTACTCTGTGATTACATGCTGGAGTCCAAATGAGGATCATTTACTCATCTACATTGTCCTCTCGTTTGGGCTCAAGTCTGCAAGCCCAAACGTGATGCACTCTCATTGCCATTTTCTCATTTTGTCTCTTTCTTTCCCATCTTTCCCCCCTCTACCTCATTTTTGCTGGCTCCACTGGTCTCATTTCCTTCTTTCAATAGCTCTCTCTTTCTCTTTTTCTCTTTTCCCAGTACCACAGAGACTTGGAGATGAGCTTATCACTTTCTGCATCACAGTACCAAGCTGTCATGCTGGCTCTGAATAAACCTCTGCGTGTGTGCATGTGTGAAGAAGAGATGTGAGGAACAGCTTGTGAGTGTAGGTAGGCTCCAGAACAGTACATTTGTTTTGCTTTAAACTTGCTTCTGTCTGGAGACATTACTGACATGATACCTCTGCATACATATTTTGACCATTTGTTGCTGTGACACTGGCAACCTGTCCAATGTGCTGGGATAGGCTCCAGCCCTCCGCGACCCTGAACAGAGCAAGCAGTTTAGGTAAAGGCTGGACAGATGGATGGATGTAGCCTGACCAATCTGTAGCAGATGAATGTTTAAGAATAGCGCCACAGTATATTGTAAATTCACACAAAAGGAATTTCTTGATCAGACATGTGGGGTTATGACTGTTCAATAGGCAATAAGAAGCCATTAGGAGCCCAAAAACAAGATGCAACAACCTGAGAAAAGCTTCCTTTCTAAGAGCAAAACAGGTGCCATGCCATCACATCAAAGGAGCAGGATGTTTATCTTAAAAAATTTCTGGCAGAACAAATCCTGCCTTTTTCAGTCACTAAATACTTGTCACATCTAGCAAAAATAGGGGAAAAAAGCTTCTTACTGTAAACAAAGACAAAACAAACCAAAGAATCCTGTTGGAGTCAGTTGTAGTGGATCAGCCAGTGTGGATTTGTTCATTTTATATCAAATAAATTTGGAGATCCCAAATTCTTTTTCTCTCCCTGAGAGAAAGAGGAGGTGGGTTGAGATATCAACCCTCAACAGACAGCTGAAGCGACCCCAAAGTAGGGGGTGAAAGGTTTGCTTTCCCTAAGTGCTGTTTTGGGCAGTTCGATCGTAAAACTTGCCACTTTTGGTGCAGCCGAGATAAGACTCGGTGCCTGACTGTTAAAATGACAAATGCTAACACTAACCAGAAAATAACTTTCTCCTGAACAGCCTATCAGAACTCTTTTAGGAGGGAGGGCAGTAAACCCTAAACTACCCATCCACACACGTAACCATGGCAACAGACCTTCCTCTTTGTTTAATTACCTCACATCAAAAGATATTCTCTTCACACCCAGATGTGAATTGGTGAGAAACTCCAGACGCCAGAGAAAGGACACAGTTCACATTCCTTTGTGCGGACAAAGGAATACTGTCTTCTCATAACTTGCATTACCTTGTTTAATTAAATAATCTTTAAGTTACTAAACAGGTCTCTCCACTCCATTAAAGTAGTTATATTATTGTGTTGTTGCTATTGAAAAGAAGAATCCATATTAGTACATACAAATTCATTTCGCAGTGTTTTTATTTTCAGCAATGATTCCTGACATTCGTTTAAGTGATGTTTTTAACTAATGCTTTATTTCCAGCTCCTTCTGACTTCTTATACTTAGAAATGATATATAACTGAAATGTTATCCTGTGTTAAATAATTTCCCCAACTCCTGAGCAAATGATTGTTTACAGAAATAATCATTTGCTATCTTCAGTCTCCCCCAAGAGGACAAAATAAGTATTACGTCATTGTCTGTCTTCTGTTTAATCTTACCGTTTATTGTTCATAATATGATGCCATGTTCTTTTTACTTGCTTATATTCTCAAAGTAAGAATGTGTAACAGCCAATATTATCCAGGAAGCTAGTTAAGTTTCTTAATCTGACGTTGTCTCTACGAAATGTTAACCCTTTTAAGGTTTAACTACTGACAATTTTTTTCCTTTTTATGAAATGCTTAAAACTAAGAACGGTATAACCGTTTGACAATTGAGGTTTGATTGTGGGAAGATATTTCATATATGATTACAATACGCGCAAATAGGATTTTAGAATAGACATATTAAAAGTTAAAAGACAGTCTTTCAGGAAACCAGAAACAAGCCCTCAGGGGAACAAAGCCAGACAAACAAAACAGCGGAGCTCTTTGTTGCTCGCTCTCTCTTCACTTCCCTTGGACTTTGGCAAGCGCGCAGCGTGCTCCGTCTCCCAGCAACGCCCTAAGAAGTCCGGCCCGGCTTACCGCGAAGATTCCTTTGTTCTTTTCATGCCACACACGGAAAGCGCCACGACCTCTGTTTTTCCCTCGTGTCCAGCAACTTACTTGCCTTTTTGTTTTCTTTTGTTTTGTTTGTTAAAAGTTATCAGACAGTTATTAGACTGTTAAGTCACGCAATTTTAATTCAAGAACGACCCAAGTTCTTTTAAGCTTTATTGTAGTCGAGTGAACTTACACTGCACCCACAGAAGTTCGGACCCAGCCACGTGTTCGTCCGTTACGCGAGCAGTAACAAAAGCACAATCAAACCGATAACCCGAGCCCAGGTTACCACTGCAAGTTTTCTTCAACCCAAGCCGACTAAAAGCTGGACCTCCAGGAAAACCGCATTTATTTCACCTTAGTTATCTGAAAAATTTCACCTAAATTACAGGAACTTTGTGTGTGTATTGTTAACCTCCAAGTCACTGTCACTAAGGATTTACATACACCCTTCGATATGAGATTGACTGACTGATTATAAGATAACTGAGCGATTATTAACTAATTGGACCAGTGAATAATTATGTAATTATTAAACTATAACATTACTCAGGGGTCCGGAGACCCTGAGCGAACTGAATCTCCAGTGGTACCCCTTTCGAGGTATGAATTCATATTCCCTGAATATTAAGTCATTTGTATTACAAAAGTAAGTATGCCACACAATAATAGGGATGGAACGATACAACCTTTTCTCTCCTGAATGGTCACAGTCTTGAGCCCTGTTTAGTGAGTCTGTCCTCAACAGAAAAACGACCATAGGTCGTTTCAGCAACACAACATTACGACTCATGTTGTTTATTGTGGCAGTGACCTCTAGTGGCCGTACAATGCACATAACAAAGACTGTTACGAATAAATAATAAAATAAATAGCCCTAAATTTGTACCCAAGTGGTGGTGGGTTGGGTGGATGGATAGGAAATTTGCCGTTTTTCACCTGTGGTTTCCATGTGACACAAGATTGATTTGTTTTGTTTTTTTTTAAATAAAGTTAACGAGCATTAGCTATGTCAGCTTTGTAGGGTTAGTGTTAGCTAGCTAGCTAAGTGTATTGGTCTTAAAGGAGTTGAAAGCCCCTTGTAGCCCCTTACACTAACCCTAACCTTCACGTGTGCCTAAGCCTAAGTCAGTGATTGTATGCATGTCGACCGGTGAACCCTAGCTGCTAGCAGATCGGCTACGAGGCCTGTTGCTTAGTGTCGCTGCAGTCTCTACGTGTTTGTCATGTGACGTAGCGTGCGTGATTTCCGTAAGAGGCTGCAGTCACTTTCAGGCAAGTGAAATACTGCATGTTATGGGTTGTATTGGCCATTTAAAGGTATTTCAACAGGTAAAAAGGACTGGATTGGTTGGTACTCAGCAAATTAAATAATGTAGTCATAAGGATAATTGCAAAAGAGATCACTTTATTTTATAAATAACTAAGCAGTAAGTCATGTTAGTTATAGGCTTCATTCCGTTTTCCAAATATAAACAAGGATATAAGATATAGGTCTACCAAACACATAATCCATCGGCAACAACAGGCTTCAATTATTGCCTATAATCATGTAAATGTCCAGCCTGGTCACGCTATAAACTGAAAACACTGTAATCACTTTATGTCCATGGTAATTTGCTATTACCACGGACATAAAGTGATGTTTATTCGCAGGTTATGTCTGTTTGACCCAGATGCAGCTGTAGTCATAAAGAGACTGGACGATACAACATGCTGCGTGTGCTCCCGCAGACGGCAATCAGTTTTCTGCGGACGATCACTTTACGGAGCGACATCTGTGTGCTCTGCTGTCCGGGCTTTCTGGCCCCACTTAAAATCCATACAGTCTATGGTAAAATCTGATTTCAGGTCCGTTAACACCTTATACAGTCTATGATTAACACAAAAACAGGGACATTTCTGGGGACAGCTCCAGAAGGGGACAGGCCACCAAAACTGGGGACTGTCCCCGGAAAACGGGGACGTCTGGTCACCCTATAATATGAATAATATTTGGAGGTTTGTTAAAACGACCTATGTTGTCGTTTAGATTGGAGGACTTGTTGTGTTTAAGCCACTGTCTATTGTTGTCTCAGTCTATGTCAAGTGTGTGGGGAACTTTCATGCATCTGCATGCCAGTGCATCACTTGCTAAAGAGGTCTGGTCTATTCGATAACAAGTGACACCCACAAGTAAAACTACCAGCAGGCTGTTGTTGAAGCTACATGATTGACAGAACTAAGCTTTTAATGATTGTTCTCTTCATGCTCTGTGCAGCTTCCTGAATTTTTAAGCAAAACATTTTCCGTGTCATTACTGTATGCTACGTTTTGAGGTTTCTATCATGTCTTCTGTCATATCTTGAGTCATGGTACTCTCAACCACAGAAAATGGTTGGTTGCCTTCTCAAATGAATTTGAGCAAAGGCTTGACAAGCGGCGCCTGTATTGCTGATGAGACAGAGAGGGAAGATGCATTTTTGATCTTTGCATTCTACATAGGCTTTCTGACACTAGTGGGGAATTTTCACTTTCTGCTGGACTTTGAATAGTCTGTGAAAATATTCTGTTTGTTGCAGTGAACCCACTATGTGAAAGATTTTCTCTGCAATATTTCAGTCATGTAAAATAAATGCCTGAAAAGGTATGTATGTATGTATATATGTAAGGGTGGATGTATTAACAATACCCTGATATGAAAATCCATGGCCAAGGCTGAATATCAAGAAAATGCTAAACACAAAATATGAAGCACCAGTATTTCATTTAACTGCCAATTTGTTTGGCATCAATACATACATTGAATTGCTTTTGTGATTTCATTGAAATTAACTGGTTTTAAGTTAGAAATAAAATTGAAGATTCAGTCGATTCCAGCTGGAACAGGTTTTGTAAGCACAGAAATGTCCATTGCCACAACACTTAGCTTTAGTGTATCCATGGATATTCAGCGTTTTAATAGAACAACATAGCAGTATTGCTTAATCTTTACATAGAGAGAGGCAGCCGGAATAACCAAACATTTTAATTTATGATGTACATAATACAGTGTTTAAACTGTGGATATAAACTGACATAAACAAGAGACAGACTTTCCTGCTCTCTGTCAGCTTAATGTCAGTGCAGCACTCTGATGTTCTGCTCTCAAACCAGCATCAACAACTGGAGCAGGGTATCATCTGACAGTCCGAGTTGTTGCACTGTTTGAAAGCGCTATATAGTGAAGTGGATGGATCCACAGGTTCCACAATTATTTTCCCCACTATAAATATCTATTTGAACATTTCCTTTTAAAGGTAACCTCAAAGTTACATAAGACTCTCCTGGTCAGTTTAGAGAGCATCTTAAAACCCTCTGGAAATCGTCTTTTCTGACCTCTAACGAATTATCTTCTCAAATTGCTAAAGTGAAGGACTTGAGAATGTGTCAGTCCAATGTGACATCAATGTTGTGTGGTTAGTTACTCTTTGATGGTGCCATAGGGTTATGTTAGTGTTTGGTATTCAATACATACTGTATGTTCCGATAGAAGTGAATTGATAATTTGCTTAATGTCACCTTAAAAAATTATTTTAAATCAAAAAAGAATGTCAAGATTAGTGAATGGGTGTACCTTTTTTAATTTAACTTTTTTTTTCCCCAATGCAGTAACATTTGATTACTTAAACAGTAGAGTTCAATGCAAATCCAAGACTCAGAGATGGTCTAATTGCCTCTCAAATTACTTTGTATTAAAGGTTCAGTATGTAATATTTCTTAGGATCTATTGCCAGAAATGGAATATAATATCCATAACGAAGGTTACGATATGGTCACCCTAGTTCTGTAAGCACAGGTGGAGCCCTCTACTGGACTCTATGGGTACTACCTCCTCCAATCACAGGCACACACTTGCCCACTGAAATTTTATCGTGCACGTAGCCGACCAATAGGACGTCACTACCGATACGTGCGTGACGTATAAATAGCAATGTCCCTACTGCCTCAGCATCTGACCGCCTCTTCAGCAGACAGCGTCAGAGCGGCAGGGCTCATTGGTAGAGGGCTCTGCCTGTGCTTATAAAACTAGGGTAACCATATCGTAACCTTCGTTCTATCTCACACAGGCTCTGCCCTCTACTGGACTCTATGGGTACAGAGGGTGTAGCCCGATGACTGTCCGCCCTAGCCGCGACAAGCTAAAGTCCACCACACCAACCCGGTCAGCCACAACCACCACATCACCTAGTGAGAGAAGTCCTACTGAGGCGCCGAGAGACACGACACCAGTTGCTGCTGTCTTCTCACACCCTGCAGAAAGCATATCACGAGGGAGTGGATGAAGACTGTTCTGTCACCAAACCACCTGTGACAGGAGAGATAGCTGCAGCGCGACAGCCCCTTCTCCATCAGACCTTGCAGGAAAGAGAAAACGGATCCCACAGAACAGGTAGGCAGATCAGTCTCTCTCTCAATGCATCAACGCTGAAAGCCCAACCACTTAACTTGACGTGGTGGAGACTGCCCGTCGCTTAGATGGTCTGTGCGACCTCAGTGGATAGACCAGCCTGAGTCTGCCTTGCCACAATTTTAGGAGCAAAATCTGGAGAGGCTGGTCCAACACCAGCATTGTGCATATGAAGCCTCACCCTTGTGACAGAGCCCCCCAGACCATAGGTACAGGCCAGGGCTCTGTCACTGTAGGCTGCGTCACTTCTACCAGAATGACGAATGACTGTCCCCACCTTACCTAACTGGAGGGATGAGATGGGGTGGGGGGAACGCAAACAGCAGCCCTTCTGGCAATGGCGCACGTGTAAGGCGTCCATCCCCAAGGGTGGGTTGTCCTGTGGGTGAATTGATAACCACAGCTCGCAGTGCGTGTTGGCAAACAGATCCACCTCTGCTCTCCAGAAGCGAGCTCAGATCTGCTGAACTACATTGTCGTGCAGTCTCCACCCGCTCGGTTGGGGGCCAGCCCTCGACATGAGGTCAGCCATCGCCGTTCTCCAAGCCTGGGATGTGAAGGGTTTTCAGAGACAGCAGGTGTTCTTATGCCCACGTCTATAGGTTCCCTGCCAGCGCCAGCAGAGCCGTGGATTGGACATCGCCCTGTCTGTTGACGTACTCGCTGGAGCAAATGCTCCACCACACTAGAAACACAACCTGGCTTGGATTGTGGATGTGTGGTGTTGGCCCCCTCGCCTCTCCTAGGGGAGCCACAACACTCACTGCACTCCCCTGGCAGGCCCATCCCCATCCAGTGAGAGACTCATCTATGAAGACCGACATGGATAAGGACACCCTGCCGAGCAGTACCCGCGCTGCCAGACAGTGAGAGACCCCCAGAATTGCAGGTCCTTCTGCACTAGAGTTGGGGGGGGGGGTCACCTTTGCCTCTTGAGGTCCAGATGCAGGCTAGCATACCAACATTGTAGCTGTCGCTCGTGCAGCAAGCCCAGAGGGACCACCTGATGGACTACTGCCCTGAGGCCCAACAGCAGCATCACTGACAGCGCTGCCACAGCTGTCGTCTGCTGCATCTTGTGGACCACCAAGCGACACACACAGATACGCTCTTGGAGTTTTTGCAGTTGAGCACAATCCCCAGATACTCCACTCGCTGCAGCAGCTGGGGGGAGTTCTCTTCCCAATCGATTGCAACCCCAGGCTGTTGAGGTGCAAAATCAACTGGGCTGTGTGGCGATCACTCAAGGCTTCAATCTCTCCATGACCATGAGGTCTTGAGTAGAAAGGAACCCTCATGCCCTTCTCGCGCAACGATTGCAGTGTGATGCCTCTGCTGAGTGTGTGGGGGGCTAGCGAGTAGTTGACGGGGAGCCTAATGTATTTGTAGGCTACCCCCTGAGAGGAGAAGCCTAGAAATTCCCTGTTACTGTGTCACCTCGACATGAAATGGGTGTCTTTCAGGTCAGTGGTGGTGAACCAGTTGCTGGGCTGCACTGGCTCCAGCATTTTCTTGATCATCGAGAATGGCTCAGAAGCCTCTCGTCTTTATGGGGACCAAAAAGTACATGGTGCAAGACCTCTGTGCATGTCATGCGCAGAGATGCCCTAAGACAGCCTGCTTCAGCAGAAGTTGCTGGATCTCGGCAGCCAGGAAGTCCACTTCCTCTTGAGAGGATAGACTGGCTTCCATTATGTCCAGGAAAACTGGTGGTATGCAGCAGAACTGAAGAGAGTAGCCTCGTCTCAGAATGCTGTCCACCCAGCTTGTCAGCATGCAGCGGCATCGCCATTCTGCATGAAAATGTGTACATCTGAACAACGCATCTTCGGCACTCTCCAACGCCAAAATTTCCATAAATGGAAGTTGAGCCCAAGGGGGGGCCGACGTCGAATGAGCTGTAGTGTCCCTGAACGCACCAGGGCCGGTTGCTCCCTGGTGTCCTTGAATGCACCACAGCTTGGTGCTCTGTGGTGTCCTTGAATACTCCACGGTCTGTTGATTCGTGGTGTCCTTGAACGCACCACAGCTCGCTGCTCCAAAGACGGCTCAATGTGCAACAGTGTCACCGTGAGTGCGTCGTCTGTGGAGCAGTCAATATCAACACAGCTGCCGAGTGAAGCCGAGTCAGGACAGAGCATCCTCATCTCCACTGCAGCGAGCTGCTGCTGCGAGAATGAACCGCTGTTCACTGTGATAAAGTGCCACGGGCCGCACCACTGGAAGAGACGTGTTGTTTGGATGTCTCCATCACCGTTAGCGTTGGTGAGTGCAGCGGCGCGTTCAACACGGCTAGCTCAATGGGATGGGGTTGGTGGTGGGGAATTAGCACTAAGAATGTAATGTGTTTCTAATAAACAGTTTAACATTCACAAGCATCACCACAGTGTACACACAAGCAGCACATTTTAGAACAGTGGCTTCGTGAACACAAGGCCGCAGGGCGAACCCTTAGCCTCACCCCAGGAGTTAACGTTAGAGCTAAGTTAACTTAGCTCTTTGAGGAATGTAATTAACATGTTTTACTCAAACGGTTTCCACATTCTCAAAAGCCTTACCATAGTGTACACAAGCAGCACATGTAAAACAATGGCGTCTTGAACACCAGACGGGGGATGTGGCAGCGTCAGCAGGCCTCTCTCCCTCCATAACGGTCACTTGGCCAGACGCTCCCTTCCCCAGCCGCAGGTCGGCTGGCGGAGGGTGGGGGCCTGGACTCATCCGGCCAGGACATGGGTCACCACGCAATTTTCTTAAAGTGGCGACTCCATCTGTGGAGGTGGGGAATTCAGTGAGCAGTTCGCCATTTGCTGAAGAAAAAAGGATGCTGAGGCAGTAGGGACACTGCAATTTATACGTCACGCACGTATCGGTAGCGACATCCTATTGGTCGGCTACGTGCACGATAAACTTTCAGTGGGCAAGTGCGTGTGTGTGATTGGAGGAGGTAGTACCCATAGAGTCCAGTAGAGGGCGGAGCCTGTGTGAGAGAGAACTATGTTGTCAGTGGTGTAAAAAGACCTTACATAATAAACCGTTATGTTTTTATCTTAGAATGAGTTATTTCTATCGACATAACCTTACATAACCCCCTTACATGGAAGTCGCAATGTTGGGCCGTCAGGTTTCTACAGTAGCTAAAAACAAACAGTGCTACAGAGCGCGTTTTGTCACTACGTTATTGTTCTCCTTCTGATAGAAATCAGGCAGTGTAGACGCCCATCACTACGTTGAATACGTATGTTCGAAGAAGAGGAAGTAATAATATACAGCAGGGGTCTACAAATAAGTTCTGCATAAGAGCAATTTTTTTCAACCATTACATGGTGGTTGAGAATATAAGACATAATATTTAAGCTTATAAACATGGTGTTTGGTTAGCTCAGTTGGTAAAGCCCAGGGGCCTCATTTATAAACGTTGCGTACGCACAAAAGAAGGCGTACGCCGCTCTCTACGCAATAATTGGTATTTATAAAAAGTAAACTTGACGGTAAAATGTGCGGTCCTTCAAGCAAGCTCTTACCCAGGCGTACGCACAAAAACGGGTGAAATGAGAAATGGCGACACCGTCGGCAGATGGAAGAAACAGGTGAAAGTGAGTGAAACTGTAGATCGTTGTAAAATAAATGGCAATACTGCCTCTCATAAATAACACGAAGACTTCACAAAGCAAGTCTTACAATTAACAGCCTATACAAACACCCGTTTGATCGATCTGCAACAGAAATGCAAATTAACACATATTTCCAAAAAGTGAAATATGTTCTGCAATAACATTGGCCTGTTATACAATTCATCCTCATAAATAAGATGGTAAACAGAACGAAATAATGTACAAAACTGATATTCTCGCCAATGTGTCCGTCTGGCGGAGCAGATATAGATGCAATTAGATAGTCAGTCAGATAGATAGATAATTAGGGAGATAGATAGATATTATTTGTCCACTGGGGAAAGTTGTTTTCAAAGTAAAAATGTCTTCATCAGCTACGGAATCATGGTATTCATGCATATGCCTTTAGTTTGTTTTATTTTTGATAAAATAACGTATGACGTATGTCTCAACCATTTAGAAAGAAATTACATTTGCGCTGAACTATTTCCCATTTCCAAGTAGATTATAACCGACATCTGTAGCTTGTCAGATGCAATTAAATGGATGGAAATAAAATGCCCCATCACAATGCGTAATGACGCACAATGGCTGATCTTGCGCTCTTAGAAGATGTGGCAAATGGAAGGATTCGGAGTGAACGCATCTTCAGACAGCAAGAAGACTTGTTGGCAAATGAGAACGAGTGGCTTATGAGCCGGTTCCGACTTCCTCGAGCCGTCCTGATGGAGCGCTAGACGCTTTTTTGCCTCGACTTTGATGTCCGACCATTTCTTTTTTATTTCAGCCACAGTCCGAGGTTGTGAAGCTACAGCATTTACGGCGTCTGCAACCTTTTGCCACTCAAGTGCCTTTTTGGCATTAGTAATGCCCACACTGTGCCCTCCAAACAACATTTTTCTCCTCTTTTCCACCTCGCCAACGATAACTTCTACTTCACATTGAGTGAAGTTACGTT
>NC_060153.1:11113708-11117156 GCF_021292245.1 Micropterus dolomieu | reverse complement strand
TCAGCTACGGAATCATGGTATTCATGCATATGCCTTTAGTTTGTTTTATTTTTGATAAAATAACGTATGACGTATGTCTCAACCATTTAGAAAGAAATTACATTTGCGCTGAACTATTTCCCATTTCCAAGTAGATTATAACCGACATCTGTAGCTTGTCAGATGCAATTAAATGGATGGAAATAAAATGCCCCATCACAATGCGTAATGACGCACAATGGCTGATCTTGCGCTCTTAGAAGATGTGGCAAATGGAAGGATTCGGAGTGAACGCATCTTCAGACAGCAAGAAGACTTGTTGGCAAATGAGAACGAGTGGCTTATGAGCCGGTTCCGACTTCCTCGAGCCGTCCTGATGGAGCGCTAGACGCTTTTTTGCCTCGACTTTGATGTCCGACCATTTCTTTTTTATTTCAGCCACAGTCCGAGGTTGTGAAGCTACAGCATTTACGGCGTCTGCAACCTTTTGCCACTCAAGTGCCTTTTTGGCATTAGTAATGCCCACACTGTGCCCTCCAAACAACATTTTTCTCCTCTTTTCCACCTCGCCAACGATAACTTCTACTTCACATTGAGTGAAGTTACGTTTTTTTGATTTCCTCTCTGTGTTTGCCATGATTTCGCAATCGATGAATATTAACTTTCGTTAATATTGCGTTTCACGGACTATTTATGGGCAACTATGGGCGTGACATGAAGCCGCAAAAGCTGCGCTACATTTAGAATTGATTGTGATTTATTAAGGGAAAAATGCGTAGGATGTGCGTGCGCACGGTTTTATAAATCCGAATATTTCTGTGCGTACGCAAGTCCTATGTTTCATCCGTACGCCACTTCTGACGCAAATCCTACGCAAAGTTTTATAAATGAGGCCCCAGGACTCTAACCTTGAAGGTTGTATGTTCAGTCCCACATTAACTCTTTTTTTCTATCTTCAACAAATGGATTCTGCAGTGTTTCTCAGGCTGACATTACGACATGTCCTGCTGTGTGCGTGTGTGTGTTTCAGTGTTTGATCTACATCCATCAACCTACTGACGCTTTTTCATTTCCCCAGTATCTCCAGGATGAGGATATTTAGGGGAATCACATTTTCTGACGGCTCTTTCAAATGTTTCAAGCAGGCAACAGACTCTTTTTTAATGTCGTTCAAAAATTTTCAAAGTTAAAGCTCTCAATTCAACTCCAAGTAAAGCATTACAGAAAACAAGCTTCTCGCACTTTTATTTTGCAAGCAAAACCACTAAACAGGAAGTAATTATGTGATTAACTGTTGCTGTCAGTTGGTTGCAATTCGCAACCTCACCGCTAGATACTAAACCCACTAAATCTTACACACTGAACCTTTAAAGGTCCTGGAAAAACAACTTCGTAGCATGAGTGACAGGCTCCAACATAAACACACAGCTTTTTGCCAATAGTATAACAGTTCAGGTGCTTTCACATTAGAGACTTGTCTTTTTCCCCCTCTAAGCTCTTCTCACTGGTTTGAAGAGGGTGGAGCTTATTTAGGAATGGGTGAAGCCACGTAATCAGGATTTAACAACATTTGAATCTGAGTCTGATCACAGATGGTGAGTTGTTTTAGTCACTGTCAATTCAATCTGATCAAACCACACCTACACAGGCTTTATGAAGCAGATTAGCTGTGTTTAACTCTTAATGTTTGTGATTACTTTAACTGTTGCTTTAATTTGTCTTTGTCTTGTCTTTGTTTTAGTAAATGATGAGAAATATTTAAGATTTGATGCCAGGTTTTAGGGACTTTTTCAGGTTTTTGGTGAGAACCAGATATGGTATTGGATAATGACTGGCCTGTCATTCAAATAGCACAAATGGAAAAAAAAGCATTTTGTGGTGTTTTGTCCTGACATAATTGGCGTCTTATTCCCTGACCAACTGACTTGTATCAAAGACTTAACAATATGCTGGTGTCACACACGAAAATACCTTTTCTAGGCTCTTAAAAAGTTTTACAAATATTTAATTGTTACGATTTTAAAAAGTGGGTACAAAGGATAATGTTTGCTGACCAGGACATGTGGTTTTTATTGTTGCAAGTAAAAAGTTAAAAGGGCAGTCACATTCCAAAAAGTTGTGGGTGTGCGTGCCTCTGTAGTTAATGGGCATGATGCCAAATACACTGCTCAAAAAAATAAAAGGGAACACTAAAATAACCCATCCTAGATCTGAATTAATGAAATAGTCTCATTAAATACTCCTTTCTTTACATAGTTGAATGTGATGACAACAAAATCACACAAATTATCAATGGAAATCAAATTTATCAACCCATGGAGGTCTGGATTTGGAGTCACACTCAAAATCAAAGTGGAAAACTACACTACAGGCTGATCCAACTTTGATGTAATGTCCTTAAAACAAGTCAAAATGAGGCTCAGTAGTGTGTGTGGCCTCCACGTGCCTGTATGACCTCCCTACAACTGGGCATGCTCCTGATGAGGTGGCGGCTGGTCTCCTGAGGGACTTCCTCCCAGACCTGGACTAAAGCATCCACCAACTCCTGGACAGTCTTTGGTGCAATGTGGCGTTGGTGGATGGAGCGAGACAAGATGTTCTCAATTGGATTCAGGTCTGGGGAACGGACGGGCCAGTCCATAGCATCAATGCCTTCCTCTTGCAGGAACTACTGACACACTCCAGCCACATGAGGTCTAGCATTGTCTTGCATTAGGAGGAACCCAGGGCCAACCGCACCAGCATATGGTCTCACAAGGGGTCTGAGGATCTCATCTCAGTACCTAATGGCAGTCAGGCTACCTCTGGCGAGCACATGGAGGGCTGTGCGGCCCCGCAAAGAAATGCCACCCCACACCATTATTGACCCACCGCCAAACCGGTCATGCTGGAGGATGTTGCAGGCAGCAGAACGTTCTCCACGGCGTCTCCAGACTCTGTCACGTCTGTCACATGTGCTCAGTGTGAACCTGCTTTCATCTGTGAAGAGCACAGGGAGCCAGTGGCGAATTTGCCAATCTTGGTGTTCTCTGGCAAATGCATGTTGCAAAACATCCTGCACGGTGTTGGGCTGTAAGCATGCCACTCTAGCTACTAGGCAAGCATTATGATACATTATAGTGATGAAGATAGGTTACGGAAGTAAAGGCTGGACTACAATCAAGCTGTTTTCAGGCAGTTCGGGAGCAGTGTTTTCTGTGAGTAACACCCTTTAGGGTGGACTTTGGGCTGTTTCACTTTGCAAACCTATTACATGCACAAAAAGATAACACAGTAAAGGAAAGCCAAAAAGCATTATGACCTCTTTAAACATTAGTGGTGTGAATCTCTAGGCACCTCATGATTTGATACAGAAGGCTATGATGCAGTTATTGATGCATCAAAATTTCTGATTTATATTTCTCACTGACTACTTGTTAGTTACAACAGCACTTTTGTAATGAGCCAAAATAACTTCCATTTTCTTTAA
>NC_060153.1:11110058-11113688 GCF_021292245.1 Micropterus dolomieu | reverse complement strand
CTCAATTGGATTCAGGTCTGGGGAACGGACGGGCCAGTCCATAGCATCAATGCCTTCCTCTTGCAGGAACTACTGACACACTCCAGCCACATGAGGTCTAGCATTGTCTTGCATTAGGAGGAACCCAGGGCCAACCGCACCAGCATATGGTCTCACAAGGGGTCTGAGGATCTCATCTCAGTACCTAATGGCAGTCAGGCTACCTCTGGCGAGCACATGGAGGGCTGTGCGGCCCCGCAAAGAAATGCCACCCCACACCATTATTGACCCACCGCCAAACCGGTCATGCTGGAGGATGTTGCAGGCAGCAAAACGTTCTCCACGGCGTCTCCAGACTCTGTCACGTCTGTCACATGTGCTCAGTGTGAACCTGCTTTCATCTGTGAAGAGCACAGGGCGCCAGTGGCGAATTTGCCAATCTTGGTGTTCTCTGGCAAATGCCAAACGTCCTGCACGGTGTTGGGCTGGAAGCTCAACCCCCACCTGTGGACGTCGGGCCCTCGTACCACCCTCATGGAGTCTGTTTCTGTCCGTTTGAGCAGACACATGCACGTTTGTGGCCTGCTGGAGGTCATTTTGCAGGGCTCTGGCAGTGCTCCTCCTTGCACAAAGGCGGAGGTAGCGGTCCTGCTGCTGGGTTGTTGCCCTCCTACAGCCTCCTCCACGTCTCCTGATGTACTGGCCTGTCTCCTGGTAGCGCCTCCATGCTCTGGACACTACGCTGACAGACACAGCAAACCTACTTGCCACAGCTCGCATTGATGTGCCATCCTGGATGAGCTGCACTACCTGAGCCACATGTGTGGGTTGTAGACTCCGTCTCATGCTACCACTAGAGTGAAAGCACCGCCAGCATTCAAAAGTGACCAAAACATCAGCCAGGAAGCATAGGAACTGAGAAGTGGTCTGTGGTCACCACCTGCAGAGCCACTCCTTTATTGGGGGTGTCTTGCTAATTGCCTATAATTTCCACCTGTTGTCTATTCCAT
Organism: Micropterus dolomieu; assembly: GCF_021292245.1. NCBI lineage: Eukaryota > Metazoa > Chordata > Actinopteri > Centrarchiformes > Centrarchidae > Micropterus > Micropterus dolomieu. The sequence goes on along the minus strand of NC_060153.1, from coordinate 11,112,699 downwards.
TTGCACAACAGCATGTGAAATTGATTGTCAATCAGTGTTGCTTCCGATGTGGACAGTTTGATTTCACAGGAGTGTGATTGACTTGGAGTTACATTGTGTTGTTTAAGTGTTCCCTTTATTTTTTTGAGCAGTGTACATACACACGCGCATATATACACACTAACCTTGTGCATACATAAATACTCACCTTGCGGATACATACATACTAGTATGCAAGTATGTATGTATGTGCAAGGTAGTATGTATGTATGTGCATGACAGTATGTATATGCGAGTGTGTATGTATGTATGAGCAAGCAAAGTATTCAATTTTGGCCTAGACGGCTTCTCATAGAGGAGCAATAAGTAATGCACAGCAGAGGTTAGACTTAAAAGATGATGATCAAATGATGACATTAGTCTCTTAATATTACGTCTTTTTTATTATATTTAATAAATTAATATATTTATTAATATTAGCTATTTAAAAGCAATAGCTACAGAATGTCTGAAAGCCTCACTGCATTATGTTCTGTACATTTTTTATATTTTGAATTGTCACCTGCTGCCTGAATTTTGTGTTCCCCTTTACATAAATGAAGACTTTTTCACCATAAATTGAGGCAGAAAAGGCAGAAATGTCACCAGAATGCAGGAAATGAAGTCACCAATGCTTAAATCTTTCTAAAATCTTTTAAAAACACACTATATGCGATCAATATACAATTAACATTTTACATAGTACGTACTACTTACACTACAGTCAATATTAATTATTTGCAACCAGATAAATGTCTGATACACAACAATCATAACAAGGTAAACAGAAATAAACTATACTACATGGAGCAGTAATAAGGATGAATGGATTTTGAATTTAAGAATGGCTTGGTGGCCTGATGTTACAGTGTTTTAATATCCTACCGCTGCAAAACATTTATTGTGAATTGGGTTCCATAAATAATGGTGCATACATTTGAATATTTCTATAAGCATTTCTGTATAATACACCAAATTCACTGATACTTAATGAATTGTTATTTTATTAATCTACCACATGCTAAACACTCTTTCTGATGACGAAATGCGCTTAAATCTAAACACACACAATTCAGAAAAATTAAAACAGAAAACAATATGTAAAAAAATAAATAAAAAAATAAATAGAATCTCAAAAAAAGATGTAAAGGATTTCAGGGGGCCCTACTTGTAGTTTTTTTGTTCAAGTAATTGATTTGAGTAAAACTTTCCCCACAAATGCTGCAATGATGCAGCTCCTCACTTCTGTGAGTTCTTGTGTGTTTTGACCACAAACCTCTAGAACAGAATTCTCTCCCAACATATTTATCAAATATGCTACATGCCTGTATTCCATCTTTTGTGCCGTGTCAAATTAGACACATCAGCATATATTGTCCAGAAGATCGTGCAAAGCTACGGCTTCTCACCAGTGTGGGCTTTTCTCATGTGGACTTTCAAGCTACAATTCAGTCTAAAAGATGTCCCGCATATTTTGCAAATATACGGCTTCTCACCTGTGTGGGTTCTCATATGTGTTTTCAATCCTGAAGGGTCACTGAATCTTTTCCCACAGATCTTGCAAAGGTACGGCTTCTCACCTGTGTGGCCTCTTCTCATGTGGAGATTCAAGCTACATTTCTGGCTAAAACATGTCCCGCATGTTTCACAAGTATATGGCTTCTCACCAGTGTGGATTCTCATATGTGTTCTCAATCCTGAACTGGCACTGAATCTTTTCCCACAGGTCTTGCAAAGGTACGGCTTCTCACCTGTGTGGGCTCTCATGTGTACTTTCAAGCTACATTTCTGGCTAAAAGATTTTCCGCATGTTTTACAAACGTATAGCTTCTCACCTGTGTGGGCTATTCTCATGTGGATTTTCAAGTTACTACTGTGTCTAAAAGATCGCCCACATGTTTCACAAGTATACGGCTTCTCCCCTGTGTGGATTGTCACATGTTTTTTCAATCCTGAAGTGTCAATGAATCTTTTCCCACAGGTCTTGCAAAGGTACGGCTTCTCACCTGTGTGATATCGCATGTGGACTTTCAAGGTACATTTCTGTCTAAAAGGTTTCTTACATGTTTTACAAGAATATGGCTTCTCGCCTGTGTGAATTCGCAGGTGTTTCTGTAATAGATACTTATACTTAAAGTATTTTCCACATGTGTCACATTTGAAGGAGTTTTTACCTGTGTGAGGATTATGGTGAACCTCTGACATGGTAGACTTGTTTACATTGTTTCTGTGGCTTCTGCTTTTGTGATCTTGATTCTTTTGTTCTGGCTCTGCATCTCTAGTTGATCCTGAGTCTTCATGCTCGCCTCCTTTCTGATCTTGGCTCTCAGCTACATGACAGCTGTGAGAGAGGAGCTGGTGGTCACTTTTCAGTTCTGCTTCACTGTGGTCTCTTTCCTCATAAGTAGGAGTCAACATAAAGGTATCAGTCTCCTGCTTCAGTACAAGCTGCTCTCCCTCCTGACTGGTACAGAGTTCCTCCTGTTCCTCTTTAATCTGTGGAGGCTCTGGGTCCTCTTGGTCCAGACTGGAGTTCCTCTCCTGAATACAGAGCTGCTGGTCAGCCAGAACCTCCTCCTCCTTCCAGACATGTTGCTGTGGGAGCTCTGGAGGGACAGAGAAC
>NC_060153.1:11079723-11109958 GCF_021292245.1 Micropterus dolomieu | reverse complement strand
CATAGCATCAATGCCTTCCTCTTGCAGGAACTACTGACACACTCCAGCCACATGAGGTCTAGCATTGTCTTGCATTAGGAGGAACCCAGGGCCAACCGCACCAGCATATGGTCTCACAAGGGGTCTGAGGATCTCATCTCAGTACCTAATGGCAGTCAGGCTACCTCTGGCGAGCACATGGAGGGCTGTGCGGCCCCGCAAAGAAATGCCACCCCACTACATTATTGACCCACCGCCAAACCGGTCATGCTGGAGGATGTTGCAGGCAGCAAAACGTTCTCCACGGCGTCTCCAGACTCTGTCACGTCTGTCACATGTGCTCAGTGTGAACCTGCTTTCATCTGTGAAGAGCACAGGGAGCCAGTGGCGAATTTGCCAATCTTGGTGTTCTCTGGCAAATGCCAAAACATCCTGCACGGTGTTGGGCTGTAAGCACAACCCCGACCTGTGGACGTCAGGCCGTCATACCACCCTCATGGAGTCTGTTTCTGACCGTTTGAGCAGACACATGCACATTTGTGGCCTGCTGGAGGTCATTTTGCAGGGTTCTGGCAGTGCTCCTCCTGCTCCTCCTTGCACAAAGACGGAGGTAGCGGTCCTGCTGCTGGGTTGTTGCCCTCCTACGGCCACCTCCACGTCTCCTGACGTACTGGCCTGTCTCCTGGTAGCGCCTCCATGCTACGCTGACAGACACAGCAAACCTTCTTGCCACAGCTCGCATTGATGTGCCATCCTGGATGAGCTGCACTACCTGAGCCACTTGTATGGGTTATAGGCTCCGTCTCATGCTACCACTAGAGTGAACACACCGCCAGCATTCAAAAGTGACCAAAACATCAGCCAGGAAGCATAGGAACCGAGAAGTGGTCTGTGGTCACCACCTGCAGAACTCCTTTATTGGGGGTGTCTTGCTAATTGCCTATAATTTCCACCTGTTGTCTATTCCATTTGCACAACAGCATGTGAAATTGATTGTCAGTCAGTGTTGCTTCCTAAGTGTACAGTTTCACAGGAGTGTGATTGACTTGGAGTTACATTGTGTTGTTTAAGTGTTCCCTTTATTTTTTTGAGCAGTGTAGTTTGCGCCAGTCCTTGCAAGATCTCATAGATGTGTACTGTATTACACATTGTACATGACTGGTTGAGATGGATTAGAAGAGGGTTTTTTTTACCACCAGTTTGTAAAGCAATTTTTCACCGCCCTCTCTGGTTGAAAGTTTCAAGCCTGTTTTGCCTCTTTGTGCTCTGTTGCACCTGTAACCACACCCAGCGGTGATGTCACAGGGTCCTGGAGGACACCTGTACATCACTGCAGCAATGAAAGAGGTTAAACCAATACAGGATTTTCCAGGGCTGTTATGGTCATTTTCAGGTTGATTATTTTATTTAGGGATAGTACCAGAACAGGTTTACATTGTTTAATTTTCAACAAACACCATATTTGTCATATTGCACATCGCTGCATCACCTCTTTTCACCCTGTGTATTGAACGCTCCATTTTATCTAAGGAGTGAGGCATCTCATGTCTATTCAATCTTTGTTGAGAGTTCACCATGTGAGGTACCTTGGTAAGGACTACTAGCCAATCAGAAGGAGTGTAAGGCGGGTCCTGACCATAAATTGTATATAGGTCCTGACAAGCAAGATGGTGTGATCCAAAACAAAACTGGTAAGCACAGCTTTGGTTCAACTGTACATGTTCCCAAACCAGCTACGCTACCTAAACGGGAGCAAGACATTGGAGAAAGTTATTAATTTGTAACATCTCTTTTATACGCAATGTTTTAAATGTGCACTCTCTACATCACATCCTCACCCCAACTTGGAAGTTGGGGTAAGGGGAGGCAGCGGGCGGATGTGTGCTGCAGATCAGTGTGTTTCTCTGGCAGTGTTGAGGGCATGCCACACTAGCTACTAGGCAAGCATTATGATACATTATAGTGATGAAGATAGGTTACGGAAGTAAAGGCTGGACTACAATCAAGCTGTTTTCAGGCAGTTCGGGAGCAGTGTTTTCTGTGAGTAACACCCTTTAGGGTGGACTTTGGGCTGTTTCACTTTGCAAACCTATTACATGCACAAAAAGATAACACAGTAAAGGAAAGCCAAAAAGCATTATGACCTCTTTAAACATTAGTGGTGTGAATCTCTAGGCACCTCATGATTTGATACAGAAGGCTATGATGCAGTTATTGATGCATCAAAATTTCTGATTTATATTTCTCACTGACTACTTGTTAGTTACAACAGCACTTTTGTAATGAGCCAAAATAACTTCCATTTTCTTTAATTTTAGTTATACTACTTCCATTAGGGGTGTAAATGCAGAATATATAATTTAGAAAAATGTAAACATTCAACTGTGGCTCATTGGCCATATTACTGTAAAAAGTTGCATATTGGCCGGTTTAAGTTTTCTATTGACTTTTCTGCATGAGACATACGAGTATCGCAATGCAATCTGTGTGTACCACATCTCAGCGATGATGCTGTGGACACTCAGTGTTTATAGCCCACTCCATTTCCTTTTGTTCAGGCAACCATTGACTTCTGATGTCATTTTTACCACTAATGATGAAATAAAGAGATGGTGTCATAGCCTGTATATTTTGGCCACAGTGCCCTGTGAGGGAACTGTTGAGTCATAGGTTTGACTCCAGAGCTTCAGCACACGCTTAACACTAAAAGTCTATTCAATCTATTTGAGAATACTGCTGAAAATATATTATCGGATGACCCCAAATGACTGATGCAGCTATGCAGACTCCTCCCTGACAAAATTCTGTTCGCAGGACTGACTAAAAACCCCACAAATTTAGTCAGACAGATTACATACCGCACTATTATTAGAAGTCTTAAAAAAAAAGCCTTGATCTCTTCAATTGGTAATTGTGGAAAAAAAAATAAAAAAGATACTGGTTTCACAAAACACATGCAGGCCACTGTGTTCTTAACAAATACATGCTACATACTGCTTGCAAATTTGATCATACTTTGGTAATTGGTCATTTATTTGCGATAGATAGATATCTCTCAGTCCTAATATGCTGTGAATTATATTGCTCAACTGTCCTGTAAGCATTTACAGCAGGACAGCATTGCTGACGAAAAGAGTGATTACATTTAGGCTAGTTGTCAGCTAAAACAGCATAGCTTGCTCTACATAACATTATGCAGAGCACTACTGTACATTTAGTATGTATAGCTTTATAGGTGTAGGTTTCCCCCAGAATAAGGGTTTCTCATGTCGATTAAAATAAGGCGGTTAGCTGTTTTACCTTTAATTACTTTTCTAAAAAAGGAGCATATGGGTTTAAAGAAGTCTTTACCTGGATTTAATTTCCCATCCAAAGAAGACTTACCACCAGATCACTGGGAAGAAAATACAACTGAGCAACTAATTATGCACCTCACTCCTGTTACGACCCGGCTCTCAGGCTGCGACTCAGGTTAAACAAAGAGTAACAAATTTATTTAAAATGATGCAAGACTAAAGAACGTGGCATAGCAGTATGGAAGGCGCAAGCACCTGAAACTGGCATCTGGGCGGGCAGGCCTAAAAATGGGTTAGACTCCCTGGCCAGGTGCTCCCAATCTTCTTGATTGCCTGCAGAGAAACACAGACAGCACACAGTACAGAGGCCCAACACCAAAGGGGACCCTGGTTTACTGCCAGCAAGTAAATACATTAACAAAAATATATAAAACCACCTCTCCACTTACGGCCCCTGCAAACCCTCCTATTCCTCCCCTCCGTCCCCAGCAACTGGTTCCTGGAAGCTGAATTTAAGACGAGAAGACCGAGGATGGGACAAAGGAGAGCAACTGAACACAATACACACTCATGTCAATCAATGGCCCGAGACAATGCATCTGCCACTACATTGTCCTGCCCCTTAGTATAACGAATGTCCAAGCTGTAGGACTGCAGGAACATGATAAAACCTCTGCTTAATTGGTTTACAAACTAACATTTCTATCATGCTCAACCAAATGTGTGCAGGTAGGGGTATCACCAAAAAGACATGATATTGCTGATCAGGTCAGCTAACTGGCTATGCTGAGACTCCTAAATGACTTAACAAGCCATCCAGACTCCGCATAGACGGAGTTCTTAAGCTGACCATGTAGCACCACTTCATCTGGGCCTAACAAATCCTCCTCCCCTTGACCTACCACAAGGTGATTTGACAGACAGACAAGTGAGCTGGACGCACATCAGAAGGCTGTGCTTCAACTGACTGCTCTATATGAGAATAGTATGGTTTTAGCAAGTTAACATGACAGAGCTGAGTATCAATCACATAATTCTGGTCTGACCCCTTTTCCACCACTGAGTATGGCCCTGAAAACTTTACCTGAAATGGAGAAGTAACAATGGGCAACAAAGCAAGCACCTGATCTCCAGGCAAAAAGACACGATCCTCAACTCCGCTGTCATAAAGTTCTCATTTTGTCCGGTGCAGATGCCAAATTGTTTTTAGCCACTTCCTGGGCTTTATAAAGCCTATACCAAAAGCCATTTACATAGTCAAGGTTTTGTGGCAGCTGGACCTCTTTCCATTTATCCTGCAGTAGTGCTAGAGGACCCTGTACGTTATGGCCAACACAAGATTAGGGCTAAACCCTGTAACTCTCCTGGACCACCTCTCTCTGGCAGCCAATAGTAACCATGGCAGACCCTCTTCCCAGTCTGTTCATCTGTATACAAAATGCACACAACATGGACTTAAGAGTTTGATGAAAATGCTCTAATGCACCTTGGCTCTGGGTGTGGTAAGCAGATGCCTGATTGTGCTGAATGCGCAGCTGCTTCAAAAAGTGTGACGAAAGATTGGAGCCCTGATCAGACTGAATGACCCTGGGGACACCAAAGATGGAAATAAACTGATAACACATGTACCACAGACCTGGCTGCAATTGTGTGTAAAGGAAACGCAGCTGGTACCTTGTGCTCTGGCGCATCACTGTTAACTTGCACCCCCTTTAGATGGCAGCAATGGGCCCACACAATCAATGATCAGATGTTCAAAAGGCTGACCTATAGTTTGTATTGGACAAAGCAGAAAGGGTTTTAAACTCTGATTGGGTTTGCTGGTTAACTGGCATGTATGACATGACTATGTAAGCAGGAACTTCCCTCTTTAGTCTGGGCCAAAAGAAATACCTCAGGATGCAGTCATACATCTTTGACACCTAAATGGCCAGACTCATTGTGGGAAATCTGCAACACTGTACTAGGAAACCTGGAAGGCACGACAACTTGGTAAATTGGTTCAACAAAATGCTCTCCTTGAGGCACCCACTTTCTCATCAATACATCATTCTGGAGAAACGCTGTGGCTTTTCACCTCACCATAAGGACTAGCCATTTCCAGCAGACCCTTAGAGAACAGTCAGCCTGCTGCTCTGCCACCAACTCACTGTGAGAAACAGATTAGGGAACATCAGGACATGTTACATCATATTGCACAGAAAGGTCATCATTTTCTGTGGAACTTGTCTTATCTGACTTTCATTGTGCATGTCACAGCGCAAGCCATGAACGCCTCTGGAAACTCAGTTTCACTGTCATCAGGCCCAGTGCTGACGAGGTGAACTGGAGCAACATTGGTCCACACCCAGCTACCTGCTATCTCATTACCCAAAATCATGGTAACACCAACCACTGGCAGAACTGGATGCACGCCAATTGCCACCTCCCCCTGAAACAGATCACAGGACAACATCATTTTATGATGAGGTACATGCAGAATATTCATGCCCATTCCGAGCACAGGTATATACAAACCTATGTTGTTCCCTCTGAAAATGGTAAGGCTGATGCTAAAATGAACGAATCAAAAGCACCAGTGTCATGCTGTATTTTTATTTCCAGTTTCTCATCATTCCCTACTGAAGAAACAAAACCATCTGGAATAAAAGGCAAGTATGACTGCAGCTCTGGACTAGACGTGTGGTTTTAACTCACCATCGAAAGTCTCAGTCACCTGCTCAGTAACCGGCGCAACAAACATCACTGGCTTCGGGTTACCATTAGCTCCAGCCTGCTTGGTTTTGGACCTGAAAGCATAACTTCTCTTCTCCAGTGGTCTCGTAATTTTGTCCGGCACACACACTGTTCACTCTGCTCTCGCCCAACATTTCTTCATTACCAGGCCACACACCTCAGTGGAGGGATTGTGTGTCCGAACCAAGACATCCGCTACTTCCACCAGCATAAACATAAATCAGCTAAAGCGGCGCTTCAGCTGCCGTCTTCACCTTCTGCTCACTAATAGGTGGCGATGCCCTCTGGTAATCAAATCCCACAGAGCCTCATGAGAATCAGCCTCAGCTGCACCACACCAACGATCAAATTGAGTGGACAAATCACAAGCAAACTCCGAATGCGACCGATCACCTCTTTTCCAACCTCTAAAGTGTTGTCGATACGCTTCAGGTACCTGTTCATACGCCTTAAGGACAGCAGATTTTACCACATTTCAACCCATCACTGTTACTCCTGGGCTCCTGGGCCCTGCCGGTTAACACACATCGTACATGTTCGAGTGGCATCAGACCACCCCGCCTCAGCTAAACGCTCAAACACTGAGAAAAAGTTTCAGGATCTTTTTCATTAAACGTGGGAACGAGCCTCAAATCAGACTGCCTGCTGCCGTGTGCCACACAAGGATCATCAGTAAACAGATCAACTGCAACTTTCCCTTCTCTAATCAACGTCAGTTTCTGCTTTTCGAAGTCAAGCTTTGCCTGTTCAGTTTCATCTCATCTTTTCAAGAGACAGCACTTTCTCCAACTCAATGCCCTGATGAATCTTCTCCACTGAAACCTCTTTCTCAGTCTCCAACTTCATACGTAACACTAGTGACTCTTTTTGCTGCTCAAAATTCAAACCAGATCCAGAAGACACTGAGCAGGCGAACCCTCAGTATCTATGAAAAACTGACCCTCCGTGGTGCCCAGCACTTTCATCTTTAACAAATGAATTTTTAAATATATAATAGTCTTATGGTCTCCTTGATCCTCCTAATGCCAACATCAATCTTGTGTTAGTCAGCTATTTTAACCAACTCATCCCTTGAGCACTCATCTAGAAACTCCTCAGCTGGTGCCTCAAAAAAATGCCTTTACAACATCACCCATAATTTACCAGACATTTGCAACCACACAAAAAAAAAAAACAAAAAAAAAACGCACAGTGCAAGGACCCACCAGTGTGCGCAAAAGGCCTACATAGCCTCCAAAACGGAGATTCCCAGCTAGCTAACTACCTAACCTGGAATCTTATCATATAACTCCCCTAGTCTTCATGAGGCGTGGCAGCAGGCAGTTACGCACCATCAGCCCGCTGGCCTGAGAGAAGCGACCGGTAAACCGGCAACCACGGATATGCTCCCGAGCAAGTTGTGGGAAAAGGGGAAAAAAAGGAAGCTCTAGCCACCGTACCCCAGCACTACAAGCCCCCCCCCCAACAAAACCCAAAGGGGATACACCACTGTACCTACCAGGGGAAACACTCCTACACGTAACGAACACACAGGTGGACTTACACTTACCTTCTCATGTCTCCGTGAACATCTGCAGTCCACGACAGAAAAAAACCCCCAATAATTATTACAACCCCGGCTCCCAGACCACAACATTAAAGGAGGATGCAACTCAGATTAAACAAAGAGTAGCTTAGTTATTTAAAATAATGCTAAACAAATGAACAATATGGCGGAGTGGAAGGCACAAGCACAGACACTGCCGTTCGGGCGAGCAGGCCTAAATAGGTTGGGCTCCCTGGCCAGGTGCGCCCAATCTCCTTAATTGCCTGCAGGGAGAAACACACAGACAGCACACAGTACAGAGGCCCAACACCAAGACCTCTCGGGGCTGTCACACTCCTACTTAGGTAATGATTATGAAAAACAATATTTTTTTTCATGTTCAAAATAAATGGAAATACTTACATATGCATTTAAAATAAATAAAATATTTACACATACTGACTTACATACAACATTCCCCTCAGTGCACATCTTATTTGTATAACTGCAAGGCAGGAGTTAAGTTTCCTCTCTAGAATACAAACACCCTTTCAAGTTTTCACCAACATTCATGTGGATATGAGGAGCTGGCCAAACATAAATATATAAATATATATTATGAGGAAAAATGCACAGAGCACAGCATGATTCATTTGAATGACTTGAATCACTGTTGCTGCTACTATTACATTACTATTACTGTTACAGTTGTCTAAAAATAGGGTGTGATTTAATATAGATTAATTCTTTGGATCCAAATTACATTTACAGTCAAATTGCATTGAAGGCCAAATGCTTTTCAGAGGGTAACAGTTCCACACACAGAGGAAACACAACATTAGTACAGTAGCTAGGTTCAGAGCTGATGACTCAGATACAGTGGTAGGGCAGTGTGCGATGGCTCTATTGGGGGAATTTTAGTCTCCGTGCAGTTCTATGATGTAGACATAATTAAATCAGGGCCCTTTCATAAAAATGCTCTAACTAATTAACCAATAAATTATTAGTTGCTTGCTCCATAAATCATGATATACAGATGAATTTTTATGTGCCATAGTTAATAAAAACCCCAAACTTGACGGCATATAAGCGAGGATTTCTGACAGAATGAGTCTTTATATTATTTAACTTTTAAAAGTTGAATTCATTTCATATATGCACCAATACTGTCCTACCAACTTTACCAGCCAAGGGAGAAAACATTTGGCTTTCACCCATCAATTGGATATACACCTAGAGGAATTCGAAGTTGGAAAGCCCTTGTCTCCAACATTAGCACTGCAGCTGTACTCTGCTGTCTGATGCGCTGCAGTGATTTAGTAGCTGGGAACTTCTTTTGCTAAAGCTGGTAGTTTGGCCTCATCATGACCCTATGGATAGCTGGCAACTCAGGGATTTTCACATTATTACTTTACATTGTCAATGACATGTACCAACTGGTTAGTCAGTCAGGGGAGTTAGCTAGCTATCAGGACTGCCACAGTTAGCACAACCTGCGGTTTTAACCCATGAGTGCTTGTTTATTCCATGTGTGCAGCTTTGGTCTAGATATATCTGAAGTGACGATGACTGGAAATATACAATGCTGTTGTTCTGTTCTTGTACCATAAGTGTCCAGGTTGCTTTATTTCCAAAATGGTATGTGACTTGATAATGGAATATTAATAGTAATTCAACAAAGATAAGAAAAGGCAAATGTGATATGAAACATTTCAGTTAAGGTGCTGCTTGTAACTCACTCATTAACGGCAATACCATAATTTACCTTCATCTCAGAAGCATTTTGAGAAGTGATAAGAAATGTTGCCTCTTAAAACCGCATCTGCCAGTGGAAACAGCGCGACCATTAACATGCATTTGTAGCATGCTCTGAGGCGATTTATGTAATCTAAGAGTGAATAAATGAGCCTGACATTAAAAGATAAATTGATGTTAATGAGTAATCATTGAAGCACAGCAGACATGAAGTCTACATGCACTCAAATGTGACAGCCAATATAAGATGCTTAATTTCTACAATTCAATCCCCATCCCATGCATCCATAAAAAATTAATAATCATCTATTCAAAATGGTCTGATAAACTAGCAGAACCCTCAGATAAAGCAGTTTATAGCGTATAGCAAAGTGTTGACCATGTGTTAATTATGAAACATATGAAGAAGTAAATTAAAATTACTTAACTCTATGTGACAGGGGAAAAACAGCTCTCAAGTAATTACCCCCCTATATGAATCTCCATGCACCATTACAGAACAGTGACAATAATGTTTCGTGGCAACAGAAATATCTGATATAAAGCTGGAGTGAAAAGCACATTTCATCATCTTTTTTTCACTCTTTTACCTTTTGTTGTGTTTTAATTTGTAGATGAAATGGCTTGGATCTTCTTAAAACTGAAAGGCACAGCAGAGAAATTATTCTATAACAGCTTCTGGCCTTCCAAAGCCGGAGGGCTTCAAAGGGGTGCATAATTGAAAGAGGACATACTAGTTTACAAGAGGCACTCTCCATGCCCTCGTCAACCAACACCCAGGCATGGGTCACACTAGTATTAATATTTGTACTAAGTATGTCAAGTTATGATCAATTATGAGATCAATTAAGTTTTCTATTTACAGTTGGTTTATCACCTCATTTATGTGGTTATGGAGTACTTGTATAAATAGTTTGAGTGTTTATTTGCTTCCTTGCCACTTTAGTTGTGTTTTAAGTACAGCTCTCAACATATTCTGTTTTTTTTGTTGTTGTTTAAACAAACATACATTAAAAAACACAACATAAATTGGAGGTTTATGGGGAATTATGTGTTATAATTCTTGCCAACTGACTTCAGGGACTATTGTTGTCATTGTAAGGGCACAAACATGGCCCACTGAATCCGTGTGATTTCCCGCACCATTCCGTTGCAACCAAAGCTGTGCAGCTAGAAGCGGATGTCTTCTGTTAATTTTACTCAAAATAAAAATGGGTGACCTGTTCAACGAGGCTGCAGCTGAAAATGTCCGCATGTATTGGCATGTTTATGATACTTCCTCACCTCTTTATTCAGACAGGAATGCAATTAAAAAGGTAATGGAAAAACTCTGATTAGCTGTATATCACCCCCTTGAGGACTGATGTTTGTTACCTCCACCGGTGCTTAAGAGTGCACATTTAGTATGTCCACTGGGGTTGCACGATGTAATTTGCGTTCATGTACTTGTGTGGACAATGTTTGCCCACTAAGGATGCCATAAATAGCCCTAGGAACAGGACAAACTGGAACAGGAAATAGTTTCAGTTCGTAAATCTCTCTAAAACCACAAAGTGTTTTTACATCTCTAACTTGCCAATGTAATAAACAAATGAGATACTTAAATTTTTTAATTAGTGAGCTTTAGAGGTGCTGGTGGGCATATTTTTGAACGGAGAGGAAGCCAGGCTAACAGTTTCCCCCTGCTTCTTGTCTTTATGCTAAGCTAAACTAATGGCCTCTTAGTTCTGGCTAATAGTTAATGCACAGACATGAGAGTGATATTGATCTTATCATATAAATCTCTGCGAGAAAGTGTTTAAGCATATTTGCCACAAATATCAGTCATTTTCTACAGACACATTACAGCAATACAATTACAATACGCTTAGAGACGATCTTACCTGAAAATGTTGTGTAGATGTAACTGCTGAGCTGTGAAACAAATCACCTGATCAAAGTCATTTTGTGTTAATATCCTTTGTGGCACACAGTGCTTATTGTTACACTAAGTAAGATCTCACCTGGAGATAATCATGTTTAATACTATGAGAGGTGTTTTTCCCACTTACAGTTTAAAAGAGTGCTCTGCTACAAGTGGAGACGAACCTGAATTCCCAACTCCAAGGCCTTAGCAACGTTCTGAGCCCATATACAGAGCACATTCGTCCCTTTTAGCCCGTGTCTAATCCTCTCCTAATTCTACACCAGTAATCCTGTATCTGAGCTGAGATGTGATCTTTAAAGGGAGGGTGAAAAGAGGTTTTCTGCCAAGGCTGAGAGGGAAAAAAGTACTTATTTGTTAACCTTATTGTAATGCAATTTCCTGAAAAGGTGGGAAAGCATATTTGTGGCAGTATACAATAAAGGAAAATGGGGGTATCTATTCACTGCAGCTTTAATGTTTTCTCCACAACAGGCTTTGCTCGCTATAATTTAATCAGGCCCCTAGGGAAGGACCAAAGACAGCAAGAAATCAGAAACTTGTCAAGCATCAAGTTGAGAAAAATGAAAGGCTATATTTTTCCTTGTTCCTGAATGTAAAAATAGTATTTGTAATTTCACAGCCAGTGGAAAGTTTGAGTGTGGCCAAAATTAAACATTTTACACAACTGTGTGCTTTAAAGACTTTGTTGATTAGTATTTGTATCTAGAAAACTGTAGATTAAATGTAATTTAATCTTGTGTGTGTGTGTGTGTGTGTGTGTGTGTGTGTGTGTGTGTATGTATATATGTGTGTGTGTGTGTGTGTATGTATATATGTGTGTGTGTGTGTGTGTGTATGTATGTATGTGTGTTGGCCTAGCATGAAAGTCATCTTAAAATTACTGCTAAACATTTTAGTTGTATTTCAGAACTGTGTTGAATGTTCTTATGCTACAGACAGCAATTGATTTCCATCCAGTACAGTATAAAAATCAGCTTGCAGAGACTTCAAACTTCAGAGCCACAGATAATACATTGCAATGAATCCCCAACCCACTTGCCTAACACAACAGTGATATGACAAATGCCGCTGTTTTTTACAGACTGCTTAAGTTTAGACAAACGTTCCTCATCTTAAACAAATAGATGCTTATTGCCAGTCTTTGTGGGTAGTTGGAAGGCTTTCTGGAAAAATTTGTAATCACTGTCAGAAGGTACACAAATTTGTTTCAGGAAATGTTGAAACAAACAAAATGCTACAAATTACAATCAGAGATTGACGGTATCAGTTCAAACATATTTGGTATTTGAATTTTCCTTAAAGCGTTCTCATTGATTATTCACATTGATTATTTTGACACAAATGCAGGGTGATGATTATTAAGAACATTACAGAAGCTGTGAAGAATATAGCTGCTGAGGCTCAGTGCAAACCCTGATACATTTTAATGCTTATTTTATTCCTTAAGAATGGGCTGTTTAATTATTTATGATACAGCATCACAATGAAGGCGCAGCACTGTTCGTTTATTTTGCTTCTGGGCACATTGCCCTTGTCATGCAGGGTGATTATCATTTGGCTATTTTTTGCTGGGCTCCCTGTCTTATCTTTTTTTCAGAATAATTTCTCTTCCTCGAGGAGGGGCACAGTTGGCTCAGAGTGGAAGGGTGCAGCAACGCTCTTATGCTGAAATCAGAATGACTGGTCACCAGAGTAACACTTTCAATTCAAAATGACAAATTCAGAATAGCTGAGGAGCATTGAAGTCTCTTGACTTTAAGGAGCACGCCCTAAATTAATTAACCAGGTGAATGGTTTTAGAATGTTAACAAAGTATTGATAGCAAATGTGACATTAGTTTGAACTATAACATTCAAACTAATGTCCTAACATACAAGCTTCCATTCATGTCCTTGTGGTATTAAAAGCAAAATGCAATAACCTACGCTATGCTGTTTGTATGAACTACCAACCTTGGAAAATGGTTGACAGTAATGTAAAAAATATAATTGAATGAGGTTAGCATAGCGGAAACATCCATCCATCCATTGTCAACCGCTTATCCTGCAGACAGGGTCGCAGAGGGGCTGGAGCCAATCCCAGCTGACAGCAGGCGCAAGGCAGGGTACACCCTGGACAGGTCGCCAGTCCATTGCAGGGCCACACATAGATGAACAACCACTCACGCTCACACTCACACCTAAGGACAATTTAGGGTAACCAATCAACCTAGCCTGCATGTCTTTGGATGGTGGGAGGAAGCTGGAGCACCCGGAGAGAACCCACGCAGACACGGGGAGAACATGCAAACTCCACACAGAAAGGCCGGGGCAACCGGGGTTTGAACCCATGACCTTCTTGCCGACCGACTTTCTAGTCTTTTCGACCACTCAAAGTACTTTTACACTACATCTGCATTCACCTGTCAAACACATTCATACACTGAGCCTAAGTGTGTCTTGTCTTATTCTCGTGAACCCAATATTGTGAATCGTGCATGTGAGCCAAGTGTATCGTCACACCCCTAATCTGACCCCTTATGTCCCCACCACTTTTCAACACAAAGTGACGTCCTTGATTCATTTTATCTTATCACGTACAAACACACCCCAAAAAGCTATAATGTGTTAAATATGAATGTATTAAAATAAAATGTTTTAATTAAATTCATGTACTTCGTAAATAATATTCTTGGGCTTAAAATTAATACAGATTTTCCATTGAACGGCAGTGAAGTTGGTATTAAATTTCATCCTAGGTGGTCTTAAAAAGTCTTAAATTTAACTTTGAGAATCCTGGGGGTACCCGGTCTGTCAAAATAATCACAATATGATTTTAATAATTTTTTTTTTTTTGCATATCAGTCATTATAAACAATTACTGTGTTGTGAATATGTAAAGTACAATTTGGCCTGATGACTTTGCGGGATGACCGTGACACACAAGCACATTTTGTCCCTGGCAGAAAATTTCTGTAGAATTGCTTGTATGTTGGCACAGAAGTTCCCCTTTCCTGCATCAAAATGATTTTCAGATATTCAGTATACTAGACAGGCACTGCAAGAACAGTTTAAACTATTCAACATTGCTGTTTTTGAAGTATAGGATTGAAATATTTCATCTTTCAAAATTCAAAATGCCAACATATGTACCAACACTTTTTTATACTTCCAACTTCATCCAGGGGAACCATACCTGCTTACTGACATTTTCGTAACCCCCCCACAAATCCATTACACCATACTATGATTGTTTTTACATTACTTGTGCATATAGGTAATATATTCTTAAAACCTCACTGCAGTGTTAAATGAAATCAAGATCAACATCATAATTGCTATCTGTCAGTCTCTTTCAATCCATCATTATATCATTTTATTCTATCTCATTATTGTTTGTCATCATATTATTGCACTGATCTGCAATGTTAGTGTAATAAGGTGTCACATTAGCTCCACTAAAGTAATGAATGTAATGAAAAGCACAAATGTCCTAGCTTGAGAAACGTTTTTTGAGGACAGGAAACGGACACTATTGAAAGGCAGTGTGCAACTCCAACTTACAGAAGCTACTGATCAACAGTGAAGTGAAGGACAGGAGACTCATTATGACACAAAGCTTGTTTGAAAAATATAAAATTTTAAGGTATTCTCATAAAACCTTTCACTGAGTCTCTCATCTTTCCTCCATCCATCACTGAAATGCAGCCATTTTCAAAGGAAAAAATAACACAGCTGCCAGTTGACAAATAGCCCATGAAAATATAAATGTGAAATTAGGTCTTAATAAACAAAGGATTCTACAAAGTCAGTCAGCAGTGTTTAAGAGAGGAAACTACTAAAACATTTCAAGTTTAGTGCAGACTGGTAACCACAAGTAGGCAGACAACTGCAAGTAGTAGTGATGGTGGGGAAAAAAACAAGATGCCTTGAAAAAAATGTACAATCTGATGTATATGGAGTACATATTCAGAGAGTCAGCCTGGAAAGTTTGCTGAAGAGGGGAGAAGGTATTGTCCAATTCACCACCTGGTTTCAGACTGGTTGAAATTTTTATGTAAGGCCTTTTAATTCTTCTTTGTATGTTGACCATGAGTGAGGGGAACTATTATGAAAACACCATCTAAAGCCTAAAAGATGCTTTGGGTTACAGTTACATGCCCAAGGTGCAAGTGAAATGCAAGCCACTGTGTGGTCTGAGTAGACGGCTGCAGTGATTAAAATTCAAACCTGCAGATTTCTTTGCCCACTTGCAGGCAGTAGAAAAAAAGCAAAAACGATGAACTGAACAATGCTGAATCACTGCGGAGTTGAGGGAAATTGCGGAGTGCAGGGTACTACATATCTGTGGGTTTGTCACAATGAGTGCCCCGTTTCACATATTATGTGATCCATGGTTCATATATAAAAATACTGATTATATCCTCTTTAAGGTTAGGTGCAGAGCCAGTGCACAGGAAGCAACATTCATGTTATGTTTTTGTTTTCATGCTTCAAAATTAAGCACAAGCCTAGTAGTATCACACTTTGCCAGCTGGGGTATTATCTACGTTTTGAAGTGATTGGTTCAAATAAACAGCAGGCTTCCACACAGTTTTCCACAACAATTCCGCCATCTTTGCTGTAGAGCTCTCACTGGTGCAGAGCACGGAAAATGTTACAGATCTAAGCTTTAAAGTTTGCAACAGCATGGCAGAATTTTTGATTTCACCCAGCTTGAAAGTTATCATTGGTCTGTGCCAAGTATGTAATTGCCAGGCAAGCTTTCCTCCAGACAGTAATTAGGTTATTAATATTTATTTGTTTAGTTGTGTCTCTTCCATTTATTGCCTAGCAACATAATTCAGATCAGGATTTAAGAGAGCTCAGTAGAGCCTAGAAAAATGTTTTTTTTTTTTTTAAGGATTCTCTATCTAGAGAGCTGAAAATGTAAAAACAAATAAATGATCCAACTTATATTAATACTAAATTCATGTTGTGCAGCATGTTGTTGAGACATTTTATCAAGAGTGAAGGATTTGTTAGATATTTGAATGAAGGTATAGCCTCAACACCTTTGCATCTGTCTACAGAAATTGAATTAAGAAAGGGCTTTTTTCTTATCCTCAGAGCTTTTCAAATATACTCTTATATGGGTTGCTTGATAGTATGATAAATGAGGAAGAGGTGCACCAAGGGACATTAGTGTAGAATCTTGGGAGGCAGTGGGAGTCCCAAAGCAATGTTCGCCTTGGGCTTAGCCTGACTTGCCTCCCCAAGGAAATGTGTGATTAATATATTCTCCAAGTTGAAAAATAATTATCTCAAGGTTCAGCTCACACAGGACATATGCAGTACTGTACTTGGTAGATGCCACATAATACTTAATTGGAGGCGTCTTGAGCTTCACATGTTTGTGTTTTTAAAAAGTAATTTAACGGTGAAATCAGTTTTCCTTGGCTTACCCTGATGTCACAGCCTTTTATGCAGATATTGTATATCCTGCAACATTTGGTTTAATTTGTTTATGAAGGGTAAAAATGCAATCTGTAATCTCACAAACCAAAACCAAATAATAGTCACTTTTTTTACCCTCTGTCCCAGTTTTTCTCTTTGTGTCTCTCCTCCCATTTGACCCATCACCCCTCCGTCTATTTTTCACTGTCTCTTTTTAAGTGTCTGTCCCTAACCCCTCTTCTTTTTTCACTCATTCTCCCAGAGGCTGGTCAATGCACTCTAACACCACACTTCATTAAAGTAATACTTACAACACTGTTTCACTCACGCTTTGCTGTTGCCATGCTTGTGTGTATATCCATATGTGCACATTGTGGAAAGCCAAGCTGGTTTTGCACCTATTGAGATGGCCAAGAGTGAAAGAGTGTCCCTTGAGGGCCAGTGCATATGCCAGTTCCTTTCAGATTAGGACCTGAATGCGGTTGCCCAGAAATGTGCTCCAATTTTAGACTTGGTGGTAAAAGTCGGCAGTTTTGGAGAGAAGCAGAACATGAATTTTGAAGCTTGTCCCTGCTGTTGTTTAAAAACAACAATGGCATAGTAGTACAAAGGACAGGAAGAAACAAATGTATTTTTAGTTCACTTTATTATAAGGAAACACAGTTCCTCTTACTTATACTAGTACAATTGCTGGTAGTGGTAGGTGTAGTAATGAAGTGGTAATTTAGTATTTATCAGTTATCTATTAATAAATGATTAAAACGTTAATTATCAATAAAAAGCATTCATCTTCAAGTTACAATTTAATATCAAAGATGAAATGAAGCTGAAAGATACAGTTTTATCACTGTCAATATTGTAGTTTCTATAGAGACTGTGGTTTATAGAACTATCCGTTGTTCAGTTGATCACAAAAATAAAAGGGCGACACAATCCGTTGGGTATCATACTTTGGACTCTCCTGATTGAAAAGTATACAGCATAAAATCTTCATAATTGTACCTTTTTTTTCTTTTCTTTTTTTTTTAAACCTCTCAATTTGAAAAACAGCTTTGGTAGGCAGTGGTGGAAATTTACTAAAATTTGGAGGTACTTTTAATTTTCTTGAGTATTTCTATCTTATGCAACTTTATACTTCGTCTCCACTGCATTTCAGAGTGAAATACTGTACTTTTTACTCCAGTACATTTACCTGACAACTATTTTTACCAGACACTTTTCAGATTAAGAGTTTGCTTAATAACATACTATTCTCACAAAATAATGAAGTCCATTGTTAAAGATTATACTTGTAATCCCTTACAAAAAAGCTGTGTCTAGTTGGGGCCCATTGTCACATTTCAGATGTTCAGAGTTATTACACCAAAGAGAGATTTCTCCTCTAGACTTTTTAGATGCTTTAATTTAAATAACTGCAGTCCAAAGAGGTCACAAAAAAAGAAAAGATGAGAGAAAACTTGTATAAAAGAACCTTGATCCTTCGTTTGTTCCTACCCTATTTAACAGCTTATGACTCTTTGAAGAGGCTACCCTGTAGGCTGGGAGCCACTGGACAAAACTGCCTAACTGTATATAAAGTAGATAAAGTACCTCAACCAGCTACCAAAATCAAATCCTACTTACACATTGTTGCCGCAGTATTAACAATAAAGTACCTTTTACTTTTCATACTTTAAGTACATTTAACTGATAGAGTACATTTTTGAATATTAGACCTTTTACTTGTAATGGTGTCATTGTTGTTTTGGTACAAGTAAAAGGTCGGAGTCCTTTTTCCACCACTGCTTTTAGAGCTTGCATTTAAAGTGCTTTACTGATGCTAAACAGCACGAACAGTTTGGCAGTCAAAAAGCCATACATGGTGATGAGGCTGGTTTAAACTGTATTCAGATATTCATGACAAGCTGGCGAGAGCAAAAAGCATGTACATTATCTCCCAGTACGAGTGCATGCAGCCTGCATCTTCCTGGACTTACGGTGCAGCAGTCTCTTTCCTCTGGATATCTTGCTTTTAAACATTAGCCTCTGTGGATTTTTTTCAATGCTGTACTACATATGTTTAGTTTGTTTAATCTATATGGACTACATACAGTTAGCGTAGATTTCTGTCAGCATTTATTATCTTCTAAATAGACCATTATGGTATTTCAGGTAAAGTTGTTAAGCTAATTTTTCATGGTAAAGCTATCCGATGCAGGATTAATTTTCTGAAGATTTAGGTATACATAAGCATACCACTGCTCTGAATTACAATTACCATAGGTTCACTAATGCGTATAAAATTAGTAAATCTACAAATTGCATTAAATAAGAATACAGAATTATTTCCACTTCATGCACTGCATTTCTGTACAATGTGTGTATATATATAATTAGATATACTTACTACACAAGTAACAACTAATACTAATATATTTATTAACAATTAAATACTATAAATGTGTTAAACTCATAAGTAAATAGTGACACATAATGAACAGAAAGGAAAAGTTGAAGTTTTGTATCTAGTATGGATAAAATATGTAACTTTGAGCCCTCTGGTGATATATAGGGCACAAAAAGCTTTTCCTGTTTATCATTACCAGCACAAACATAGTATAAAAATAGGTTTAGCTGCAAAAAAGTAAGAAGTAAAAACTTGAGAGAGCACACATCTGAAGACATGTCATTTCAGGATAAGCCACTGTATTTTTTTTTTTTTCTCAAATTGCTTCCACTGCCAGTTTTATTAACTGTCAAAATAAATATACAGGCAGCATAACTGGGAGGTGGCACTTTGCATCTAAACCAGTTATTGATCTTCTGAGCAAGCTGCTGCAAATCGATTACCTTGATAAGGTGAGAAGGCTGTAGTACGGTGCAAACCTTGGTGGGGTAATACACCGTAAGTGCATTGCAGCAATGCTTTCTCTTGTATTCTCAAGTTAACAGTTGATTGAACAAGACATCAGAAGCAGTACATTGAATCAACATGTCGTCATACTGCTTCACAGCTAGGCTCCAATATGAATGAACGTCTGAAACATAACTTTGATCAAGCACTAAAATTATGATGGAAGATGAAATGCTGTGGTGGATGAATCTATAGTTTTCCCGAGGAGAGAGTGTATTCCTCAGTGAAGCAATAAATATACACATTTTCCAGTTTGAGAACATTAATTTTTAATTCATTAAAAAATCCATTCAAATAAAAATAAAGATCCTTCATTTTAAATTTGAGTAAAAATATCCATTGTGTTAAAGTGTGCTCTGTAATGTCAGAAAACTCATGTAAATACCCACCAAACAATGAGCTGTTGTGAGGTATGTATATGTGTGTGTGTTGGAGTTTAAAGCAAAAAACTAAAGCATTACAGTATGTCAATAGTATTTAATGTACAAAATAAGTGAAACCATAACCAGTCTTGTGGGCAGTTCAAAAAGACCTTGGCAAATCTGAGTTCAGCTATTAGGAAGTATTATACAAAGGAATTACAGTTCTTCAGTAAGACTAGTCAGAAAGCTTGAGCAAAGGCTTACCACAGAAGGTTGAGATTAAAAACTTTAAAATCAGAAATTAACATTTAAGAATTAACAATGTACCCTGCAGCAACATAACCCTGGGACTCAAATTGTGCCCCTGGTGTTGATATGACTCGGTAGGAAATGTATAAATGGAACAGTGAAAGAATTAGCAGAAGTAGCCCAAAGTTCACCTCAAAGGAAGTTATCATCTCCTAAAGAAAACACTGCTCTGATGTGCCTGAAAACAGCTTGATTGTAATCCAATAGTCCGATTGTTGCATCACATGGTAACTAACGCATCAGAAGCTCAGCAGCTAGTCAGACACGCCCTCAAAAAACACCGGTGGAAAAACACACTGAGCTGCAGCGCACACACAGTAACAAGACGTCCACCCGCTGGACATAAATTTGTTACTGTGATTTAGAGACAGTGCACAGTTATGTTACCTATAGACGCTTTCATCGGACACGTTGCCAAGGTGATGCGCCCGGCCCGAAGTCAACTTCTGTTATGTTTGTTTATTACTGGGTTTGTGTTTACTGGCTAATATGGTGAGTGATATCCAGTACAGTGTTTCCCATAAATTAAATTATTTGTGGCCCACCACATTATCAGCGCTGACCGCCACATATTGATTTCCTTTTTTTTTTTGACTATTTAAGATGGGAAAACTTGTATTTGATTGCAGAGCTGCATGCCCCCCCCAAACACATTGACAGCGGACCTGTCTGTGTATTGAATGGTCAGTATCATGAACACCGCTGCACAAATCCGGCCAACGTCAATGTCAGAGCGTCTATAAAAGATCAATGTGTTACAGATTAATAATTTACCAATCTGAAACTCTTGCTCCAGTCATGGTTGCTAAGTTGGTTTGGGAACATATACAGCTGAGCCGAAGCCATGTTTACTGGCTTGTCAAGATCCACCCTACTCTGCTTCTGATTGGCTAGTAGTCCTTAACTAGGTACTGCAAATGTGCAACTCCCAACAAAGATCTTTTAGAAGTGTGATGCATTACTCCATAGCTATAACAGAGCTAACCCAACACACAGGGTTTCACCCTGGAGAAGTGCTGCAGCAATGTGCAGAATGACAAAAATATGGTGGTTTTTTTTGAAAATTAAAACATGTAAACCTGTTCTGTTACAACCCCTAAATATAATTATGAACCTGAAATTTGCATAATATGACCTCTTTAAAACATGAGCCAGACGGAGTATATAGCCAGACAGACACACATCTAAATATGTCACATTCTGGTTTCTATTTTATTGTTTACTGTTTCTTTTCATCAAATGACTTTGCAACTGTACATAAATATATAGAGCCTTAGATAACCCTATTCTATAGAAAACCCTAATATAAATGAACCATCTGGTATTCCCTGTACAATATGGTTTATTGTACAATATATTTTATCCATAAGTGCTTTTATTTCCCGCAATTCCCCACTTGCTAAACCAGATTTTATTTGCCCCTGCGCTCAAGAATAGCTGCAAAGATCCTATCAGGTATTCTTATATATTTGCATAATTGTTAATATACCTCACAGCGTTGCATTAAAATTTCTAACCATAGTGATCAGAGGGGAGCACTATGCTCTCAATAGACCAATGCAGGCACAGTGAAAATGGATAAAATGTGCACAGTGGTGAAGTGACATCAAGGAAGGCTGCAAGGCATTGTTGGTCCACAAAGAGTTCTTTCACTGTATGAGCCCCACCAGTTAGTCACATCCACCAGTTTAGCATGTATAATAGGCAGGTATTTGTGTTAACAGGCTGTTTTAACACAGAAGTAAAGCGCTAATTAGTTCTTCCACATCCGCATTAACAAATAGTTGAGTGGTGAATTGGTGGGAGTAACACCCCAAGGTTTCTCTCATAACATGCAGTAAAAAGCGTTCATGTATGCACTTCTTTATGTCAAAACTTCAACTCCTCTGTTGCTGTGGGACAAACCACATTTTTTCTGTGTCCCTGGTAATAAAAAATTGCTCCTTTTCACAATAAGTTGGTTGCAAGGCAACATATCGCTATTTTAAGATGTTCCAAGGACTTTCAGTGCCTTCAGGAGATAAAAATGTCTGTCTTTTGTACAGTAAAGCATCTACGGTTATTATAGCTTTCATCTGCAGCCCTGCTTTTCATCACAATGCATAAGAGCCCTTTAATCTATTAGTATGTGGCTGTGCACATGGGAGGATGTTTGTATGTGTGTACATAACATACATAGAAGCAAATGTAGAGCCATATAAAAAATCAGTTTGAATTTTTTCCAGATACAGTTTTTCCCAAATTATGTTTTTTGTAAAGTTTTTCTACCTTCTGTGTTTTACAATTAAAGCACATTCTGTCATCAGAGAGTTTTAAAAGAAAGTGTGTCGGTGAATAAAATTTCAACAATTTAAAAATATTAAATGTAATCAAAATTAATGAATTTGATGTATCACGCAAATATGTATATAGATCCATTCAAATGTAAATGCAATTATTTATGAGGATACTTTACATGTATTGCATAAGACTGTTTAATAGGAACAATTCACAATGAATGCATTGTTATAATACATGCAATGTTGTCTAAACTGGTTATTACTTCTGATCATTTCTTCCCAAGGTTCTTTTGCAAGGCAGTCTCTTTATGCTCCTGAACACAGTAATAAGTGGGTCTGACAGAGGTTACTCTCACACACCTGTTTACAAAGCTTAACCTGACCTACCTGTTTAATTTTTTTTTCTACAGAATATCTGACTCCACCCATACAGCCACAAAGTCTAGAGCAAGCTTGTGTCTTGTTGAAGTGGTGAGCTCTTGCTAACGTACTGACTCTCTTCAAAATGGAGAGAGAGAGGGAGAGAGAGAGAGAGAGACCCCAAATGACACCAACACATAGCAGTATAGTTTTTTTCTGTTCGTTTGGCTTAAGTGCTAAATTTATTTATTCACATTTAGGCAGATTGCACAATCTTCCGTGTTTTACAGTTGATTGTATTTTTATTATCAAATCTCGCGATTCCGTTTGTGTTTTCGCATCATGGAAATCATAGGCCTACATGTGGCAGTTCAGTACAATAGTCATTGGCCTGGGGATTATCTGCTATCCAGCACATGTTTTAAATACCACAGGTATTTACCCTTTTTGTCTGCTATTTCTTAGCATTTAAAAGTCACTTCAATCAGTATTTCAGACTGTGATGCGTTAAGTCAGCCATTTGTCCATAAAGTTGGAATTATGATGGGAATTTATTTTACTGATACTAATGTTTAAAGAGGCTGGAATTTATCTTTTTAATATAAATGTATGAAATGACAACGTAAAGGCAATGTAAGAGACGTGGCTCATGGTGATGAACCAACACAGAATTATCACCTGAATGTGCAGCTCAGCTCTGCTTCACAGAGCATTATAGAGGGTTTCAGCTAATTATTACATCTTCTTTTTAACATCGAATACGATATCACAGTGGCACAACTGCAACAAACAAAAATATTCTGGTGCCTCAACCAAGATTCTTTTCGGCTCTCCATGATCAATATGGAGTTCTTCTTCTAACGCCGTTCGGTGTTTCACTATTGGAATCGCCTCAGCGTGACCAACTATGGAAGCTCCAATGATACAACGTCTTTCAGTGACAGACAGGTCGAGCTGTGCTCGGGGCACACCCCCTCCAAATACGACAGCCGACCGACCCCTCCCAACTCATACTTGCTTTCTCCCTCTGCTCATCTAGGCTATCTGGTTAGCTGCTAACTGTTCACAGATGATCCAACGTCGCCAAACGCAGTGCACAACTAGTCTGGATTTGCTGAGTAAGTCCTTCGTAAGAAGTATATTCTGCCGTTACACGGCATAATCTCAGAACGGTGTCTGTCCGCGTCAAGGCGAACCGCTTCTCTGGCCACCCTGTATTAATTTACCGGTTTCCGATAACTGTAAGTTAGCATCCTATTCTTAGGCAGTGGCTAACAGCCAGGATCCATGCCTGTCGACAGCCCCTCCAAAAGCCACATCTGGCTCCCATCAGCCACGAGCCACCACGAGCTGGGCGGACATGATGGAGGCTGAGGCCCTAGACATGCCTCCTCTTTTCGAGGAACTGTTGGTGATGCCAACTCTGTCCTCCTCGACATGGATGAGATGGAGGACGAGGAGGATGACTCCACGTTCCCTGCTCAAAAGTCCAGACCCCCAAGCGCATGCGACGCTGTGCCCCCAGTGGACAGCAGCTTATACAAGGTCTGAAAACGGGCCCCATCCAAATTGGGAATATTGTGGCCTGCAGCTGTGGCCGTGTGATGGCGCTTGCTGTCGCAGGGGAGAGGGCTTTGTGGCTGAACCTCTCAGGCGCTAGCAATGCACAGAAGGCAGAGGTCATGGATGAGTCATACAACCCCACCAAGGGTCTTTCGGTCCAGCTCTGGAGAAGATGAGGGAGACCAGCACCCTTAGGAAACAAGAAGGGGAAGCTTTTGACCTCTGCCTGCCCCGGAAACCCATCTCTCACATCCCACAAGGACCGAGGGCAGGTTTTGCTGCAGCAGCAGCAGTGAAAGGGAGGCAAGGGGCTGCTAAGCCTCAGACAGGCAAGCAGTCAACAGTCTAACTAGCAGCCTAGGTCAGAAAACCCAAGGCCATGGGGAAAACACTCCTTTGCAGCTGTGGCGGCTAGGAACCGCCCCTCCCACCCCGGGGAGGGGAAGAAGAAGAAGCGTGCGACCTAACACTGCAAGCTTCTGGGTTCTGTCCACTATTTCTCAGGGGTACAGACAACAGTTGGCAATGAAACCCAGATTCAATGGTGTGTTAGTGTCAGTGGCCAGGGGGGATGCAGCACAAGTCTTACAGGACGAAATAGCATCCCTGATAGACAAACAAGCGATCAGAGCCATACCGGCAGAGGAGGAGCAACAACGGTTTTACTCCTGTTACTTCATCATTCCAAAGAAAGGAAGCTCATCGCTTCACCCCATTTTAGGTCTCCGTGTGTTAAACAAACACCTATGTAAATAACCTACGTTAACACACAAAGAGCTCTGCCGTTCTATCCGTCCAGGAGATTGGTTTATAACGATCGATCTCTCAGACGCATATTTTCACATCGCCATTTATCCAGCACACAGAAAATTTCTCAGCTATGCTCATCAGGGCAGATCTTACGAATACCAAGCCATTCCATTTGGGCTGTCATTAGCACCAAGGGTGTTCAGCAAGTGTGTGGAAGCAGCGCTGTCTCCGTTAAGGAACAGCGGCATCAGAATTTTCTCGTACATAGATGATTATCTGATATGTTCATGCTTGCGGGAGCAGGTGGTCAGGGATTCTGCTATGGTGGGATCTCGGGTTCAAAATAAACTGGGTAAAAATCCAAGTGGAACCCGTACAATGTAGAGAATATCTGGGTCTCAACATAAACTCCCTCTCTTATCGCGTCACACTATCAGAGAGGAAGCTGGCATCCCTCACACAGTGTCTCTCCCTCTTACGGCTGGGAAATGTCGTCTCGTTCAGACTGTGCCTGGTCTGCTCGGCCTCATGGCTTCGGTGATTTTGATTGTACATCTGGGGCTACTAATGAGGGATTTTCAACGTTGGGTGGCTGCATTACGGCTGTGTCCACGCCGTCACATCAGCCGCAGGGTGAAAATAACACCCGCCAGTGGAGAAACCCGACGGCTCTCGCGACAGGTGTCCCGCTGGGGGCAGTGTCGGCCAGGGTAACCATGACAACGGATACCTCCCTGTTGGGGTGGGGGGCGACCATGTCAGGCAGGGCTGTGAATGGCGTTTGGGGCCCGAAGCTGGCTCGGGCTCACATAAATGTATTGGAACTGTGGGCAGTATTCCTTGCATTGAAACATTTTCTGCACTTTCTCCAGGATTGCCATGTCCTGGTGAAAACAGACAACTCCACTGTGGTGTCTTACATCAACCGTCAGGGCGGCACGCGCTCACTACAGTTACACAGGTTAACCCGAAGGGTGATATTATGGAGCAGCACCAGACTCGTGTCCCTTTGAGCAACACATGTGCCAGGAGTTTTGCACAGGGGGGCAGATCTCCTGTCGCGGGGGAACCCGTTGTATGGAGAATGGACTCTCCACACCCAAGTGGTGAATCAAATTTGGCAGAGATTCGGCCAGGCAGCCGTAGATTTCTTAGCCTCGCAAGAAAACGCTCAGTGTCCACTGTTTTTGTCCCTCTCGGACGTAAGTGCATCTTCGGGGGTGGATGCGCTAGCCCACCCATGGCCGAGAGTGCTGCTATGCATTTCCCCTTCTCAGCCTAATCTCCCCCACCCGGATCAGAGTGAGAGATTAGGGGTTGACACTGATCCTGGTGGCACCACGGTGGCCATCCCAGCATTGGGTCGCGGAGATAATCCAGCTTCTGGCATGCGAGCCATGGCCTCTCCCCATACACAGGGATCTTCTGTCCCAGGCACACGGGGAAATCTACCGCCTTGAGACGCTCCATTCATTTTCAGTGCTCTGTGGTTGATGTGTTGTGCTTCCTACAAGACCTGGTGGACAAGGGGAGGGCCTTTTCTACAGTTAAGGTGTATCTGATGACCATGTCATGTCGGATTTGGGGATAAGCCGGTGCGGCAGCATCCTTTGGTCTGTCACTTTATGAAGGGTGCGCGTCGCAAACTCCAAGTCTCCAGGCCTCTGGTTCCTCTGTGGGATCTGTCACTTGTGTTGGATGTCCTCTCATGTCACCCATTTGAGCCTATAGAGGCAGTGGGTATGAAATTTGTTTCACTGAAAATGGCCTTACTGTTGGCCCTAGCCACAGCGAAGCGGGTGAGTGACTTGCAGGCCTTGTCTGTCCGCCCGTCCTGCCTGCAGTTTACCCCCGGGGATTACAAAGGCCTGCCTGCGGCCCAATCCAGCCTTTGTACCTAAGGTGGTGGAGTCAGCCTACAGGTGTCCCACAGTGGCGCTTATGGTTTTCCATCCCCCTGCATTTGCATCAGTGGAGGAGGATTTGGGCTCTGCAGGTGTATGTAAGCAGGATCCAGCTGTTTGTGTTGTCCCACTGGATTGTGGAGACCATATCTCTGGCCTACAGGTGTCAGGGTTTACAGCCCCCTCAGGGTTTGAGGGCTCATTCCACAATGGGTGTGGCTACTTCATGAGCCCTGTTCAGGGGAGTTGCAGTGCAGGACATTTGCACGGCTGCTAGCTGGGCTACACCGCACACCTTCGTTAGGTTTTACAGACAGGACGTGCCAGTTATTATTGGTGGCTTCGGGAACATCCAGGAGTGGGCTATATCTCCCATAGTGAAATACTTGTATAGGCATGGAAAGAAACCAGTCTAGAATGAGTTGGGAGGAGTTGGTCGGCTGTGGTATTAGGAGGGGACGTGCCCCGAGCACAGCTCGACCTGTCTGTCACTGACAGACGTTCTGTCATTGGAGCTTCCATAGTTGGTCACGCCAAGGCGATTCCCATAGTGAAACACCTCACTCTGTTATCAAAGAACCGGGGATTACGTTAAGTAACGCAAAGTTTTTATAGGCCCTTATGAGCCAAGAAAGAGCATAGGTCAGGCAAAATAACTGGGGATTTATACAGTGTATGAGCTCCAAGGACTTCAAGTTCCATCTAACAGACTGGACCAATTATTGATACTCATACTTTAAAACTGCCATACTGATTAAACTTCCAGCTAAATATATCACCTCAATATTTTAAGCTTATCCATCTTGCTAGCTCTGAATCTGGATCTCTGGAGGACTCGGGCTGACAGGCAGATTATCCTGTTAGTCAGTGAAACTAAAACATACTGTAAAGTAGCTGAGCAGCCAGAGTGGACACTACTAAACATATCTGTACTGTTACGTCCCAGTAGGGGGATTAGGGAGTAACCTTTGATGTTAAGTGACGAAAGTAAGAATGGGAGACACCAGATGAAAAAAGTAACTGCGTGTTTTATTATTAGAGCAAAACGAAAATCACAGGTGTCGTTACTCCGCAAAACGACAAAACCTAATGGAAAACAAACGGGTACACATGCTGCCCCTCCAAGCACAGTCGAACGAAGGAATGAGAGGGTGATCCGTGGAGGCACCGCCTCCTTTAATCTGCAGCTGAGTGAGCACGGGTGGGTTCTGTCAGCAAACACCACACACCCGAAACCTAGCAACGAGAGGATGAGACAAAACACCACAACAAAACATACTCCTCCGTAACAGTACTTTAAAACAGTTAAACATTTAGATGTGACTTCATTACTGGCGGTTTACTATAATATGTGAAAACATTTGAATATTGTTATGATTATTTAGAACAATAATAAAAATGACATTTCAGTTTGAATTAAAAGTTTGAATTAAAATATAAAATATTTGCACTGTGTAATAATTAATAAGGATAGAAAGTTAATTTTGTGCATGTTATGTGCATATTCGTGTAACCAGCACTATCCCCTAATTCACCTTAAAGACAACAAGCCAGACACAAGTGGATTAGTGATGCACAACCGACTGACTGGCTAAACCGCTCTATTTACATGTTGTTCCTCGCACTGTCAAGTACAATATCTTTTATGTAACGGTGTTTGGGCTATATTTCTGTTTTGAACCAACTTACCTTGATTAACTGTGTTTTCTGTGTTATCTTTAAGTGACCTAGCTGGAAATATTGAGTTGGACTGTGAAAAGAACTGAACTGAGCGTCAATGTCCACAGAGGACTATTTTGTTTATTGTTGGTTGGTGTATTGATTGTCTGTGGACCATGCCCTCCTGTGTTTAAAATGTTAACTGCTAATACATTTTCTTGATAGGAACCAAAGTTTATGTATTTGTGTCGTATTTTATTAAGGCTTTTCTAAACATTTTCTATCATATTTTGAGAGATTTGAGGTTGTATGTGTGACATGGGAGGATAACGTATATCCTTTGTGTGGGTGTCACACAACAACTTTTGTCAGGTTAACCCTGACTGACACCCAATTAAAAATCACTAAAGTTATGGTAGAAGAAACCATTTAAAAGATGTTCAATATTATATATTCAATTAACAATAGTTTACGAAGCAGAAAATGATCAAATCAAGTTTTCTAGTTTTTGTTGTTTTCTATTATGTCCCCATGTTGGAATTTTATGTAATTCTGATTGCTCTGTATCTGTACTGTACAACGGCATGGTGCAAAAATGTTGTATCTAAATGGCATGTTATGCTTTAAAGGTTAAGTTTGTAAATTTTAGTGACATCTAGTTATGGTGGCCGACACAGGACAAAAGACGTCATCATCTGAGACAGCAGAGAGTAGCCAGTCAAGAGATGAGGTTACTTTGAATAGATATATTAAGAAATTATATTTACTTAATTATTCATTAAAACCATGTTATTGCGAATACCATCATTTTTTCAACACACAGCCACATCAAGAAATGAAGTGCTACATGAGGTCTCATGCTCCTGTAATACATTATTTTACTGTATTGTAATCATACATTTTTTTACATCTTGGAAGGGTTGGCTCATCTGGACAAACATCAAAGTAAATGAACATCTCAAAAACTGTCACATTTAGTGCATCAAGTATGACCACTGACAGATAAAAGGAAAATGTAAGCCTCACTGTTTCTGTCCAGTATAAACCACATAATACATGGAAGTTTACAAAGGCGAGGTGAGGATCAAGGCTCCTCTCCACTTTGTTCAATTAGATAAGCAATCTGCAAATCTTACAAAATGTCTTATTTCATTTTTTGAAATACAATAGAAACAATAAGTAGGACTAATAGCCATTATTTTATATTGCAACGTGCAACATTTTTAATGGGCATTTACCATGTGAATGATCAAATTACACATTTGTGTGCACAGCAGCCTACAAACGTTTTTTGCATCTGAAAGTAAGTCACTCTAGGCACACCGTCTTGTTATCATAACACAGTAGTAGCAGTAAAAATAAATGTTTTTTTCCCACCAGTGTAGTAAAATGCGAAGTTTAGCTGGCTGATTCAGACTTCCATGCTGTAGGCTAATGTTTTTATGTCAATAACATTCATCACCTGATTGTCTCATGAACATAACACATTCTGTCCACATAGCAAAACCAAAATACAGCGCTGGA